>NC_053038.3:122387429-122690459 GCF_002575655.3 Aegilops tauschii subsp. strangulata | reverse complement strand
TATCAAGTTGTAATCATTGAGTTGTAAATGAATAGAAGTGTGATGATCATCATTAATAGAGCATTGTCCCAAAAAAGAGATAGGCCAAAAAGAAAAAAGAAAAGGCCCAAAAAAAGAGAAATAAAAAGGGCAATGCTATTATCCTTTTTCCACATTTGTGCTTCAAAGTATCAAAATGATCTTTATGATAGAGAGTCTCTTGTTTTGTCACTTTCATATACTAGTGGGAATTTTTCATTATATAACTTGGCTTGTATATTCCAACAATGGGCTTCCTAAATGCCCTAGGTCTTCGTGAGCAAGCAGGCTGGATGCACACCCACTTAGTTTCCTTTGTTGAGCTTTCATACATTTATAGCTCTAGTGCATCTGTTGCATGGCAATCCCTACTCCTTGCATTGACATCAATTGATGGGCATTTCCCTAGCCCGTTGATTAGCCGCGTCAACGTGAGACTTTCTCCTTTTTTTGTCTTCTCCACACAACCCCCATCATTATATTCTATTCCACCCATAGTGCTATATCCATGGCTCACGCTCATGTATTGCGTGAAAGTTGAAAAAAGTTTGAGATTACTAAAGTATGAAACAATTGCTTGGCTTGTCATCGGAGTTGTGCAAGATGAGAGCATTCTTGTGTCACGAAAATGAAGCATGGCCAAACTATATGATTTTGTAGGGATGAACTTTCTTTGGCCGTGTTATTTTGAGAAGACATAATTGCTTAGTTTGTATGCTTGAAGTATTATTATTTTTATGTCAATATTAAACTTTAATCTTGAATATTTCGGATCTGAATATTCATGCCACAATAAAGAAGATTACATTGAAGAATATGCTAAGTCGCATTCCACATCAAAAATTCTATTTTTATCATTTACCTACTCGAGGACGAGCAGGAATTAAGCTTGGGGATGCTTGATACGTCTCCAACGTATCTATAATTTTTTATTGCTGCATGCTATTATATATTCTATTCTGGATGTTTAATGGGCTTATTTATACACTTTTATATTATTTTTGGGACTAACCTATTAACCCAAGGCCCAGTGCAAATTGCTGTTTTTTTTTGCATATTTCAGTGTTTTGCAGAAAAGGAATATCAAACGGAGTCCAAAAGGAATGAAACCTTTAGGAGCGTGATTTTTGGAACAAACGTGATCCAGAGGACTTGGAGTGGACGTCAAGAAATGAACGAGGAGGCCACGAGGTAGGGATGCGCGCCTGCCCCCCTGGGCGCACCCCCACCCTCGTGGGCCCCTCGTGGCCCCACCGACCTACTTCCTCCTCCTATATATACCTACGTACGCTGAAACCATCCAGGAGCACCACGAAACCCTATTTCCACCGCCGCAACCTTATGTACCCGTGAGATCCCATCTTGGGGCCTTTTTCGGCGCTCCGCCGGGGGGCGAATCGATCACGGAGGGCTTCTACATCAACACCATAGCCTCTCCGATGATGTGTGAGTAGTTTACCACAGACCTTCGGGTCCATAGTTATTAGCTAGATGGCTTCTTCTCTCTCTTTGGATCTCAATAAAAAGTTCTCCTCGATCTTCTTGGAGATCTATTCGATGTAACTCTTTTTTGCGGTGTGGTTGTCGAGATCCGATGAATTGTGGTTTATGATCAAGATTATCTATGAACAATATTTGAATCTTCTCTGAATTCTTTTATGTATGATTGGTTATCTTGGCAAGTCTCTTCGAATTATGAGTTTGGTTTGGCCTACTAGATTGATCTTTCTTGCAATGGGAGAAGTGCTTAGCTTTGGGTTCAATCTTGCGTTGCTCGATCCCATTGACAGAAAGCAAAACGACACGTATTGTATTGTTGCCATCGAGGATAAAAAGATGGGGTTTATATCATATTGCTTGAGTTTATCCCTCTACATCATGTCATCTTACCTAATGCGTTACTCTGCTCTTATGAACTTAATACTCTAGATGCATGCTGGATAGCGGTCGATGTGTGGAGTAATAGTAGTAGATGCAGGCAGGAGTCGGTCTACTTGTCACGGACATGATGCTTATTTACATGATCATGCCTAGATATTCTCATAATTATGCACTTTTCTATCAATTGCTCGACAGTAATTTGTTCACCCACCGTAATACTTATGCTATCTTGAGAGAAGCCACTAGTGAAACCTATGGCCCCGGGGTCTATTTTCCATCATATTAATCTTCCGTCAACTAGCTATTTCTGGCGCCGTTTATTTTGCAATCTTTACTTTCAATATTTATCATAAAAATACCAAAAATATTATCTTATCATCTCTATCACATCTCACTTTTGCAAGTGGTCGTGAAGGGATTGACAACCCCTTTATCGCGTTGGTTGCAAGGTTCTTATTTGTTTGTGTAGGTACAAGGGACTTGTGTGTGGACTCCTACTGGATTGATACCTTGGTTCTCAAAAACTGAGGGAAATACTTACGCTACTTTGCTGCATCACCCTTTCCTCTTCAAGGGAAAACCAACGCATGCTCAAGAGGTAGCAATCCTCATTGCCTTCCGTGCTCGCTCATTCACCTTGGACAGCTCTTGTAGGAGGTCGCCTCGAAATCTGAACGCCTCTTCTTCGGGCCGCCCAGTCAACAAACCTATAGAAATAAACTTGTTAGGATTCGCATCTGCGAACTGTCTGACAGTAAGTTAAAAGGCATACTGAATATGCCGCCTCTCAGTTTTCCGTTCTCCTTTAGGGTGTCTGCCAGTTGGGCTCGCATGTCTTTCAGCTCTTCGCCGAGCTGAGTGTTGGCATCCTGTAGCTTGTTCTTTTCGTCCCTGGTACGCGTCAGTACGCGTTGACCAGCGGCCTCTTGCCTTTCGGCATGTTCTTTGTCCGCCTGCGCGGCCTTTAGTTTCTCCTCTAGCTGATCCGACTATCCTGCCATTATAAAATGCAATGGTGTTTCTTTGCATAAACACGACTGGCACATAATCATATTTTCCAGACAACAGGAGACATTACCAGTCGGTGCCTCCTTGGACTTCTCCAGTTCGGCGGTAACAGCAGTTAGGTGAGACCGACACTGCTCCAGGTCCCGAGATAGCATGTTGTTCTTCTCCGTAAGTACCTAATCATACATTGATCCTTAAAATCAATTGCTTCAACTGTTTTCAAGTCTCGGGGGCTACGGGTATAGGGCTGTTAAATCTATACAAATTGATCTTACCCGCATATCCTTTGAAAGCTGGTAAGTGGCTCCTGCAAGCCCATCCCGAGCAGCTCGGATGTATGCATCTGCCGAACTGAAGGCATTGAATGACTCTTCAGTATAATCAGGGTCGCGCATAGCTGCCCTCCGGTGCCGATGGTTCATGGCACTCTCCACTTCGGAGTTGGCGACGGATACATTATCCAAATCATCGGAGAGAGAACAATCCAGCATGGCACCCGTATCAACTCTCGCCCTAGAGGTTGGGTTCGGGGTCGGATTGGTGGACGTATGTCCGGCGAGGTCTCCGGATATAGTCCGGTGGATGCCCTTCCTGAAATATGGCATATCAGCAAACATCACACTTCGGTATGTTTTCCGCAGGGCGCATCAAAAGCCGTACCTTTCTGATGAAGGTCGGAGCTTGGAAGTATCGCCGTCCGCCTTTCTTTTCGAAGATCCGCCTTGTGTCAGCGTCCCCTTCTTAAGGGATGATCTCTACGCGGCGTGGTGAGACGGGCGCCACCCCTTTGAAGCACGAGACTGGGCGGTGGGTGAGGCATGATGGGAAAACTCTTTTGGAGGAAATGCTCCCTGGGCACTTACATGGGCAGAAGGAAGAAGGCCAGGGTAATCGGCTTCGATAACCACTTCTGTGCCATCGTAGCTCGCCTGATAGAAGACCCGCTCCTTGAGCTCCACGAATATATCCGGATCCTCCTCGAATCCGGGATCCAGGTCCCGCATATGGTCCTCCAGCTGCGGAGCGGGGCTATAAATCCCCGCAGTGGCCTTCCTCCATTCCTGTTGAAAATGGTCGGGTTAAGTTTGACTGACTGCGGCTCAGGAAGAAGACTAAGTAGGTTTTGGATTGAGAGCTTACCCAACTGTCGGTATACAAAAGTAGGGGCTCTCCTTTTTGACCCCTTTACTTGTGCACGGGCAGTCAGAGCCACACGCCGCAGCCACACTTAGCAGGGCAGAGGAGGGAAGCCGGATAGAAGCCAAAGCACAAGATAACCATTGCAACGCCAAGACCTGGAACGCAAGAGAGCAAGAGGGCGAGGTAGGTTCCCTCGGCAAGATCCTTGCCTCCGCAGCCCCGGCAAGAGCCTTGCCGGGGCAGCTTGCCCGATGCAAGCGGAGCAAGCCACCCTTGAGCCCACGGGTTCCAACCCCACCAACTACATTGGAACCAACTGCTATGTGACGCATGCGTGCGGGAACCGCCCCACGCATGACCCCCACGTCACGCACAATCATCCATATCGCGCGTTTAACGCGGGTCGTGGGGAAGCGCAGCAGAAGAAACAGTTACTGCGGTGAAAATCCGCCCCACCTGCCCGCGCACCGTTCTTGGCCTGGCCCAACAACGCGTCGCGCTTATGTGTGGCCCAGGCCCGGGGGCTCCTGTCGGTGTACAAAAGTAGGGGCTCTCCTTTTTTACCCCTTTACTTGGGCACGGGCAGTCAGAGCCACGCGCTGCGGCCACACTTAGCAGGGCAGAGGAGGGAAGCCGGATAGAAGCCAAAGCACAAGATAACCAAGGCAACGCCAAGACTAGGAACGCAAGAGAGCAAGAGGGCGAGGTAGGTTCCCTCGGCAAGATCCTTGCCTCCGCAGCCCCGGCAAGAGCCTTGCCGGGGCAGCTTGCCCGATGCCAGCGGAGCAAGCCACCCTTGAGCCCACGGGTTCCAACCCCACCAACTACATTGGAACCAAGGCTCGGGAGGCGCCTCTGTGGTGGCATGCAGATCTTCGTCAAGATCATAAACACACAAGATAAGATGAGGATCAGAAGACGACGACCCTCGGCGGGATCCTAGCCGAGGAGATCCACAAGACCCCCGTCAAGCGTCTTGACGGGGACGACTGCAGCGCCAACGGCAAGACCCTTGCCGGGCCCCCGACAAGACCCTTGTCGAGGACATCAGCGGGGCCACTGCCAGGCCCGCACCAGCCAAGACACCGCCGCCATTCACATGCAGCTGCCAGCCCAACCAGCTGGGCAGGCACCTGCGTGGCAACATGCGGCTTCCAGACCAACTCAGCAAGCACCTACGTGGTGGCATGCAACTCTTCGTGAAGGCCGTGCCACCGCGGCACCTCAGCAGCCTGCCTGCCTACATGGCGCTGTCGAAGCGAGGCGGAGCGGTGACGGACGGGACGGGCCTCGTTCCCGTCCCCGATAAAGCTAATGGACACCTAAGTAGCACATTTAATGCGCTTTGTCCCGTAATGCCGGGCGATAAGCTCGTGCACTGTAGGCCTTTCCACCTCCTGTGTGCCACTATGGCAACCCCTTTTCGACTATAAAAGGAGGCCCGAGGCATACTGGGGAGGGATTCGGCTTTTTGGAACTACGTAGCCACCGTAGCTAGTTCGAGAGCTCAAGAACACTCAATACATCCACCAAAGCAGGACTAGGGTATTACGCATCCTCGCGACCCGAACCTGGGTAAACGATCTTTGTGCTAGCTCCTAATCCCGCTCTTCTCACAACCCCGCGCCCGCCGACCGTAGAAGGGATTCTAGTGATCCCATAGGTGTCGTTCTCACCGACACCAACTAGGGGAGTTGTACATGGAAAAGCCATCTCGGCACTTGAGGCGAGCAAATTCTTCTTTCTCCACTTTGTAGAGATCAACCAACATGGTGGCCAGGGCGGCGAAGTTGTCTGGGCCCTTGCGCCCGTAGCGAGATGTATCATCCTCCCCGTTAAAGTTCCACATGGGGAGTCCTCTGGATTGGAGTGGCTGAACACCTCGCGTTATGGAAATCGCCATCACCTCAATTATGGACAGCCTGGATTGGGCTAGTATTTTTATCCTGTCCATCAGCTTCTTAACCTCCGCACTGTCTACCTCCTCTAGGCTTCGGGGACGCCAGCTGTGGCGCCTCTTTAACGGGGCATTGAAGAATTCCGGTTGGCCACGCTGGATTGAGTCTGAGAAAATGACGTCTTCTATATAAAACCACTCCGAGGGCCACTCTTCGGATGCCTTCTTTGGAGTGCCAGATAGGTATCCCGTCTCGGCTATGTGCCATACTTCGGCGCCACCCACCTCAAATATGGATCCCTTTTGGGAGCGAGGGACGAGGGAGAAGTGCTTCCTCCATAGCTCGAAATGGACCTCGCAGCCTAGGAACAGCTCACAGAGAGCGACGAAGCCCGCGATGTGCAGAATGGAGCCTGGCGTGAGATTGTGCAGTTGGAGGCCATAGTACTCCAGGAGACCTCGGACGAAAGGATGGATTGTAAATCCAACGCCTCATAAGAGAAAGAAAACGAAGCACACCCGCTCCCATGCTGAAGGATTCGGGAAATTTTCTGCCATGGCTTCGCGTAATGTGCACCCGCGATGTGCAGAATGGAGCTCGGCGTAAGGGAAGTTAATCCCGCCCGAACAGGGACTAGATCCGTGAGAGGGAGGTAGCCCGGCACCTGGAGCTTGGTCAGCTGGGCATGCGATACAGAGCAGCTCTCCCAATCGCCTTTTTGAGGGTCGTGGGGGCGGGAGGAAGAACTGGGAGCGCTGGCCAGGATTGTGTGGTTTCTTGAGGCAAGTTTGAAGGATTTTCGCTTGGTGTGGAATGGCATCTGAGATCTAATCTTCCTTAAATAGGCACCTTCTGTACGTTGTCAAGGGGTTATCTGTAAAAGCACTTGGACCCTTCGTATTTGTTTGCCATGTGGAAGCTGAGGCTCCGGGAGCACAGAAGCCGAAGGGTACGACATTTAATGAAAACTGAGCTGTTCGAAGAGTGCACCTTACCAAGACCGAAGATGTAAGCGCCGAATATAGCCCTTCGGTTCAAATGCTCTGAAGTATTCGGAGGAGGAACCCGCCTTGCAATGACGAAGACAATCTATGCGTCGGACACTTTGTCATTGAAGACTGGTTCGAGGGCTACTGAGGGAGTCCAGGATTATGGGGTCCTCGGGCGTCCGGGCTATGTGACGTGGGCTGGACTAGTGGGCCGTGAAAATACAAGATGGAAGACTTTCCCCCATGTCTGGATGGGACTCTCCTTGGCGTGCAGATATGAAGATTCCTTTCTCAGTAAACCGACTCTGTACAACCCTAGCCCCCCTCCGGTGTCTATATAAACCGGAGGGTTTAGTCCGTAGAGGCAATCTTAATCATACAGGCTAGACATCTAGGGTTTAGCCATTAGATCTCGAGGTTGATCAACTCTTGTAACCCCTATACTCATCAAAGTCAATCAAGCAGGAAGTAGGGTATTACCTCCATCAAGAGGGCCCGAACCTGGGTAAACATCGTGTCCCCTGCCTCCTGTTAAATTCGATCCTTAGACGCAGTTCGGGACCCCCTACCCGAGATCTACTGGTTTTGACACCGACAAGGGGTGCGGCTAGGAGGTGGTGCGAGAGGCCTACTATGTCGAGGGGGAGGAGTACATGTGCGAGTATGAGATCGATGAAAAGAGGGGCGGGAGTGTGCACCTGCGTGGAACCGTATTGGACGTAGGGGGGCATGGACGGTGAGAAGAGAAGGGGGGAAGTGCGTGTTGTGGTAGGCACACTTGGCTAGAGAGGTATATCGACCGGTGTGTACCGAAAAGAAGGAGCCGGGGAGCCTACACACACCGTGGGTGAACGACCTAAAGAGAAATAATGAATGTGCGCGATGGAGGGGACGCTGAGGGAGGGCGAGAGGGGGGCGGGCGTGTGCATGGACGATAGAAAGTTAGCGCTAGCTACAAAGAGAAGAGGATCGTGAAGGTGTAAAAGACAAACAAAGATCATAATTCATTATAAAAAAGCGGATTCAGATATTTGAAGAAGATATCATAGTGTTTTAAACCGACGCATGCATGAATGAATATATATAATGGTGATACACAAGGTATGGTTATGAACATGTTATAGTACATATAATATATAGAACATTGATTATAATTTGGGATAATGTTTGGCTTTTGCAGCTCAGGGCTAAATACTTATCATAATGTAGGGGGCGGAGCACTATACTCTGTGTGATAAACACGGTGTACGTATGGAACATGGTTTAGATTATGAATATCTAGTTAGTACATC
Source organism: Aegilops tauschii subsp. strangulata (assembly GCF_002575655.3). Classification (NCBI taxonomy): domain Eukaryota; kingdom Viridiplantae; phylum Streptophyta; class Magnoliopsida; order Poales; family Poaceae; genus Aegilops; species Aegilops tauschii. Next base: position 122,682,233 of record NC_053038.3, on the reverse strand, counting down.
AAATGTACTATTATTTGGAATCAACATCAAGTGTATTCAAAATTTTGAATTCGAGTTCATATAGTACACATAGTTCATATCTATCTCTATAGTAATCATGGGGTGTGTTGTTAAGATAATACCCGAATGATGGTTTAAGTTGGCAACAATCATGATTGTAGATTCTTATTCAAATAGAGAAATGAACTCAACTTTATTTTGAATTGCAACGGTAGTATAGACATTTGGAATGCACTAAAATGTTGGTATGAGTAGGTTACAAGCATTATACAGCCACCGTAAATATTTAATTGGACATAACATGGATTCATAGCTTTAAATAGCATTTGTACAGTAAAACGGGACAAGACTCTCTCTTTGTGTGGTGCGAATATTTTTCTTTTTTTCTTTTTTTCCGTTGAGTGAAGTGCAAATTGATTTGGTACGTACAATTACACGTTAGGCTTGTCCCTAAAATTCAACCTGCGCCTTGTTATATCCCGAAATTCAGATATCGTGCTCCCAAAACTCGCGCCTTCACAACCCCGTCTTGCTATCCTGAAATTACAACGTGCGCAAAAACTCCCTCCAGCTGCCAAATCCTGACACGAGAAACCCCCCTTCTAACCCTGAGCCGAAAGGGCCGCTAGTTCAAATCGGTGGGGGTACTTTTGTAAGACACCCTACATTTTGGACAAGTGCGTCCCTAAGTCATGGTTCCCCCTCCCATCGCCTCCTTTTCGCCATTCAAAATCCCAGGCCGCCATAACCTCTCTGCTCCAGCCGCGAAACCCCACCCTCCTCTGTCTGCCACCTCACCGCTACCCAGCCGGAGCCTCTTCCCCGCCGTAGTCGTCCACCGCAACAGCTCGACGTCCCTCATCCACCTCCCCGGATGAGGATCCATCATCTATCTTGTCGTCCCGCCAGTTCAGCCCCCGTCCTCCACCTCCAAGGAGCTGCTCCGACGATCACCTCGTCTATCGCGGCTGCTCCATCCCCTGTAGCGACCAGACCTCAAACAGTTTGTGCTGCTGTGCACCAGTGTCATCCCTGGATAAGTAATGCTGACACGCACAGTACAAATGGAGGATTTATAACAGAGTAGCAATCACACACTTATTACAACGAGTATCTCAAAAGAGAATAAGTATGATAAATATGGCTTAAGGCCATCTAAATACGATAACAGCGGAAGACTTGGAAGATAAGTGAGTCCATCAACTCCAACGGCATCACTGAGTATAAGACCACGACCTAAGGCACCTTACTCGTCGTCTGAAAAGTCTGCAACATGAAACGTTGTAGCCCGAAACGGGTCAGCACATGGAATATGCTGGCAAAATAACACATAGAGAGTAATGAACAGAATGATGCTATCACTACATGCATATTTGGCTGGTAGAAGCCTCTATGATTACTATTTTGCAAAAAGCCAATTTTTCCCTACTGCAAAGGAATAAATTTTATTTAACTATCATGGTGGTTGTTAAACATTAAAATGGTTGACAGCATTCTCAATCCCAATAAGTATCATCATTAACCCAACAAAATTAATTAAAGTAACATGATGAGATTCACATGAAAATCCAAGTACTAGATACTCAAGATGTCCATAACCGGGGACACGGCTAACCATGATTAGATTGTACACTCTGCAGAGGTTTGTGCACTTTTCCCCACAAGACTCGATCGCCTCCGCTTGATTCTTGCACTACATGATGTTTGAGAAACGGATGACCGAGACACAGTCTTTCAGAAGCGTTAGCACCTTACGATGGGTAGACCGGTACACCTACATCCCCTACATCTGCTAGTCTACCACTGTAAGAGTTCACACAACTTAATCAACTATGCTAGAGCCCATAATAGCTTGTGGCTGCACACGGAAGTTTCTAGCATGAATAATCTCATGATCCCTTCGAACCTGGGTGGCGGTCCAAAAGAAAAACAGGCAATCCTGGAATACCCAGGTACCTCAATCCACCCAGATGTGAGTTTTAGTTGCCACCTTAAGTAAACCATTAATTAACAATCTCACATCTGTCGTGAATATCTCTCAAACCCAATCCACGTCTACAAGCATAGCATAGCAATATGAGCAAACGTAGAAGTAACTCCCAAGGGTTTGATAATAAACAGGGCAATAGGTACTACCTCAACTACTTCCCAATACCCACAATTTAATTAGATCCTAACCATGCAATGTTTGAGGATTTGTCTAATGCAATAAAACTGGGTAGTAAAAGAGGTATGATCAAAGTGTTACTTGCCTTGCTGATGATCCGTGAAACTTAGAGATTCGAAGTAGCAAGCGGCGCACTCCGGGTACTCTATCGCAAACAAACAAGCATACAATAAGCACTCATCAAATGCATAGGTAAAACTCAAATAAAAGATCTAACCAGAAAGTTCAACTTAAGAACTCCGGTTTGCAAAAAGAATCAAATCAAACGAAGCAACGAATGTCAAATGGCGAAAGAAACAAGCTTCGTGTACTAATCTGGATCTAAGTCAAATTTTACAGAAGCAAAAACTTGTTTGAGTTGGTTAAACGGAAAGAGAATTTTGAGACGAAACTCTAGGCGCTTGAATCGCCTGATTCCGATAAACGAGCGAAAAGATAAACCAGAACGAAAATCTGATCAGAAATCGCGATCTGGAATAATCGCAGAAAAACCGACGAAAAAGAAAACTGACGAACAGTCAAACGAACGGACGTTCGTTAACTGCGGCTAACCGGTGAACCCATTCGTTAAAACGAATGGATCGGTGAACGTTCACTAATTAATTAAACCAAAAAAATAAACCGATATAAAAAATAAACCTAGGGTTTCGAAAAAAAATAAACCGAGCGGTTTAAAAAAAAACGGGGCGGTTCGAACGGCTCGGCTACCTCGTCGGGACGGGCTCCGGCGGGGTCGGACGGGGCTCCGGCGGCTTCCTTCAGCGGTGGCGGCTTCGGGAACGGGGTGGGGTGAGGCGGCGGGGTCGGGCGGCTCCGGCGGCGTCCTTCGGCGGCGGCGGCTTCGGGAACGGGGTGGGGTGAGGCGGCGGGGTGGGGGAGTATATATAGTAGGGGGGTGCCGTGGGGCAGGGGGCAAGGCGGCGGCGGCGACGTGTCCTGGAGGGACATGGGCGGCGGCGGGAGTCCGTCTCCAGGTCGGGGACGACTCGGGGTGGGCTGCTGGGCCGTGCGGCTGGGCTTCGGCCCAGTCGGCGCTCGGGCGATTTTTTTTAAATAATTCCGCCAAACTAAAAAAATCGTAGAAAAATAAATAAAAATCCAAAAATGCCAAAACAAAATTTCACCGTCTAATTAAAATAATTAGAACGAGATGAACATTTTCTTGGCCCAAAATGCAGTTTTGAAAACGTGCAATTTTTCTAATGCAATTAAAATTGCAAATAAAATCCGAATAAAATCAAATATTTGATTTTAATATTTTTCCTCCAATATTTCAATTATTTTGGAGAAGTCATATTTTCTCCTCTCATTTATTTTAATATGTAATATTTTTCGGAGAGAAAAATAATTAAAACCAAAAATCCTCGTTTCAATATTTGATAAAAATCAAATATGAAAACCGGGAAAATCCCCAACTCTCTCCGGGGGTCCTTGAGTTGCTTAGGATTTTCGAGGATTTTGCCAAAATGCAATAAAATATGCTATGCAATGATGATCTAATGTATAACATTCCAAATTGAAAATTTGGGATGTTACATCCCCACAGCGTCACCTTAACCTACTCCACCGGAACCGCCACATCCTCATCGACTCCTCGGTCGAAGCCGAGGCCTACTCGACGCCACCAAAGAGGTTGTACACTCATCGCATCGCACCTTCTCCTTAACTCGACCACCCGCCGCCGACGGTGCTCCATCCCGCACCCCCATGGCGCGGCTACCTCGAAGTCGGCGCAGCGGCTGACATCTCCACGGCGGCTCTCCCCCAGTGTGAGGGCCCTTCGGCGGCGGCGTCCATACTAGCCGGATCTGCTGCTGCTACTCCGGCTCTCGCTCCCTCTCTCGCGCTGCTACTGCTGCTCCGGCTCTCGCTCGGTCACTTGCTCGCGCTGTTGTTGCTGCTCCGGCTCTTGCTCGCTCGCTCACACTACTACTGCTGCTCCCTCTCTCGCTCGCTCGCGCTGCTGCTGCTCCGGCTCTCACTCGCTCTACTGCTCTGCTCTCCCCCTCGCTCGTGCTGCTGCTCTGCTCTCCCCCTCGCTCGTGCAGCTGCTCTGCTCTTTCTCTCGCTCGTGCTGCTCTTGCTGGTACACGGGCTGCTACAGCTACATGAGTTGCTTCTCTGGCTCTAGTTCGCGCTGCTCCTCCAGGCGCTGCTGCTCCGACTGTTATCTCCTATTGTGTTCCCCGTCGATCGCCTGCTGATTTAGATCACTCTTTCTCTACTACTAGTGCTCGTGCGGCCTAAACTACATGTGAAGTGCCTCTCTACTACCAGTGCGTTCAGTTTCGACCGTAACATTCAGATTCCATAGTAAATTTCAGTTTCGACAGTTAAGTTCAGAGTCAACAGTTTTTACCTCATCTGTTGTAGTCAGGTATTTTTTCGTGATGTAAATTTTACATCTATCGCTTTTTGGTAATGTATTTTACAACATCTATTGGAGATGCTATTAAAATCCCACTTGAGATTAACGATGTTTGTCTTGTACTACTTCAGCCTCGACGTCTTACGGCTTGCCAGAGCTGCTCTAACGATGGAACCATCCATCACAACAGAACAGTGCCCTGGACACCGTCTACAGATTCCTCAGATCTTCCTCCACACACTTCCGACAGCCACCTCTGCCTCAACTTCTTCAGCGACCAACCCAATGATGTTGAGGTCGACACGGTTACGGCAAAGAGGTTGTACACTTGTCGCATCAGTTATTACTCTACATTCATGTTGATCCATTAGGGCAATTTTGGTTCAAAGGAAAAACTTAAGGAAAAACATAGCAATAGGAAATTTTCCTATGGCACTCTACTATTCAATTATTCGTGCATTTTGTTGAATGGAATGGAGCAAGACATCCACCTGGACCTAGTTTTCAAAATCCTATGCATGAAAACAAGACCAAGTGCATTAGTGGCAGAATAACATTCTAACTATACACGCTTTCATATGGTTTCACTTTAATTTGGCCATGTTTCTTTGCATTCCTCTGCTCTTCCAATTCCTGTGAACCAAACACCCAAGTTGACAGAAATCCTGTGTTTACAAATGCTTTGTTTCCCACGTGCATTCCTATCCTATTCTGGTGTTTTTCCTATCCCTGCATTTTTAGAATCCTGCAAGCCAAAGGAGCCCTTACAAAATTACTTCAGTTACATGTAGCTGTCAAAGAAAACTTTGTGTGGTTTCTCCTGGTCCTGTCGTGACGTCGTCCACCTCACCTGAGCTGCTCCATCGTCAGAAGCATCCACCAAACAAGACATCATGACTCCTGACCGTCTTTCGCCGCCTCAGATCTCCTTCCCTGCTGCCGGCACCCACCGCAACTGCATCACCATCATCGACACAGCAGATGAACCTGAGGAGTATACAGGTCCACAAGAGAGGTCGCACTCTTTTGTTTCTGTTTATGTTATGCATTTCTTAATATTACCTGCTACTTTATCTTCCTGTTCACTTCTTAGACTCCAAGTCAGGTCCAAATTAATGTTCAAACTTGAGTTTAAAATTACTTGTGAGGCACATATCGAGGCAGCAATGAATAGTATCTTTGTCTATTATCTGGTTCACCTAGGGTATACCTATGTTGTTCATCTTGGGTGGGAAACAAATAGTAAAGCAATCAGCATCTGTCTTTTTATTAAATTAAACCTATCATCAGCCCGCTATCATTATTTTTGGATCCATCCACTGGTTGTTACCATCACTCTAGATTTCTGCATGCTCTCCTTACATAATCTCACTATATTTTTTTCGTATGCATTTCAGATATTGTACACAGTCATGCTGAACATGTAGAGAAAAAGAGAAGAGTTTTGCGCCGCAATACAGTGTCATGCAGACATCGCTCCATGGTGGGTTCAATGGCAAACCCTCCCCCCCCCTCCAGATTGTAATCCAGAGGGAGATATCTGTTCTGAGGCGGATTCAGAAGCAGCTGACCACTCCTATTTAACCCCCAAGGTGTTTGCTCTAACTTGGCATGATGATGTTGGTCATATCATGCATATATTGCCTTGCAGTGCCTACTTTTGACATCATATATGTCATCTACTTAGTTTAGATATGTTCTATAATGCCACCTGTTTAGTTTCTATATCATATATGGGAATTATGCAGTCTCATCTCTTTTAGCCAACCATAATATATGTGAAATATGCAATGCCATCCTGTTTAACCAGGCATCATATATTTGAATGATATCTTGCCCATCCTTTTCTTCATTACATTTCCATTTGTCGACAATGTTTGTACATTAAACTACTCTTCCTGTGAATCAGCCATTTGAGTGGGTAATGGAAAAATCTGGAGCGAAAACAAGGTCTTCACAGTAGATAGTGCTACCTGTCAAAGCAGATCGCTTGCTGGGTCCCGATAGCTCCTCAGAGATGGTTTCAGAGACAGATGACCAGTCCTATTCCCCCACCACTACTGGAATTAGGATCTTTGTCGTCAACCAGCTCTTTGCTGTCAGCTAGCTGACGGCAAAGAAGGTATTTGCCATCAGCTAACGGAAAGCTGACGGCAAAGATCATGTTTGTCGTCAGCCAACTCTTTGCCGTCAGCTAGCGGACAACATAGAAGCTTTGCCGTCCACTAGCAAACGGCAAAGAGGGTGGTTGGCCCACTAGCGAGAACCACCTAACGGCCACTTTCTTTGCCGTCTGCTAGCAGACGACAAAGCTTCTTTGTCGTCTGCTAGCAGACGGCAAAGAAAGTGGCCAACCTAACGTCCGTTAGCCAGGCTCTTTGCCATCTGCTAGCAGACGACAAAGAGCTGTGACCTAACTAAAAAGCGGCCAGCGCGCGCCCCACCCTCTCTCTGTCCGCTCTCTCTCCCTTGCTCGAGCCATCGTCGCCCCTCACCTGCGCCGCCGCCGCCCCGTGCCTCCCCCATCGCCGGTCGCCCCGCCCCCGTGCCTGAGCCGCCGCCGCCACGCGCTGCCCCCGTCGCCGGCCGCCCCCCCTCCTCGTGGTGAGTTTTTTTCCTATTTTTTAGATTTAGTTTATGTTTCTTTAGTTTTGGTTAGGTTAGTTTAGTTTAGTTTAGGTTAGTTTAATTTAGTTTATTTTAGGTTACATTTAGTTTATAGTTTAATTTAGGTTTTCTTATTCTATTTTTTAAGAATAAACAAGAAAGATGAAAAAAAGAAGTAAAAGAAGAAGAGGAAGAAAAAGAAGAAGAGGAAGAAGAAGAAGATAAAAAAAGAACAATAAGTAGAAGAAGAAGAAGAAGATGATGATGAAAAAGAAGAAGTATAAGTAGAAGATGAAAAAAGAAGTAGGAAAAGTAGAAAACGAGGGTCGCCCAGGGGTCGAGGGTCGCCAGTCGTGGATCGTCGGTCACCGAGGGGATAGATGGTGGAGCTAGTGGGTCCTAACGTCGTCGCCCATACCAGAGGGCACCTGGGGACGAGCGGGTTAGGGGGTTCCTCGACGTCGATCGAACCCTAAGTAGCAAGTATCGTTGGTGCGAGATACATGTGGTCGTCGGTGTCAAACACTACATCCACATCCCACAAGTGACGGCGGCGTCCGGCGTCCCGCAGCAACCGTTCTCAGGGTCGATGGCGGTCGAACACCTTTGCGAATTTGTCTTGCAGCCTCTGTGAGGACGATTAAAAGACAATGGTTGAAACTTGAAACACCCAAACTGACTCAAGTCGGTTTGGTTGTTTGAAGTTTCAAAACTTGGCTTTAATCCTCATCGCAGAGGCTGCCAGACAAATTCGCCAAGGTGTTCGACCGTCATCGGCCCCCAGAACTATTGCTGCGCGCGGGACGTCGGGCGCCGCCGTCACTTGTGGGATGTGGATCTAGTGTTCAACACCAAGCGCCACATGCATCTTGCACCGATGATACTTGCTATTTAGGGTTCCATCGACGCCGAGGAACCCCCTAACCCGCTCGTCCTGTTGTAATTATTTAGTTAGGTTGACAGAAAAAAGAAAATTGTTATGTTACTCATCTTTCGATTTAAATGTGGAGTTTTTTCGTCGCTGCGAGGGTCTAGTGTTCGACGAGCTCCGCCCCTGCATTCGTGGGTGAGAACAAATGACATCTCCTCTCCCCCTTCATTTGCTCTGTTCCAGTCTTCGTGCCGATGAAACTTGCTACCTATATGTGTCTTCAGTCATCAGTATGCGTGACCACTATGCATCTCCCGTTCGAAAGGGTTACATCTATAAATATGCATGCATTTGCATATTTATAACTGTGATTCTTTCAAATTGTCCAACGTTATCCATGGACAGCCTGAGTATGTGTAGATTGGGTTGGTTTTCCCATATGCTCTGCTCCGGATCCGATGCAGAATTTCGTCAGTGCCTACCTGTTGTTCTCCGGGTACACATCCCTCTGCTTATTGTCGAGACGTGTATCAGGAGAACAGCGGGGAGGTGCTACCGAAATTTTGCATCGGATCCAGAGCAGAGCATATGGGAAAACGAACCCAATCTAGACATACTCGGGTGGAATTAGGACCTATCCTTACCTATCAGCGTCTAGGTTGCATGGACGTAATGAAAGTGACAAACTCCATTAACTGATGAATATATACATGCTGATATATATATATATATATATATATATATATATATATTTCTTATGTGTCCAGTAGCTAGCCAAGATGAGTGATCGTGTGTGGATGTACACCGGTCACACTAGTCAGAAAGACATGACCATTGAATGGTTAACAAAAACCAAGGGGTTTTTGAGAGTCGCATTTGCAAATGACCAGAGGACAACCTGGTTCCCCTGTGCCGGGTGCAACAATTGGCACAAGAGGACAGAGGATGAAATGGGCAAACACCTGCAGAAGAGGGGTTTTACGCCAGGTTATACGTGTGGACATTTCATGGCGAGTTTGCCCAACGTGCCAGCGTTGGGGTGCTTCGTCATCACACCGACGAGCATGGTACCGGGATGCAAGACATGGTGCAAGACTTTGATGATGCTCGGGACTCAGACAATGAGATGGAAGAATCTGCAAAGGCCTTTAATGAAATGTTGGAGTCTTCAAAACTTCCTCTCCACGAGCACACTGAGCTTTGTCAGCTGGGTACTATCTCACAAATAATGGATCTGAAGGCTCAATTCAACATGGGCAGAGGATGCTACGACGCGATGATGGTATTTGGACGTTTTCTACCCAAAGGCCATGTGCTACCTACAAACCTGTACCAGTCAGACAAAATCCTCCGTGCTCTTAAGAGGCCCTATGAGAAGATACATGCCTGTGAGAAAGGATGTGCCTTATTTAGGCTTCAGTATGTGGACTTGAACTATTGTCCCATTTGCAAGTCATCCAGGTATGTTGTGGTAGACAACGGTATGGGTGAGAAGATGCAGGCCAAAATCCCCGTTAATGTTCTTTGGTATATGCCAATCATACCAAGACTTCAACGTCTTTTCATGGTTGAAGAGACAGCCAGACACATGACATGGCACAAAACTGGCAAAAGAACCCAATTAGATGCAGATGGGAAGCTGATGATGGTGCACACATCGGACGGTGAAGCATGGAAGCGCTTTGATGCATTACATGATGACAAAGCGGCAGATCCGAGGCATCCTCGAGTCGCCATCAACACGGATGGGTTCGGTGTGTTTGGTCTGACGGCAGCCCAATACAATTGTTGGCCCGTATTTGTCTTTCCACTCAATCTCCCCTAGGGACAGATTATGCAAAGAAAGAACATTTTCCTAGCGTTGATAATTCCAGGGCCCAACTATTCGGGGAAGAATATGAATGTGTACATGCAGCCGCTGAAGGACGAATTGCAACAAGCCTGGGATAATGGGTTCAAGACATACGACGCCTTTAGCAAACGGAACTTCATAATGCATGTCTGGTAGATGTACTCGACGCATGACTTGCCGGCGTATGCGCTATTCATTGGTTGGTGTGTGCATGGAAGGTTCCCGTGCCCCACATGCAAGGGAGCTCTTGAGTTTCATTGGCTTCAGGCCGGTCACAAGTTTTCTTGCTTCGACATGCATAGACAGTTCCTGGATCCTCGCCATAAGTTCAGGAAAGACAAGAAGAACTTCATCAAAGGTAGAGTTGTCAAAAACTCTACACCACCTGTGTTGATAGGCCAAGAGACCCTGGATCAGTTAAACACTCTCGAGCCAGATCCAGAGTGTCCAGGGTATTTCAAGGGGTATAATTCGAAACACGCCTGGACTCACAAGACATGCTTGTGGGATCTGCCTTACTTCAAAGACGTCCTTTGCCCACACAACATCGACGTGATGCACACTGAGAAGAATATCACCGAGGCACCTTTTGGTACATTGTTCGGCATAGATGGGAAGTCAAAGGATAATACTAAGGCTAGAGTCGATCAGGAGGCGCTTTGTCATAGGCTGTTACAAAACATGCAACCACCAAAAGGAAAGCAGAACTGGACAAAGCCAAAGGCATGGTTTAATCTTGGAAGGCCAGCTATGAGGGAAATTATCTTGTGGGTGCAAAAGCAGTTCATGTTCCCCAATGGGTATGTAGCGAATCTAAAGAGGGGAGCGAGTCTTGATAAATTGAAGATATTTGGGCTCAAGAGTCATGATTGACACATATGGATTGAGCGGCTAATGTCGGTGATGTTGCGTGGCTTCATCACTGAGGATGAATGACTAGCACTGCTAGAGCTGGGCTATTTCTTCCGTGTTCTTTGTGCGAAAGAACTATCGCCTGGCCTACTAGAAGAAATGGAAGAGTTGGCGTCGGAGTTGATCTGCAAGTTAGAGAAGATCTTTCCGCCGGGCTTCTTTAATCCAATGTAGCACTTGATTTTGCATCTCCCAACCGAGGCAAGATTGGGGGGGGGGGGGCAAGTGCAAAATCGTTGGTGCTATGCAACTGAGAGGATGCAGAAGATGCTATGAGTAAATATTAAAAATAAATGCAAAATTGAAGCATCGATGGCTGAGACATTCATTACTGAGGAGGCGGCAAACTTCATGACAGCACACTACGAAGCCAAAAATCGTCATTTGCATAATCCGAAGCCTCGGTACAATGCTGACGGCCCTAAAAAGGGTGGATCCAACCTTAGCCTATTCAAAGGCGATCTCGCACTAGCCGGTGCTTCTAATTCCTTAACGTTGGATTTCGAAGAATGGTATATCATTTTGTTGTATATCTCCACCAACCTAACAGAAGTGCGACCATACATCGAGTAAGTTCTCGGTACATTGTTTCGCAACTTCTAATTCCTTTGAACTGCTCTTATTCCCGGATAAATTTGATACAGTCGATACGTCGCCAAATTCTCGTATGGAGCGGTGATCCAAAAGGATTCCGTCGAAGAGTATGAGCTTCTAGCAAAGCATGGAGGCGGCTATCCCGGTTTCATCTCTTGGTTCAAACAGACGGTAATTTCCATTATACCATTTCATTTCTTCGTCTAACTTGTGGCTAATGCAACAATCCCTTTCATATTAAACTTGTAGGCTAATCCAGAGTTTATGGCCGCCGAATTGAGACAAGTCGTTAATGGTTTTGACTTTAAGGTCCGTTCATTTGACAAATACGACATCAACGGGTATCGCTTTCATACATATGGCAAAGAGCTATCTATGGCCAACTGAAAGTCAACAAATTGTTGTGTCTCTGCTATCGGCGAAGTAGATACCGAGTATTATGGAAGAGTTAAAGCAATTTATGAACTTCAATTCTATGGTGCAAACCCACCAAACGTCGTAGTCTTCAAATGTTATTGGTTCCAGCCGAAGGTGACTAGAAGGACTCATGAATATATAGGGCTAGTGGAAATCAAACAAAGCACCCATTTGGATGTTCCCGATGTCTATATTATGGCTCAACAGGCAACCCAAGTTTTCTATCTATCGTGGGCCTGTAAAAGTGATCCAAATCTCAATGGTTGGGATGTCGTTTATGAAGTGCCGCCACTTGTTAGACCACCTCCCCCCAATGAAGAGGATTATGAACCTCACATTAACCCTGACACGTATGAAGGAGAATTCTTCCAAGAAACAGGTCTTTCTAAAAAACGTTTCAAGAACCACTCTACTTCACCCCAGAACATTGAAGTAGACAGCGACAGTGAACCCGACTTCACCCCTGAGCCGGAACAAGAAGAGCCTGAACTAGAAGAGGTGACTGTTGTGGATGACCTGTCAATGCTTGACCGGTTACGTAAAGGTGTCCTTCCACATGATGATGCATTTATTAATGATGATTATGAGCACGTCATTACTGATCGTGATGATGATGATGCATTTATTGATCCCAGAGCATTTATTGAACCCGATGATCCAGATTATTATTAGGTATTCAATTTTTTATGTTGTACTTGATTTATATAGTTACTTGTATGATTGTATGATTTATATAGTTACTTGTATAATTTTCTTACTTTGTATGATTGTTTCTTATACATAGTGTCATGGTCTTGATGTCCGTCCCCGTCGGCCCTCGCCCACTTTATGAATTTTTTGTATTTCACATTTATGACAATTATGGCCATCAAGTTGACATAGAGATATTTTAATCTAGGAGCAATGTGAACTGGAATTTGAAATCGGCCTTCTTGTCAAGAAGTTAAATTGAGTTGAAAAAGAAAATGAGTATTTGAAAGAAAAATTTAAAAGAATTGAAGAAGAGAAGATGACATTGGAGTTGTATGTTGCCGATGTTGTTGATGATCACAAGATGAAGATGAATGCAATGCGCTTGAAGATGGATGCAATGCTCCTCAAGCTTAAGAAGATTAGAAAATATGCCATTGATAATGAGGCTTGGTATCATTATGCCGTTGGATCAATTGTTACCTTAGTTGTGATCTTCATCGCATATGTTGTGATGAGGGTAAGTTTTCTCTAGTCTTTTGCTTAACAAATGCATACTTAGCTTATTTTCCTCCTAAATGGCATAATTACCTAAGTTAGATAAAAAATGAGCTATACTTACGTAAGTTGGCTCAAAAATGGCATCATCACCTAGGTTACCACAAAAATGACCTATACTTACCTTATTTTTCTCCAAATTGACACAATAAGCTTAGTTGACCTATACTTTACCTAGGATAGCTATAAAATGACCTATACTTAGCATTTTTTCCTCCTAAATGACATTATATATGCTTAGTTAGCTAAAAAATGGCATAACTACCTAGGATAGCTCAATAATGATCTATACTTAGCTTAACTAGTTCATTTATGACATAATTAGCCTAGTTAGGTAAAAAATGGCATAACTACCTAGGTTAGCTCAAAAATGACCTATACTTAGCTTCTTCAGTTCATTTATGACATACTTAGCATACTTATGTCAAAAATGGCATGATAATCTTTGTTACCTCCAAAATGACATAGACTTAGCTTATTTTCCATGAAAATGACATAATAACCTTACTAAGCTCCAAAATGACCTATTTTCCTAGCTTACCTCTAAAATGACCTACACTTAGCATTTTTACCTAGCTTAGCTAAAAAATGGCCTTTTTACCTACCTTAGTTAGAAGAAGAAGAAGATAAAGAAGAAGAGAGGAGAAAAAGAAAGAGAAGAAAAATTCTTCTTCTTCTTCTAGCTAGTCTTCTTCTAGTCTTCTTCTTCTTCTTCTTCTAACTTTCTTCTTTCCCAATTTGCAGATTTCCTTTCGATGAGGAAGCTTACGTTGATGGAGTCTACTCTTCTCCGTGTGCTTCATTTTTGTTTTGACTTTGTAGGATGAACAATGTGAAACTTGCTACCTTTATATGTATGTATGGATGAAACCATTGTATGCTTGTTGTTGGATATGTTGGCTAGCTATATATGTTGCATAGGGACTTTTTCATCTGGTATGTATATGTGTTGGATGATCATATCTGTCGGTGCACAAAAGTAGGGGCACTACTTTGTACCCCTTTACTTGTGCACGGGCAGTCGGAGCCGCGCGCCACGGCCACACTAGGCAAGGCAGAGGAGGGGAGCCGGAGAGAAGCCGAAGCACAAGACGGCCAAGGCAACGCCAAGATCAGAGACACAAAGGACAGAAAGGGCGAAGCAGGCTCCCCCGTCAAGACCCTTGCCAGGGCAGCCCCGGCAAGGGCCTTGCCGGGGCGGCGCGCCCAACGCCAGCAGAGTGAGCCACCCTTGAGTCCACGGGTTCCAACCCAGCCAACTGTGTTGAACCAGGGCTCGGGAGGCACCTCCGTGGTGGCATGCAGATCTTCGTCAAGATCATAAACTCACAAGACTAGATGAGGACCAGAAGACGGCGACCCTCATCGGGATCCTTGCCGAGGAGATCCACAAGACCCCCGGCAAGCGCCTTGCCGGGGACGACTGCAACGCCATGGCAAGACCCTTGCCGGGCCCCCGGCAAGGCCCTTGCCGAGGGCGTCAGCGGGGCCACGGCTAGGCCCACGTCGACCAAGACTCCACCGCCGTCCCCAAGTAGCTGCTAGCTCAACCAGCTGGGCAGGCACCTGCGTGGCGACGGGCGGCCTCTACGCCAACTCAGCAAGCGCCTGCGTGGTGGCATGCAGATCTTCGTGAAGACCCTACCACCGCGCCACCTCAGCTGCCTGCCTGCCTACATGGTGCCGCATGCATCGCTGGCCTGGGCACGTGTCGAAGCAAGGCGAGGCGGCAACGGATGGGACGGGCCTCGTTCCCGTCCCCGATAAAGCTAAGGGACACCTAAGCGACGCATTAAATGCGTCTTGTCCTATAATACGTGCGATAAGCTCGCGCACTGTAGACCTTTCCACCTCCTGTGTGCCACTGTGGCAACCCCTTTTTCCCTATAAAAGGAGGCCCGAGGCTCAAGAACACTCAATACATCCACCAAAGGAGGACTAGTGTTTTATGCATCCTCGCGGCCCGAACCTGGGTAAACGATCCTTGTGCTGGCTCCCGGACCTGCTCTCCTCACAACCCCGCGCCCGCCGACCGTAGAAGGGATTCCAGTGATCCCATAGGTGTCGTTCCCAGCGACAATATCCATATGGCAGGGATATGATTTGGTATGTATATGTGTTGTTATGCTTGTTGAAAGTATTTTCAAATGTGTGTGTGTGTGTGTGTGTGTGTATGTGAAATTCTACAAAATTGAATGAATTTAAGAAAAAACAGGGGCTGTACAGGCTCTTTGCCATCTGCTGGCAGAGGGCAAAGAGCTTTGACATCAACCAGCAGACGGCAAAGCTGCCACATGGCAGCTACCTTTGCAACCTGGGGTGCACTGGGCTGGCCTATTTGGCAGCTTTGTCGTCTGTCAGCAGACGGCAAAGACCTTGGCATCTTTGCCGTCCGCCAGCAGACGACATAGTGATAATCCCCAAGTGAAGGGAATCATCGTAGCAATTTCCAAAGGTGGAAGTGATAAGTATGGAGTGTCGAACCCACAAGGACCTAAGGTAAGATCAATATTCTCTCAAGCCCTATCTGCCACTGATACGACTCTACGTACACCGAACGTTTGCTTCCAACTAGATACGAGAAATAAACGACGTTGTGGGTATGAAGAGGATAACATTGTATGATATCGGAGAGCTAAAATATAAAAGTAGGTGCTGTTATCGTAAAGTTAGAATATATTACTAAATAATATAAATAGCGAGTGTGGAATAATGATGGATCGATGTGCGGAATTATCCTAGGCAATTGTTAACAAAACCGGTAATCACTATTGCAGTTTCATATGAGGGAGAGGCATAAGCTAACATACTTTCTCTACTTGGATCATATGCACTTATGATTGGAACTCTAGCAAGCATCCGCAACTACTAAAGATCATTAAGGTAAAACCCAACCATAGCATTAAAGCATCAAGTCCTCTTTATTCCCATACGCAACAATCCCTCTTACTCGGGTTTGTGTTTCAGTCACTCGCCAACCCACTATAAGCGAATCATGAACGTATTGCAACACCCTATAGCGGGAATCCCTCACGCTTGCGCGACACGGAGGGCACCATAGGACGGCACCAAAGTAAAACTTACAACTCATACCAATCTAGATCATCAATCAACCCAAAGACAAAAGATATCTACTCAAAACATCATAGGATGGCAACACATCATTGAATCATAATATGTGGCATAAAGCACCATGTTCAAGTAGGGATTACAGCGGGGTGCGGGAGAGTGGACCGCGTAAAAGAGATGAGTATGGTGATGATGATGGTGATGTTGATGAAGACGATCACCGTGGCCATGATTCCCCTCCCGATGGCACTCCGGCGCCACCGGAAGAGAGGAGGAGAGGTTCTCCCCCTTGTGCTTCCTCCTCCATGGCCTCCACCCTCCGGTCCTTGGCCTTCATGGTGATGATGGCCCCTCTGGGATACTCCTCCATGGCCACCGGTGATGATGGCCCCCTCCGGCAGTGTGCCGGAGAGGGCCTAGATTGACTTCTCGTGGCTACAGAGGCTTGCAGCGGCGGAACTTCCGATCTAGGTTTCTTTCCGGAAGTTTGGGTATACATAGAAGAGTTTTGTGTTGATTTCACGTCAGGGGGTCTCTAGGCTGTCCACGAGGCAGGGGCGCGCCCTAGGGGGGTGGGCGCGCCCCCACCCTTGTGGGCAGCCCGGGACTCTTCTGGCCTGCTTCTGGTACTCCGTGGGCTTCTTCTGGTCCAAAAATGATCTCCGTCAAGTGGCACGTCAATTGGACTCCGTTTAGTTTTCCTTTTTTGCGATACTCTAAAACAAGGAGAAAACAGAAACTGGCACTGGGCTCTAGGTTAATAGGTGTGACGCCCGGATAATTAGACTACAGTAATTCCCTGCTAATGATGCCACGTCACCTCTGTCACTGTATTTAATCTCGGGTTAGTTCAAAACCGATTCAAATTCAAAATTGAATTAAAGTCAAACGGTCAAGATTTTCAAATATTAAAACTACATTTTTATAAAAGGTTTCAATGCACTTAAATGATTGTGGAGAAACCACATTTTTATAAAAGGTTTCAATGCACTTAAATGCTAATGTTGGGGTGTTGCCAATAATGCATAGGTAATTATTGTGGAGAAACCACATTTTTATAAAAGGTTTCAATGCACTTAAATGATTAAAACAGTAGGTAAAACTATTAAATAAATGCCTTTGATATTTTATAAAATCATAAACTATTTTATTTTGAGGTAAAACTTTTTAGGGTAGTGGGTTGTTTTGAAACACTAATTTGGAGCTATTGTCATATTTTACTAAACTAAGAATAAAGTGTAACTAAAATAAAACAGAAAAGGAAAAAAGAATAAAAAGAAAAGAAAACCAGAAAACAAAATAAAGGGAAAAAAGCCCCCTTGGCCAACCGGGCCAGACGGCCCAGCCGACCAGCCAACTGGCCCAAGCCGGCCCCCCCACTCACCTTATCCTCCCCGTCCCGAAACCCTAACTCCCGGTCACCCCACTTCGCCCCACTCGCCTCTCCCTCTCCCCAAGATCCAGATCGGATCGGGGCATCGGGACCCGACTCCGCCCCCGCCGCTCGGCGCCGACGCCGGAGGCCACCTCACCGGAGCCTCTCCACCTCGACCACGCCGTCCTAGTCCTCATCCCCGAACGTCCTCCACGAGCCCGCGTCGCCGACACGCCGAACCGCCGCCTCGACCTCCCCCATCCTCGACCACCCCACGCCAGCCGCTGCTTCCTCCCCTCGTCGTCACCGTTGCCACCGCCGCCTCGAGCTCACTCTCGCACACCTGCAGGGCCCAGTGAGCAACCGCCCCTCCCTTTCTCCTTTGCGCCTCTCGTCGCGTCTCTCCCCCATCGCCTCTCCCCGTCCGGTCTCGTCACCGACCGCGGTCACCTCGCGCTGGCCGCGCCCAGCTTGTGCGCTCGGCCCCGTGACCTGCGCGCCCGCGCCTTCCCAGCTCCACCGCGGCCCTCCGCTCCCAGGCTGAGCTCCGACCGCCCCCGAGCCCCGCTGCAGCTGCTCGCCGGCAAACGTCATCGACCGGCCCCCGCTTCTGCTCGCCCCTGCGTCGCCGCGCCCGTGTCGGCCTCCACCCCCTCCATGCCCGCGGCTGGGCGCCCGCGCCCTCCATTCTACTGCCTGCTGCCGCCTACCTCGCCGGCCTCCCCTTCCACGCCCTGTCGCCGCCCAGGCCTGCGCCCGCCGTGCCTGCCGCCCCCCGTCGTCGCCAAACGCTCCGGCGCCCGGCATCGGACGCCCGCGCCAGCACCCTAGGGCTCCATCACCCGTTCGGGTTGTGCCCTACACCCGACGCCCGCTAGTCCTCTGTGCCACTGGACAGCGGGCCCCAACCCCCTGAACGATTTTTAAAATAAAAATAAAAATGAATTAATAAAATAATTAATTAATTAGTAAATTAATTAAGTTAATTAATCCTATTTAATTAATCTAATTAACTAGTTAGTTTAATGAAATAGCAATTAGTTTAGCTAAATCCTAATTAACCTAAGCAGAGTATGACAGGTGGGTCCCGCACGTCAGATTGACCCAGTCAACACCTCTGTTGACTGCTGACATCATGCTGAGGTCATGCTGACGTCAGCATGCACTATTCTGGATAATGTTGAATTAAATTAATTAAATAAATACTAAAAATGATTTAAAACTTTAGAAAATCATATAAAATAAACCGAAGCTCAGATGAAAATACTTTCTACATGAAAGTTGCTCAGAACGACGAGACGAATACGGATACGCAGCCCGTTTGTCCGCCACACATCCCTAGCATAGCGAACACGCAAATTTCCCCCTCCGGTTCATCTGCCCGAAAACGCGAAACACCGGGAATACTTTCCTGGATGTTTCCCCCCTTCGCCGGTATCACCTAATACCGCGTTAGGGCATACCTAGCACCGCGTATTACCTCATTATGTTTTGTGATGCTTTATTTGCTCCGTATTTACTGTTTCTTCCCCCCTCTTCTCTCCGGTAGACTACGAGACCGACGCCGCTGCTGGTGCCCCGTCCGACTACGCTGTTGACG
Source organism: Aegilops tauschii subsp. strangulata (assembly GCF_002575655.3). Taxonomy (NCBI): domain Eukaryota; kingdom Viridiplantae; phylum Streptophyta; class Magnoliopsida; order Poales; family Poaceae; genus Aegilops; species Aegilops tauschii. The sequence goes on along the minus strand of NC_053038.3, from coordinate 122,663,153 downwards.
ACCCCTCCTTCTTGCCAGAGCAATCAGGCAAGCCCCCCCCCCTTGATCACCAGATATCGCCTATTCTTCTCTATACTGCTTGCATTAGAAGAGTGTAGCATGTTACTGCTTTCGGTTAATCCTATTCTGCTGCATAGCCTGTCATCGTTGCTACAGTTGTTACCCTTACCTGCTATCCTACTGCTTAGTATAGGATGCTAGTGTTCCATCAGTGGCCCTACACTCTTGTCCGTCTGCCATGCTATACTATCGGGCCGTGATCACTAGGGACGTGATCACGGGTATATACTATATACTTTATATACATGACACATGTGGTGACTAAAGTCGGGTCAGCTCGTTGAGTACCCGCAAGTGATTCTGATGAGGGGGCTGAAAGGACAGGTGGCTCCATCCCAGTAGAGGTGGGCCTGGGTTCCTGACGGCCCCCGACTGTTACTTTGTGGCGGAGCGACAGGGCAGGTCGAGACCCCCTAGGAGAGAGGTGGGCCTGTCTCTGGTTGGTGTTCGCGGATACTTAACACGCTTAACGAGATCTTGGTATTTGATCTGAGTCTGGCCATTTGGTCTATACGCACTAACAAACTACGCGGGAACAGTTATGGGCACTCGACGTCGTGGTATCAGCCGAAGCCTTCGTGACGTCAGCGATGGAGCGGCGCGCGCTGGATTGGACTGGAACGCCTGCTAGGCTAGGTCTGCTTCCGGCCGCCCTCGCAACATGCAGGTGTGCAATGGGCGATGGGCCCAGACCCGTGCGCCATAGGATTTAGACCGGCGTGCTGACCTCTCTGTTGTGCCTAGGTGGGGCTGCGACGTGTTGATCTTTCGAGGCCGGGCATGAACCAGGAAAGTGTGTCCGGCCAAATGGGATCGAGCGAGTTGGGTTATTTGGTGCACCCCTGCAGGGAAGTTTATCTATTCGAATAGCCGTGTCCCTCGGTAAAAGGACGACCCGGAGTTGTACCTTGACCTTATGACAACTAGAACCGGATACTTAATAAAACACACCCTTCCAAGTGCCAGATATAACCCGGTGATCGCTCTCTAATAGGGCGACTAGGAGGGGATCGCCGGGTAGGTTTATGCTATGCGATGCTACTTGGTGAACTTACCATCTACTCTCTTCTACATGCTGCAAGATGGAGGTGTCCTGAAGCGTAGTCTTCGACGGGTTTAGCTATCGCCCTCTTATTCTGGCATTCTGCAGTTCAGTCCACCGATATGGCCCTTTACACATATACCCATGCATATGTAGTGTAGCTCCTTGCTTGTGAGTACTTTGGATGAGTACTCACGGTTGCTTTTCTCCCACTTTTCCCCTTTCTATACCTGGTTGTCGCAACCAGATGCTGGAGTCCAGGAGCTAGAGATCCCGAGGATGATTCTACATGGAGTTCGGCTTCAAGGAGTAGTTAGGAGGTCCCAGGCAGGAGGCCTTGCCTTTTCGATCGTTGGTACTTTTGTGCTAGCCTTCTTAAGGCAATCTTGTTTAACTTATGTCTGTACTCAGATATTATTGCTTGCGCTGAATCTTGTGTTTTCGAGCTTATGTATTCGAGCCTTCGAGGCCCCTGGCTTGTAATATAAAGCTTGTTTTATTTTAATTTGTGGCTAGAGTTGTGTTGTGATATCTTCCCGTGAGTCCTCGATCTTGATCGTACACATTTGCGTGTATGATTAGTGTACGGTTGAATCGGGGGCGTCACAAGTTGGTATCAGAGCCGACTGCCTGTAGGAATCCCCCTTTCGAACTCCTTGGCCGAAGTCGAGTCTAGTCATTGAAAAAGTTTTTACTAACATGGCTGTGCGGCTTACGGGCCCACGTCGCCATTGGGTGGTATTAGGATCTTTTACTCCTTGTCTATACTCTGGGACTCTGATCTCTCTTCTATTCGGGTTAAGTGAATTTTGCTAAATCTAACATTAGGATCTCGTTATCACTTTCACCCGGAGTGCCCCTTATTACTGATGATCGTCTGCTGCACGTGAAGACCCTGAAGATACTCTCCGCTGATAACCCGAGAACTTGTGCTCATCGCTTTTGCAATTCCCTTTCATCGATAAACTCCTATGGATAACCACGTATACTCGCCATTCATACAATGTTTCCCAGTTGATCTTGTTATTACAAGATACCCCAAAATTCTCTCTGTTGTTCTGAGAATCCTTTGAGCTTACTGCCTTGCTGTTCTTTGTCACCTGAATACCCCTACGGATAATTCTCGCACTTACCGAGTATCCGCTCATCTCTAGTTGATTCAAGTATTTCACAAAAGTGTTCAAAATACCATTCGATCTTCCAAAAATCCTCAGGAGCCTTTTTGCTCTTGAAATTCTTGCTTACTTGCATTATGATTAATCTTAAGTCTCATAATCTTATTGGAATCTCTTGTCATTTTCATTTTGAGTCCGTTGATTCAATTTGTTGCGAATGCTCGCAATCCTCAATCAGAGCCTAGAATTAATCCTTCCGGCTCGGACGTCGTTTTGAACATGAGCTGGTTGTCGACCAATCAAATTGCCACCGTTTGTGCCTCTAAGTCTGTTCAACTTACTTGTCTTTTGATCAGAGCATCTGCTTTTGATCCCCCAATTTGGAAATCATAATTCCTTGCATTTAAGGTCTCGAATTATCCAGATTTTTCTATAATCCGATGCCTTGGCATTATTTCTTCTTCTGGCTGAACATATATACTCAAATCAGTTTCTTTGCGGTTCGCCAGATCCTTTGGTGGATTATTATCCGACCGTTCCTGCATATTCTCAAAACATTGAGTTCTTCCCCTGATACACCATGCCTTTGGTAAATTGTATCCTCTGGTTTCTCAACCATGCTTTGTTTTCGAGCTGGTGGTATTTACTATTGAAGCTTGTGGTATATGTTTCCACGATGCCCCGATGGGTTGAACCTAGGCCTTCTAATATGTGTGACCTCGAAAGTTTTCACGAGTCATACTCTTCTGGTATTTTGCTAGATAAATTTCAACATTACAACTTCTTCGAAAATGAGAAGTGAATGAAAGGTTATGCATTAGAGAAGTGGGAGTCGACCTTGAACTTTGTGTTCATGCCCATGGACATGATGTAGATCTTATCATCAAAAGCTTCTCTTAAATTAATTATTTCCTTGGTATAAGTTCATCTTATATCTGGGATCTGGCCTTTTGCAATCATGGTTCGGACCATGTCCTCCTTTAAATACCATTTCTCGTACAAGTTTAAGCACTTGTCTTCTATAGAGCAATACCCCAGTCCAACCTCTACTTTGGTTTGTCGTCGAGTATTACCCCCTGGTATCTTGAGATTATCACGGAACTGCATAACTTCTTATGAGTTCTCCATCAAGTGCTACATTCTCATTGATTCCAAATTTTCACGGGCTTCGAGTTATTAAGCACTCAAGGACATCGATAACTGAATCGAGTCCGCATCGCGATTAAACAACTCTTACTAATCTTCTTTGCTTACGAGTTTGTACTCGATCACGACATCCCTAGTCTGATCGGCTATATCATTACCATGCTAAATTTTAACTGTGCTACCTGGTCCTTCTTCCCGAAGCACAATTTTCGACGATGAACTAACCTTACGTCGATCCTCCTCGTCATATCATTTCACCTTGAACAACAAGCTTGGTTTCGAGTTTGTGTCGTACCCATGATTCCAATAACTTTTTGCTTCATCATTCCGCTGACTGGATGTCGTCGCCGATCGATTACATCTTCATGAACTCTCGCGACATATGTGTCGTGAATATCATCAACATTCTGAGCTCTTCCAAGAGATCTATCAAATTTTGATGAGAAATAGCATCCTTTGCCCTTGATGATTTGGGTTATCATCGACAACATTATTGCATTCCGTCCAACACAAAACTTGTTCCTGTTTTGTGTTGTACCTTGAGTTCCTTGCTATCCAACTTATGTTATGTTCTACCGTGGAGTATTACCATCTTTGATGTCAAGAATGTCGTGAGCATTACTCCACCTCTTAAGAATTCTTGGTACAGTGATACTTCTCACCATCACCATTCTTTCTTGGTCCGCGTGTTGTTTCTAAACGAAATACTGACAAATGGTCTGTGATGTGTAACTTCTAAACTTCTAGCAACCCTATTGCTTTGAAGTTATTGGTCTATAGTTTCATTCTACGTCTATGGCTTAATGAATCATCCTTCGAACATTGATCGTGCTACCTAGCCCATATTTCGGGTGCACATTTCAACCAATGTTTAACTGTGTATGTTTTCCTCGAGCATACATCATTAAGTCATTCGATCTAGCTAATGTTATTTCCTTGTTCACATAGTTGTGGAAATCCATCTTTTAGAAATCTCAATGGATTGTCGCTGAGTCAATCAGTCACCTCCTCACCTCTCCTTGATTTAATGATGAACCCTTGTTTGGAACTCGCTTCCATAGTTCATCTCCCGAGAATCTTCGATGTCGTTTCGACAATTTGTGTTGCATCTTTCTTCTCAGGCATCCTGAGTCTGAGTTATCCTGACACCAATCAGATCTGAATCTCGGTCAGATATGATGGCTGGAACATATTTCCAAGAGTTATAACATTGGTCTATTTATGACCAGGTAAGGTGATGTCATGCCTAACACACCTGGCCGGAGGACCTATTGTTATAAGTTTTCCTTTTTAGCAAGGTTAGCTATTCTTCCATGAGGAAATTGTAAGACTTACTCTATAAGTTGTTCCTGATGGATCCTTTGTGTATCCATAGCCTAATCTTACCTAATGACCATGTCAATGCTATCTCGAAGCATGTCTGTGGAACTCCGATTTTCAACAAGAACATTTGAAGCCCAATGCTAAATGTTTCTTGCTCAATTATCTAAACACCGTTGTATGGATAATGGCATGGAATTTCTCTTCCTTTTCCTAAAGGGTTTTCTACGTTATATCCCTTCATGGATACCATGCTTGGCTTGCCCTTGGGAAGGATATACCCCTGAAATATGTGCTTAAACACATTTTCCTTTCCATTGTTTTGTCTAACCTTTCTGGTGATCATTATGATCTAAGCAGTATTAATTCCCTGCTTATGTTAACACCTTAGTGTACAACTCTGTCAGTAAGACCCTGTTACTATTGTTGGTGACATTCTGGTAACCACCGATGGACGAGAACCTTGCCTATTGGTCTGCCTCGTTTCAACGAGCAGGAAAATGGTTCTCTTCGTCCCTCGCCCTTGGTACCGACGATGTTGCTGACATATAACTGACAGGCTACCCTCTGACATGCCTTGCTATCATGATCGTGCAAGATGTCACCGCCCTTCCTACTTTAACCACATGGTGGGCCCTTAACCCACAGTTCCACAGGATCAAAACCTGACTCTCCTGTACATCCCTGTTCGAAGTTATCCCTTGCGCTTCGTTTCGTATGTAATTTGCGAGCCACCTTCCTAGTGATCAATTCTGGTATCGGACACAATACTTATTCCCGTTGCTCTGAACCCCTTTCACACTCTGTTTCAGGCAATGAACGATTGCCTATCCGCTCGAAACTTCTTATTGCACTGTCCTACTTTGCTCTCGCTGTGTTTCAATTGTTCAATTCGAGAGATACTCATATGTTCATTCGTGGGATAACCCCCGGTGATTACCCCTGGTAGCGTTCTATCGTTGTCAAGCTGCCCCTTTCCTATTCGTAAGTACGATGGAGATCCTTAAGAAAGGATGCCGGCTTCATCATGATGACCTGAAGCAGAGAAGAGAAGACATCAACATAGTGGATAGACCTCTTCGAGAAGCTCAACCAAGACGAGAAGATCAGTTAGAATATCGTAACCAGACCTTTCCCCCTTACTCCCCCTCATAAAATCTCGGGACGAGATTTCTTGTAGTGGAGGAGAATTGTGACGCCCGAATAATTAGACTACAGTAATTCCCTGCTAATGATGCCACGTCACCTCTGTCACTGTAGTTAATCTCGGGTTAGTTCAAAACCGATTCAAATTCAAAATTGAATTAAAGTCAAACGGTAAAGATTTTCAAATATTAAAACTAAAATGTTGGGGTGTTGCCAAATAATGCATAGGTAATTATTGTGGAGAAACCACATTTTTATAAAAGGTTTAAATGCACTTAAATGATTAAAATAGTAGGTAAAACTATTAAATAAATGCCTTTGATATTTTATAAAATCATAAACTATTTTATTTTGAAGTAAAACTTTTTAGGGTAGTGGGTTGTTTTGAAACACTAATTTGGAGCTATTGTCATATTTTACTAAACTAAGAATAAAGTGTAACTAAAATAAAACAAAAAAGGAAAAAAGAATAAAAAGAAAAGAAAACTAGAAAACAAAATAAAAGGAAAAAAGCCCCCTTGGCCAACCGGGCCAGACGGCCCAGCCGGCCAGCCCACTGGCCCAAGCCGCCCCCCACTCACCTTATCCTCCCCGTCCCGAAACCCTAACCCCCGGTCACCCCACTTCGCCCCACTCGCCTCTCCCTCTCCCCCCGATCCAGATCGGATCGGGGCATCGGGACCCGACTCCGCCCCCGCCGCTCGGCGCCGACGCCGGAGGCCACCTCACCGGAGCCTCTCCACCTCGACCACGCCGTCCTCGTCCTCATCCCCGAACGGCCTCCACGAGCCCGCGTCGCCGACACGCCGAACCGCCGCCTCGACCTCCCCCATCCTCGACCACCCCTCGCCGGCCGCTGCTTCCTCGTCCTCGTCATCACCGTCGCCACCACCACCTCGAGCTCACTCTCGCACACCTGCAGGGCCTAGTGAGCAACCGCCCCCTCCCTTTCTGCTCTGCGCCTCTCGTCGCGTCTCTCCCCCATCGCCTCTCCCCGTCCGGTCTCGTCACCGACCGCGGTCACCTCGCGCTGGCCGCGCCCAGCGTGCGCGCCCGGCCCCGTGACCTGCGCGCCCACGCCTCGCCAGCTCCACCGCGGCCCTCCGCTCCCGGGCTGAGCTCCGACCGCCCCCGAGCCCCGCTGCAGGTGCTCGCGGGCGAACGTCGTCGACCGGCCCCCGCTTCTGCTCGCCCCTGCGTCGCCGCGCCCACGTCGGCCTCCACCCCCTCCACGCCCGCAGTTGGGCGCCCGCGCCCTCCATTCTGCTGCCTGCTGCAGCCTACCTCGCTGGCCTCCCCTTCCACGCCCTGTCACCGCCCAGGCCTGCGCCCGCCGTGCCTGCCGCCCCCCGCCGTCACCAAACGCTCCGGCGCCCGGCATCGGACGCCCGCGCCAGCACCCTGGGGCTCCATCGCCCGTTCGGGCTGTGCCCTACACCCGACGCCCGCTAGTCCTCTGTGCCACTGGACAGCGGGCCCCCACCCCAGAACGATTTTTAAAATAAAAATAAAAATGAATTAATAAAATAATTAATTAACTAGTAAATTAATTAAGTTAATTCATCCTATGTAATTAATCTAATTAACTAGTTAGTTTAATTAAATAGCAATTAGTTTAGCTAAATCATAATTAACCTAAGCAGAGTATGACAGGTGGGTCCCGCACGTTAGATTGACCCAGTCAACACCTCTGTTGACTGCTGAGGTCATGCTGATGTCAGCATGCTCTATTCTGGATAATGTTGAATTAAATTAATTAAATAAATACTAAAAATGATTTAAAACTTTAGAAAATCATATAAAATAAACCGAAGCTCAGATGAAAATACTTTCTACATGAAAGTTGCTCAGAACGACGAGACAGAATCCGGATACACAGCCCGTTTGACCGCCATACATCCCTAGCATAGCGAACACGCAACTTTCCCCCTCCGGTTCATTTGCCCGAAAACGCGAAACACCGGGAATACTTTCCCGGATGTTTCCCCCCTGCGCCGGTATCACCTAATACCGCGTTAGGGCATACCTAGCACCGCGTATTACCTCATTATGTTTTGTGATGCTTTGTTTGCTCCGTATTTACTGTTTCTTCCCCCCCCCCTTCTCTCCGGTAGACTACGAGACCGACGCCGCTGCTGGTGCCCCGTCCGACTACGCTGTTGACGACCCCTCCTTCTTGCCAGAGCAATCAGGCAAGCCCCCCCCCCTTGATCACCAGATATCGCCTATTCTTCTCTATACTGCTTGCATTAGAAGAGTGTAGCATGTTACTGCTTTCGGTTAATCCTATTCTGCTGCATAGCCTGTCATCGTTGCTACAGTTGTTACCCTTACCTGCTATCCTACTGCTTAGTATAGGATGCCAGTGTTCCATCAGTGGCCCTACACTCTTGTCTGTCTACCATGCTATACTATCGGGCCGTGATCCCTAGGGAGGTGATCACGGGTATATTATATACTTTATATACATGACACATGTGGTGACTAAAGTCGGGTCAGCTCGTTGAGTACCCGCAAGTGATTCTGATGAGGGGGCTGAAAGGACAGGTGGCTCCATCCCGGTAGAGGTGGGCCTGGGTTCCTGACGGCCCCCGACTGTTACTTTGTTGCGGAGCGACAGGGCAGGTTAAGACCACCTAGGAGAGAGGTGGGCCTGGCCCTGGTCGGCGTTCACGGATACTTAACACGCTTAACGAGATCTTGGTATTTGATCTGAGTCTGGCCATTTGGTCTATACGCACTAACCAACTACGCAGGAACAGTTATGGGCACTCGACGTCGTGGTATCAGCCGAAGCCTTCGTGACGTCAGCGACGGAGCGGCGCGCGCCGGATTGGACTGGAACGCCTGCTAGGCTAGGTCTGCTTCCGGCCGCCCTCGCAACGTGCAGGTGTGCAATGGGCGATGGGCCCAGACCCGTGCGCCATAGGATTTAGACCGGCGTGCTGACCTCTCTGTTGTGCCTAGGTGGGGCTGCGACGTGTTGATCTTCCGAGGCCGGGCATGACCCGGGAAAGTGTGTCCGGCCAAATGGGATCGAGCGTGTTGGGTTATGTGGTGCACCCCTGCAGGGAAGTTTATCTATTCGAATAGCCGTGTCCCTCGGTTAAAGGACGACCCGGAGTTGTACCTTGACCTTATGACAACTAGAACCGGATACTTAATAAAACACACCCTTCCAAGTGCCAGATATAACCCGGTGATCGCTCTCTAACAGGGCGACTAGGAGGGGATCGCCGGGTAGGTTTATGCTATGCGATGCTACTTGGTGAACTTACCATCTACTCTCTTCTACATGCTGCAAGATGGAGGTGGCCTGAAGCGTAGTCTTCGACGGGTTTAGCTATCCCCCTCTTATTCTGGCATTCTGCAGTTCAGTCCACCGATATGGCCCTTTACACATATACCCATGCATATGTAGTGTAGCTCCTTGCTTGCGAGTACTTTGGATGAGTACTCACGGTTGCTTTTCTCCCACTTTTCCCCTTTCTATACCTGGTTGTCGCAACCAGATGCTGGAGTCCAGGAGCTAGAGATCCCGAGGATGATTCTACATGGAGTTCGGATTTGAGGAGTAGTTAGGAGGTCCCAGGCAGGAGGCCTTGCCTTTTCGATCGTTGCTACTTTTGTGCTAGCCTTCTTAAGGCAAATCTTGTTTAACTTATGTCTGTACTGAGATATTATTGCTTCCGCTGACTCTTGTGTTTTCGAGCTTATGTATTCGAGCCTTCGAGGCCCCTGGCTTGTAATATAAAGCTTGATTTATTTTAATTTGTGTCTAGAGTTGTGTTGTGATATCTTCCCGTGACTCCTGGATCTTCATCATACACATTTGCGTGTATGATTAGTGTACGGTTGAATCGGGGGCGTCACAATAGGTTAGTCCCAAAAATCATATAAAATATCATATAAATGCATATAAAACATCCTAGAAGGATAGTATAATAGCATGAATACTTCATAAATTATAGATACGTTGGAGACGTATCAGCATCCCCAAGCTTAATTCCTGCTCGTCCTCGAGTAGGTAAATGATAAAAGAAATAATTTATGAAGTGTGAATGCTAGCAAGTGCATAAGTTTGATCAATGATAATTCCAATCAACTTTTCTAGCATCATTATATATCGTAACAATAGCTCATCTCATAAAACTTTTCATGATCAAGTAACAAGAAAATCACATGTTTAAAGTATATATCATAAACTTTCTTGAAAACTAACAAACAATATTCTCAGTCATCAAACAATTGCAATTCATCTTATTTTCAGGAAGAGTCTATGTCAGAGCTTTGATTTAGCAAACTCCACATACTCAACGATCATTTAGTCTTTCACAATTGCTAACACTCACGCAATACTTGTGGTTATGGAGTTTTAATAGGACACAGAGAAAGATAGGGGCTTATAGTTTCGCCTCCCAACCTTTTACCTTAAGGGTAATGTCAACAATAATAGCTCATGCTAACTTACATCCAATTGGATATATATATCAGAATCTTTCCAACACAAGGTGCTTGCCAAAGGATAAAATGTAAAAAGGAAAGGTGAAAATCACCATGACTCTTGCATAAGGGTAAGAAATAAAAGTAAAAGATAGGCCCTTCGCAGAGGGAAGCAGAGGTTGCCATGCGCTTTCAGGGTTGGATGCACAAAATCTTAATGCGAAAGAACGTCACTTTATATTGCCCCTTGTGATATGGACCTTTATTATGCAGTCCGTCGCTTTTATTTCTTCCACATCACAAGATCGTATAAAGCTTATTTCCTCCACACTAATCAATCACACATATTTAGAGGGCAATTTTTATTGCTTGCACTGATGACAACTTACTTGAAGGATCTTACTCAATCCATAGGTAGGTATGGAGGACTCTCATGAAACTTGGTTTTAAGGATATTTGGAAACACAAGTAGTATCTCTACTTGGTGCAAAGAATTTGGCTAGCATGAGGGGGAAAGGCAAGCTCAACGTGTTGGGCGATCCATGACAATATACTTTATTTCAGATATAGGAAAACATAACCCATTACATTGTCTTCCTTGTCCAACATCAATCTTTTAGCATGTCATATTTTAGTGGGTGCTCACAACTACAAAAGATGTCCATGATAGTATATTTATATGTGAAATCCCTCTCCCTTCAATATTCTTTCATGAATTGTTCAAGTGACCAATTCTACGTTTGCTAACTTTCAATAAGTTTACTACCTATACTTATTATGTGTGAAGTCATTACTCCCCATGTTATAAGCATACGAAACATATATAAATTCAGATTTATGACATTCAATTTATTCAACCATTTACTCATAGGATATACATGAAGCACATGAGCAAATGACAAACTACTCCAAAAGATATGAGTGAAGAACGCTGAGTAGTCAAATAATTAACTAGCCATGGGAGGATTCTTTTTCATTCAATATTTCAGATCCAATGATTTTATTCAAACAGCAAGTAAAATTGAAAATACGCTCCAAGCAAAACACATATCATGTGACAAATAAAAATATAGCTCCGAGTAAGGTATACCGATAGTTTTGAAGACGAAAGAGGGGATGCCCCGGACGAAAGAGGGGATGCCTTCCGGGGCATCCCCAAGCTTAGGCACTTGCGTCTTCCTTGAATATTACCTTGGGGTGCCTTGGGAATCCCCAAGCTTAGGGTCTTTCTACTCCTTATTCTCCTCATATCGATATCTCACACAAAGCTTGAAAACTTCAATCACACAAAACTTAACGTAACTTCGTGAGATAGGTTAGTATGATAAAGAGCAAACCATTCACTTTGGTACTAGCAAAGACAAGGTTCATTATTGTTCTCACACAATGCCTACTGTACCGTATCATTTCTACAATTTATATTGAGGAATATAAGCCATAGAAACTAGAAAACAAGCAAACTATGTGATGAAAACAGAATCTGTCAGAAACAGAACAGTCTGTAATGATCTGAAGAATAACCATACTTATGCTACTCCAAAAATTATGAAATAAATTGGTGGACGTGAGGAATTTTTCTATTAATCTTCTTCAAAAAGAATCAACTCAAGAGCACTCTTTTGTAAAAAATTACAGCTAATCTCGTGAGCGCAAAGTTTCTGTTTTTTTACAGCAAGATCACATTAACTCTCACCCAAGTCTTCCCAAAGGTCTTACTTGGCACTTTATTGAAACAAAAGATATAAAACATGATTAATACAGTAGCTTAATAATGTAAACACACAAAACCAGTAAGGGTAAGTATTGGGTTGTCTCCCAACAAGCGCTTTTCTTTAATGCCTTTTAGCTAGGCATGATGATTTCAATGATGCTCACATAAAAGATAGGAATTGAAACACAAAGAGAGCATCTTGAAGAATATGACTAGCACATTTAAATATAACCTACTTCCTATGCCTAGGGATTTTTTGAGCACACAATTTATAAGAACAACACTCAACTAGCATAGGAAGGCAAAACAAGTATAACTTCAAAACTTTAAGCACATAGAGAGGAAACTTGATATTGTTGCAACTCCTACAAGCATGTATTCCTCCCTCATAATAATTTTCAGTAGCATCATGGATAGCAACTTTGTTCTCATACTCAATTGGAACCTCTTCCGAAATAGTGGAATCATTACTAGCTAAAGTTGACACTCTTCCAAATCCACTTTCATACATATCACATTAAGATTCAACACCCTCCAAAATAGTGGGATCACTAATTCCTAAAGTTGACACTCTTCCAAACCCACTTTAAATGATAGTATTATTCATACTCCAAAGGATATAAGTGAAGTTCATGGAGCATTCTACAATTAATATAGACTAACCAAGCTCAAAATGTATAAGTGAAGCACACGAAGCATTCTATAAAACCATACTCAAAAGATTTAAGTGAAGCACAAAGAGCAATTCTATAAGATCATACTTAAAAGATATAAGTGAAGCACATGAAGTATTCTATAAATTGATGAAGTGACATCTCACACTAGCATGGTTCTTGAAGAAAAAGAAAAACACAAAGGACACAAATCATGTGAACAGAACAAAAACCGAGGTATACCGATATTTGTTGAAGAAGAAAGATGGGATGCCAACCGGGGCATCCCCAAGCTTAGATACTTGAGTATCCTTTGAAATATTTACTTGGGGTGCCTTGGGCATCCCCAAGCTTGAACTCTTGCCTCTCTTTATTCTTCTCATATTGGTAACTCCTCGTTTTTCGAACACTTCATCCACAAAAACTTAACAAAAACTTTGTGAGATCCGTTAGTATAACAAAGAAAATCACTACTATAAGTACAGTTGCAAACCAATTCATGTTTTGTTTTTGCATTGTAGCTACTGTAATATAACTTTTCCATGGCTTAATCCACTGATAGAAATCAATAGTTTCATCAAAACAAGCAATCAATGCATCAAAAACAGAATCTGTCTTAAACAGGACAGTCTGTAGTAATCTGGAAGTTTAGAAAACTTCTGTAACTCCTAAAATTATGAACTAAATTTGAAAACTTGAACAATTTGTACAGAAGTAATGTGCAAAAAGTTTCAGACCCATTTGACTTTCCAGTAAAAAATGTAAATTCACGCACTACAGCCAAAGTTTCTGCTTTTGTTCTGCACATAGTAAACAAGCAATCTAATCATCCCAAAACCACAGCTTGGCACATTATTTTTATAATACAATGGATATATACAAGGGGATAATTATTTAGTGAGAAACTTCCATGAAAAATTATACATTGTTTCCGTGAGCATGAACACAAGTGCTCAAGGTCGACCCTCACTTCTTCAATGCATAACTTTCCAATCGCTTCTCTTTTTGAAAAACTTTTTAGGCATGAGAGGCAAGTAATAATTTTTTGCATTTTCAATCTTTTAATTTTTTTGTATGTTTCACCCACAACTAAACAGAAACAAAAAGGAAAAAAAACAAAATCTACTTAGTGAAGAAAGCAAACAAGCACACACGAGAATATCAACCCCACGCTATTGCTCCCCGGCAACGGCGCTATAACAGAGCTTCATAATCCCCAAGTGAAGGGAATCATCGTAGCAATTTCCAAACGTGGAAGTGATAAGTATGGAGTGTCGAACCCACAAGAAGCTAAAGGTAAGATCAATATTCTCTCAAGCCCTATCTGCCACTGATACGACTCTACGTACATCGAACGTTTGGTTCCAACTAGAAACGAGAAATAAAACTACGTTGTGGGTATGAAGAGGATAACTTTGTATGATATCGGAGAGCTAAAATATAAAAGTAGGTGCTGTTATCATAAAGTTAGATATATTACTAAATAATATAAATAGCGAGTGTGGAATAATGATGGATCGGTGTGCGGAATTATCCTAGGCAATTGTTAACAAAACCGGTAATCACTATTGCAGTTTCATATGAGGGAGAGGCATAAGCTAACATACTTTCTCTACTTGGATCATATGCACTTATGATTGGAACTCTATCAAGCATCCACAACTACTAAAGATCATTAAGGTAAAACCCAACCATAGCATTAAAGCATCAAGTCCTCTTTATTCCCATACGCAACAATACCTCTTACTCGGGTTTGTGTTTCAGTCACTCACCAACCCACTATAAGCGAATCATGAACATATTGCAACACCCTACAGCGGGAATCCCTCACGCTTGCGCGACACGGAGGGCACCATAGGACAACACCAAAGTAAAACATACAACTCATACCAATCTAGATCATCAATCAACCCAAAGACAAAAGCTATCTACTCAAAACATCATAGGATGGCAACACATCATTGAATCATAATATGTGGCATAAAGCACCATGTTCAAGTAGGGATTACAGCGGGGTGCGGGAGAGTGGACGCGTAAAAGAGATGAGGATGGTGATGTTGATGAAGACGATCACCGTGGCGATGATTCCCCTCCTGATGGCACTCCGGCGCCATCGGAAGAGAGGAGGAGAGGTTCTCCCCCTTGTGCTTCCTCCTCCATGGCCTCCACCCTCTGGTCCTTGGCCTTCATGGTGATGATGGCCCCTCCGGGATACTCCTCCATGGCCACCGGTGATGATGGCCCCCTCCGGCAGGGTGCCGAAGAGGGCCTAGATTGACTTCTCGTGGCTACAGAGGCTTGCGGGGGCGGAACTTCCGATCTAGGTTTCTTTCTGTACGTTTGGGTATATATAGAAGAGTTTTGCGTTGATTTCACGTCAGGGGGGTCTCCGGGCTGTCCACGAGGCAGGGGGCGCGCCCTAGGGGGGGTGGGCGCGCCCCCACCCTCGTTGGCAGCTCGGGACTCTTCTGGCCTGCTTCTGGTACTCCGTGGGCTTCTTCTGGTCCAAAAATGGTCTCCGTCAAGTGGCACGTCAATTGGACTCCGTTTAGTTTTCCTTTTCTGCGATACTCTAAAACAAGGAGAAAACAGAAACTGGCACTGGGCTCTAGGTTAATAGGTTAGTCCCAAAAATCATATAAAATATCATATAAATGCATATAAAACATCCTAGAAGGATAGTATAATAGCATGAATACTTCATAAATTATAGATACGTTGGAGACGTATCACATAGCTTGCCACGTGGCAGCTACCTAGGGGGCATTTGGGCTGACATATTTGCGCACTTCGTCGTCCGCTAGCAGATGGCAAAGATGCAAATGTCTTTGCCGTCTGCCAGCGGACGACAAAGCATGCCGTTAACCCCCTAACGGACCTAACCTACCACGTGTGCCGTTCAGGCTCTTTGTCGTCTGCTGGCGGACGACAAAGACCATTTCATCTTTGCCGTCCACCAGCAGATGGCAAAGAACCCTTTGCCGTAGCTTATTCAGCCGGGCCTGTTGTCATCCGCCAGGCATGCCTTTGCCGTCAGCCATGGCAAAAGGCAAAGTGCCTGATTCCTGTAGTGCACTGAGGTGTATGCTCTAACTTGGCATGGTTATACCACTCATATCATGCATATGGTGTCTTGCATTGCATAGTTTAGACATCATATACACAATATTCAACACCATGTTCTTAGTTCAAACGTCATATATGTGAATGCCCTCTGCTTAGCATATAAATCACATGTGTGAATTCGGTCATGCGATCCTGATTACTTAGATAACATGTATGTGAATTATGTCATGCTAACCTGTTTACTAAAGACATCATATAATTATCTCATGCCATCCTGTTTAGTTAGTCATCATATCTTTGAATTATGTCATGCGATGCTATCCAGTTTAGATAGACATCATATATGTGAAATTATGTCATGCTATCCTTTTTAGTTAAACAATATACATGTCAACTATTTCATGTCCTCTTTTTCCCACACTGTCTATTGCATCTGTCTCTCATACAATGTCTGTACATTCAACTATGTTTCTTGTTTATCAGCCATTTGAATTGGAGCGGGTGATGGCAGTATCTAGCGGAGTAAAAACACGGTCTTCAAATAAATCAGTGCTACCTCTTGGTGTATATAGAACCCCGGTTGTACATGCATGAGAACCATCCCTACCACACATAACCCAGACTCTCGCAGATTGTACCCCTACTACGATGGACAGAGAACCAGCTTCACCCAATCTAACCCAAACCCCAACAGATAGTAACCCAGTTCCTGTTGACACAGCACCATCTCCACCACAGAGCTCCCAAACAAGAGCAGTTAGTAAGGCAGCTCGAGTGCCCAAAACGCCAGTACTACCATGGCGAACCCCAACTCCACCAGTTAGTACACCTATTCCTGTGGAGGAAGCACAACCAACCATTCGTAGTTTAGCATCTATCACATTTGATGTTGTTAAATCCTATGTGTGTATCTTCCCATCATGGAAATATTATACTGAAGATGAATGAAAATGCCAGTTGCAGGTGTTTGTCCAGGAGTTATGTGTAAGTAATGTTATTCATGGCAATTACTTTGCTTTGTCCCATACATTCTACCTCCATGATGGTTACAATACAGCAAATTTTCCCATTTTTCTCAATAGAGAAGGACCGATTTGGAAACTCAGGATGAGGTAACCTGTGCTAATACCTCTGCTATCTTCAAGAATGCTTGGTGGCAGTATTGGAATTACATGAAGAAAACGTACTTCACTGGCAAAGAAACTCATCAAATTCCCTTACGTTCGCCTGAGACACATTTACTGGACGATGACTCGGAATGCCTTGTTCTGTATTGGTCCTGAACCAACAATGTGGTAAGGTCTATGAGCTCATTTTTTATTTTTAAGTACTATATGCCTGCGTCTTACTATACTCTGTTCATGTAGAACAAGTGCTTAAACCTGAAGAACAACTGTTCTCATTTAAGATTCCATTGCTATCTTGCATACTGCTTTGCTCTTGTATCACTGTATTTACTCATAAAAACATATTTTTAAATTGAAGGATCCAATCGAAACTCCAATGGCACAACAGGTATGTTTACGCGTGTTTATTTAACATGTTTGCTCTTATAAATAGCTCTATTGATTTCAATTTCAATTGTGTATACAATTGACTTCTCATATCATGCACATTACTAGCATCACAACAGAGCCAATAGTGTCGTTGTACATGTAGACCCGTGGTACCCATCTGAAATCTTGTTGTGCCGTGTAGTTTCCCACGCTTTGTATTCTTTCAATGCTACTTTGTCTTCAACTGATCTGGTTTGAACCGTGTCTCTATTTTGATTTTGTAAGACAATGAAGTGACCATAGGACATAGATATATGTTTGTTTAATGCTTTTATTTTGTACTACTTGGCAATAGAAGACTTGGTAATTTAATCATGTCCACCTTACTAATGAACTGGTTCATCGAAATGAGTTTCATATACTAGTACATGCTAAACCTGTTATGTGTCTGCTTGTTTCTTCTTTTAGAATGCTGGCAGAATATTGGGGAAGAGTGCCTTATTAAGCAATGGTAAAGGAAGTAATGCAGATAAGGTTAAGGATACTGAGACATCCTTGTTCGTCTCCAACAAAGCTGATAAAACAACTAAGGAAAACTATCTTGAAGACAGTGAGACAACCCCAAAGTCCTGTCTTGGTGTAGTGTTCGAGTTACTGGCCACTACCACTGGCACAAGCTATTCAAACTCACTGTCTGAATCAGTTCGGTTTCTTGAGTCTCAACTACAAGCTGAAAGACATCGATTAGCTGTGCTGCGACAAGAAGTCGAACGACTGCGGAAGTCCCTGGAGCATTCAGATGCATACTTTCTTGTGCAACAACAAGCATGGGAGAATTTTAGCGCCAAACAGGAGAAAGATAATAAGCTTGCTAGGCTTGTTGCCATCATGGTGGATACCCAGGAAAATGTTCCTTGAGCTCTTCTGAAGTTGTTTCAGTTATGGACTTGTTTTGCTGCTGCGTTTATTTGCACTGGTGGCCAATTTAGATGGCCAGTGTATGTAATATGCTGTATTGTTCCCTATATTTGCACTGGTGGCAAACTTTGATGCCCAGTGGATGTAATATGTGTAATAGTCATAATAGCCTAGCGTTAGTTGCTTGCTTATTTATTTCCTTATTGTCTTGTTTAGTTGTTTGCTTGTAGTCACTGCAGTTCTTTTTCCGCGTTTTTCTAGTGGCCACAATAACCTATTTTTATAACTAGGCCACAATAACCATGGCAACACACGGACTGTTGTAACCATGGTCCTGCTACCTGCTGTAGTGACAATGGCCCTCCTACGGGCCGTAGGATCCACGGGCCTTCTACGGGCCATAGGATCAATGTACCTTCTATGGGTCGTAGGATCCATGGGCCTTCTACACGCCGTCTAATCTATGGGCCTTCTACGGGCCGTATAATCGTTTCGCCAAACATGGGACGTACTATTCGTGGACCAATAATGGTCCACAAAATGGGCCGTAAACGGGCTAGAGTGGAAATCGTCTGTTTTATGGCCCGACCATAATAAGTTGTATTTGATGATGCTATGAAAAAAGCCCAACGGGTTAATGAGCCACAAACGGGCCGACTATAACCACGGGCTGAATTTGGCCCACAAGCGGAACATGCCAGTAATGGACCGTAAGTAACCGAATTCTGGAAATGAGCCCAAGAATAAATGGGCCCTTAGAAGGCCGAAAGTTAAGACGGGCTGGAAATGGCCGTTCATGGGTATAAAGCAATACACTGTTCATTATTGTCAGTTTCATCTCGGGCCTTTAATGAGCCCAGAGTTACAAAGGGCCTCCTATGGGCCAGAAATAGGCCGAAAGTTACAACGGGCTAGAATCGTATTGGACGGCCTAATTCGGGTAGGCCGTAACGGGCCGTGAGTTAGCGGGTTGTAAATGGGCTATATGCGAACAGGCCGTAATCAGGCTTTCTGTGGGCTGGCCCGCTACCTTTTGACCAAGTCAAACGGGCCAGCCTTTTCACCCAAATGGGCCTCTGTTGGGTCATGCCACGTGTCGACGTATCATAGGCGCCTTCGGTCCAATGAGTGGATGACATCTGTCCCAACGGTGAGTCGACACGTGGTTTTTCTGGCTATTGAGAATTTTACATGTGGAAAATCCCCATTGGTCCGCGCTGTTAACGGGTTACCGGATCCAAACCGAAACCGATAGCTTAACGGCGACCCGTTACGGTGGATGCCACGTGTCAGTTACCCTTGATGAAAGCACTTCCATGACGTGCCATTTATCGTCATTGAAGTGGACACTTCCGTGATGATAATTTTGGTAATGTCATGGAACACTTCTATGACAGCACATGTATGGCTATCTTGATTTTGTCATAGAATTGTCATGGATGTACATGCATGACAAAAAATGTGACCTACTATGACAAACACGTATCATCACGGAAGTGCTTTTTTGTAGTGATATCAAGTTCACATGATTACTTGCAACAAGATCTCTCCCGTGACCTCAAGAACAAAAGTGACTAGTCACAAATGATAATCATGCTCAAGATCAGAGGGGTATTAAATAGAATAATGGATCTGAACATATAATCTTCCACCAAATAAACCATATAGTAATCAACTACAAGATGTAATCAACACTACTAGTCACCCACAGGTACCAATCTAAGGTTCTGGTACAAAGATTGAACACGAGAGATGAACTTGGGTTTGAGAGGAGATGGTGCTGTTGAAGATGTTGATGGAGATTGGCCTCCCAAAGATGAGAGGGTTGTTGGTGATGACGATGGCTTCGATTTTCCGCTCCGGGAAGGAAGTTCCCCCGGTGGAATCGCTCCGCCGGAGGGCAAAAGTGCTCCTGCCCCAGTTCCGCCTCGAGACTGCGGCGCTCCGTCTCGAAAGTCCCCCTCTTACTTTTTTTCTAGGTCAAAATGACATATATACTAGAAGATGGGCACCGGAGGTGGGCTGGGCTGACCACAATCCACCAGGGCGCGCCTGGGGGGGCCTGGCACGCCCTGGTGTATTGTTGTCACCAGGTGGGCCCCCTCCAATAGTTATTTGCTCTAGTATTTTCTATATACTCCAAAACAATTCTTCATAAATTTTCAGCTCATTTGGAGTTGTGCAGAATAGGTAACTCTGACATAGCTTTTTCAGGTCCAGAATTCCAGCTGCCGGCATTCCCCCTCTTTGTGCAAACCTTGCATATTATGAGAGAAAAGGCATTAGAAATACTACATAAAGCATTATTATGCATAAAAACATTATAAATATAAATAAGAAAACATGATGCAAAATGGACGTATCAGCCCCAACCGCTAGGAGAGCGCGCATGCAGGGACGCGAGCAGAGCGCTCCGCGGTCGCCTCAACGGCGAGCAACCATATATATGCATATACCAGTTGAACACGCAAGGAAAAGCTATCCACAAGCAGAGCGCGCCGACGGACGCGAGCAGAGCGCGCCGTGATACGTCCATTTTGCATCATGTTTACCTACTGTTATTTAATACGTTTTTAGGGATAATTAGATTTATGCCCCTAGTTGTGTCCCACTCGGCTATTTTACCCCTAATTTCCAAAAGTCACTGGTTCTGTCCAAGTCACTTCGCTCCTCTTATGCTTTTGCCCTTGGACCGTTTGACAGTTAGTTTCAAAAGTTCATAACTAATTCATACTAAATCAGAAAAATGCAAGTAAGATACCAAAATGTTTGAAAAAAAACATCACCTAGATGTCAGTGTCATTTGCATTGATGCCAAAAGTGTTGGAAAGTGCCCATCCGAGTTTTAGCTCTTATGATACCACCATCAATAGTAAAATCTAAAAAAATTATAAAAAAATTGGTGGCAAAGAATGAAAAATGTTTTAAGTGCTTGCCATCGGGGAATCACATTCGTGGATGTCCTGGCAAAAAAAAATCAGCAAGCATCCTACCTATGATTAACCCCCTACTTGAACAAACCTCCTACTTATGATTAACCCCCTCGCAAGCATCCGCAACTATGATAAAAGTATTAAGAATAAATTCTAACCATAGCATTATACTTTTGGATCCAAATCAGTTCCTTACGTAATAGCGCATAAACTAGGGTTTAAGCTTCTATCACTCTCACAACCCATCATCTAATAACTACTCCACAATGCATTCCTTAGGCCCAAATATGGTGAAGTGTCATGTAGTTGACGTTCACATGACACCACTAAGGGAATTACAACATGCATACCATCAAAATATCGAACACATATCAAGTTCACATGATTACTTGCAACAAGATTTCTCCCGTGACCTCAAGAACAAAAGTAACTACTCACAAATGATAATCCTGCTCAAGATCAGAGGGGTATTAAATAGCATAATGCATCTGAACATATAATCTTCCACCTAATAAACCATATAGTTATCAACTACAAGATGTAATCAACACTACTAGTCACCCACAAGCACCAATCTATAGTTCTGGTACAAAGATTGAACACAAGAGATGAACTAGGGTTTGAGAGGAGATGGTGTTGTTGAAGATGTTGATGGAGATTTCCCTCCCCAAGATGGGAGAGTTGTTGGTGATGATGATGACGGTGATTTCCCCCTCCGGGAGGGAGGTTCCCCGCGCAGAATCGCTCCGCCGGAGGGCAAAAGTGCTCCTGCCCAAGTTCCGCCTCGACACGGTGGCGCTTCATCCCGAAAGTGCTCTCCTTTTATTTCTAGGTCAAAATGACTTATATACCAGAAGAGGGGCACCGGAGGTGGGCCGATGAGGGCACAACCCACCAAGGCGTGCCTGGGCATCCTTGGCGCGCCCAGGCGGGTTGTGCCCACCTGGTAGGCCTCCTCTGGTACTTATTTGCTCCAGTATTTCTTATATATTCCATAACAATTCTCCGTGAAGTTTCAGCTCATTTGGAGTTGTGCAGAATAGGTAGCCTGATGTAGCTTTTTCAGGTCCAGAATTCCAGCTGCCAGTATTCTCCTTCTTTGTGTGAACCTTGCATATTATGAGAGAAAAGGCATTAGACTTACTCCAAAAAGCATTATTGTACATAAAAACAATATAAATAACAGCAATAAAACATAATGCAAAATGGACGCATCAACTCCCCCAAGCTTAGACCTCGCTTGTCCTCAAGCGAAAACCGAAATCATAAAACATGTCCACATGCTTAGAGAGAGAGAGAGAGAGGTGTCGATAAAAACAAAATATGGACATAGAAGCATCATGTATCTTATTATAACAGCAACTAACTTTAACATAAAACTTTATCATAGAAATTTTATCATAAACTTCCCATGAATTGGTAACAATTCATCACAACATAAAAGTATAAAGCATAAACTCTAATGAAAACAAACAAACTATGTTCTCAGTCAACTTTGCAACTACAATTCATCATCTTTTTAGGAAGGGTCACGTATCGGAGCCTTTTTGGCAAGTCCACGTACTCAACCATCTTATAGTCTTCTATAATTGCTAACACTCACCTCATACACATGAGCAAAAAGTTTCAACCGAACACATAGAAAGATAGGGGCTTATAGTTTCGCCTCCCAACATATTCACCTCAAGGGTTATGTCAACAATAAAAATTCATGCTACCCATATCCAACTGGATATATGTGCCTAGGTCTTTCCTCACCACATGATGCTTGCCAAAAGAGAAAATAAAAAGGAATAGAGAGAAATACTTTGACTCTTGCATAAAAGTAAATACATAAAAGTAAAAGATAGGCCCTTCGCAGAGGGAAGCAGAGGTTGCCATGCGCTTTTTATTTGCATGCTCAATCTCTTAGTGCAAAAGAACATCACGTTATATTACCCCTTATGATAGCAACCTTTATTATACAGTCTATTGCTTTTATTCTTTGCCATCACAAGTTCGTACAATGCTCAATTTTCTCTTTCCCTAAATGATCCAACACTTTTATAAGCAATTTTTATTGCCTTATTGCGCTGATGAAAACTAACTTGAAGGACCTTACTCAATCCATAGGTAGGTATGGTGGACTCTCAAAACAAGATTTGGGTTTAAGGGTTTTTGGATGCACAAGTATTATCTCTACTTAGTGCGGAATTTTTGGCTAGCAAAGATAGGGGGGCAAGCACCACATGTTAAAGGATCTATGACAATATACCTTCTATATGAATATGAACAAACATAAATCATTATGTTGTCTTCCTTGTCCAACGTCAACAATTTTGGCATATAATATTTTGATGGGGGCTCACAATCACAAAAGATGTCCATGATAGTGTATTTGCATGTGAATCTTCTGTTCCCTTATTAATTCTTTCACTGGTACGCGTCGGTCCTAAACAAATAGTTTTTTACCCCTTTTCGCGACGGCATTTGGAACCGTCGCCACGTGAGTGTGTGCGATAGGGTGTCCTTCCCACATGACCCAGAAATCGTCGGGGATAGGACCTCCTGGGACCCAGGCTGGGGCCGTGTGCGATCGGGCGAGCCATCGAAACCCAATCATTTCCGTAGGTATGTACATCCCACACGGTAATCCGAGAAAATCATTTTCGTAGGTATGTACATCCCACATGGTGAATCCCAGAAAAACATTTCCGTTCGTATGTAGATCACACCCAGTCAATCCAAGGAATACGTTTCCGTTCTTATGTACATCCCACACAGTCAATCCAGGGAAAACGTTTCCGTTCGGATGTACATCCCACACGGTTTTATGTATACGCTCATGTGTGAAAGGTGTAACTATCACACACGCTCTGCCTTGGTTAACTGTTTGCTTTCATTAACTACATCACACACAATTTGATGTAGAAAACTGTGTGGCATTGGGCTATCCATCGCAAGTGCTTTTACTGCTAGAATCATTTGCAAAGGTCCATGACCGTCTGTTCTATTTTTATTTTTGCCTGTAATTTATTATTCTAATTGGAAATTCTGAAATACGAAATATGCAATTCAAATTCTCAGCACAATGGTTCAACAGTGAATCCATAAATAAAATTGCCAGTACAATATGTTCAGTAATTACAGGTTTAGGCAGCAATTAACTATGATGAACCACAGTATTTAAAGGCGGTAAAGGTGAAGAGACAAGTGTAAATCATTTTGACTGCCGACGGTGTTGAAGAAGCGGAATGCCCATAATGTGCCTTCCTCCATGCCATAGGCACGAACCACTTTTGTCCAACCCCTTGTGACGATCGCCCGCCCGTCCTTCACCACCTTCAGGAAGACTTCTAGAGCATTATCATGGTAGCATGAATTATATACTTTAGCCTTAGTTGCATCCACTCCGGTCATGTAGTTTGCAAGGTAATCATCAGTAAATAGCTTCGAAAACCATTGAAAAGGGAAAAATATCAGGTACTGAGGTCTAATAGAGTAACTTGTTGTGGGCAGGGGGAAAAGGCAACACATTACTTACCATCCTAAAGTTCATTGTTGTCTTCGACAAAGTGTAAATAAAGAGCTTAATTCCAATCACCCATTTCTTTCGCCTAACAATCTTTCTTAGTTTCCTCACTTGACGCTTGTTCATGAATATCTCATTGCCCCATACGCAAAAGGGATCGAAGCGTGGATCAGTACCCCTCATATATGTACCTACAAGCAACCAGTAAATGTTAGAAGCTAAACTGAGATTGCACAAATGATGTAAAATACAACTACCTATGTTCCTAAGTACAAGTTTTTTTGAGATTTCAATATGAACTACATACGGATGTATATAGAATTATAGATATAGTTTAGATTAGAATCTAGATTCACTCATTTTGCTCCTTATGTAGTCTATATTGGAATCTCTAAAAATACTTATATTTAGGAATAGATGGTGTATAAGACATGGGATGCAGCTAACCTCGACGGCAAACAATAGCATCGCCCATTGTAGCCCTGTGTAAGTACATGGAAAGCTAATGTTAACTACAACAGGGTTAACATCCACCAAAAATAGCAAATGGTAATAAAACGGCAGCATCTGTAGTGATATCTTCATTTTGAAAGAGTAGCACGGTAGCCAGGGGACGGATTAAAAAATGGATACAACTGTTAATTGCAACAGGCTTAACAACATCCTAATTCATGTTTTGTAAGTTTGTAGCCATTGAAATACAACTCTTTAAAAATGGATACAACTGTTAATTGCAACACGCTTAATGGCCATTGAAATCGGTACTGATAAAAATGCAATTGGCAGAGTTAAACATCACAGGGCAGGTGCTGTCAGAGCAGATAATGGCCCACTTGTCTATAAAAAGGTAGGGAAAATAGCCCAAACGTGTTAGGCATGTTTACTACAACATGCTTAATACATCGACAGTACAAAACATAGCCATTAATTGCAACTGGTATTGGTAAGATTGAACTGGTGGGTACATACTTGGTAAGTCCTGAGAGGTAGTTGCTGGGGCACTTCATCTTGGCCAGAGCCCGCCCAAAGTCAGCAGTGGTGCAGAGCTGTTCCTCCGGGTTGAAGCGTGGATCAATGCCACATGTATAGGGGATCAATTGTAGCTCTTTTCGATAAGTAAGAGTATCGAATCCAACGAGGAGCAGAAGGAAATGACAAGTGGTTTTTAGCAAGGTAATGTCTGTCGGTAGTAGTAGCAAAAGTGCAGAAAGGTAGCCCAATCCTTTTGATGCAAAGGACAGGCCAAAACGGTCTCTTATGATAAGCAAAGCGTTGTTGAGGGTGCACGGGAATTTCATCTAGTCACTTTCACCATGTTGGTTCGATTTTTGTTCGCTACTTTGATAATTTGATATGTGGGTGGACCGGTGCTTAGGTGTTGTTCTTACTTGAACAAACCTCCTACTTATGACACTACTGCAGGATGCTGCTAATGCGACACTACGATCAGAGACCCTTCGAGAAACTGTGTGCGATGCCATAATCGCAAACGGTGTTGTATGAAAACCGTCAGAAATGTACGTTTACGATGACGGGTGCATCCAACACGGTTCAGGTTTTAGTTGCGTGTGCGGTGAAGGGCATACAGTTAACCCGTTCGAACTGTTTGCGATGAGGCAGAACAACAGAAACGGGCAGCCATATCAATGTGTGTGCGATATACGGCATATAGTTCGCTCCGATGAACCGTTTGCTATTAGGGAGTGCAACATAAACGGTTAGCCAGATCAAGGTGTGTGTGATATAGGGCATACGGTTCACTCGGATGAACTATTTTCGATTAGAGAACGCAACAGAAACGGTTCAACTTAACAAGATGTCTGTGATACGTGGCAAACAGCCGACTCGGATGAACTGTTTGCGATGAGAAATTACAACACAGACGGTTAATACAGTTAGTTCGTGTGCGATTTTGTGTGTACAAAAAACTTTGAAAAAATGCAAACTAGTTGCTTGCGGTCGCTAGGAATATCACACACGATGCGTCTGCGAGTGCTCGTGTGCGATGATTAGTAAGTTACACATACGTTTCCTTATGTTGACACTGTGTGATAAATAACACGTGGCACCGGATACGGCATTCGGGTTGTGTGTGTGCTCCACTTAGTCTTCCCGCGCTCTAGCGAATGCTTCCCGCGCTCCAGCGAATACTTCCCACGCTCCACATGGATGAATTGTAAATTCCACACCTATTCCCTCACCGGTTTCCCCCCACCAGCTAACGGCTTGCTGCATATAACCCACGCGGCAACGCACCGCCGTGACACTCTGCGAAGATCTAGTCCTCACCCATCTACCATTAGTTATTCTAAGCATGCCAGGCAACGACCAAAGCTTCGACGTCGACGCCTACCTGCATTACATCTTCGGCGAGGAGAACGAGCCGGATCAGGTCGGGGAGCAAGAGCTTCATCGGCCGGTGCAGCAACCATGGCCCATCGGCAGCGATATCGGCGTCACAGTCCTTGGGAGCACAATCAACATATTTGCAGAGGAGGTGTGATGAGCAGTTGGCCATCCACCGTGCAAAAGATCCAGAGCTGCTCGGCGGCATGATCGACGACCCACCCGAAGAGCCGCCGTCACCAGTGCTCATCGAGAGCCTGATGCCCCGCAAGGAATGGGGAAAGGACCTCTGCGATTCAGTCAAGATAAAGGTAGCCTATGGCTTCATCATTGCCCGTGGCGGCCATGTCAACCTCGATCCTGATGATGTGGTGGCCAGGCTCAAGCGCATCCTTGGCGGAGTTGACGTCCCCGATGAAGTAGAACATCGCCAACGTGATATCTTGAGGATGCAGGTGATCGACGGAATTTGCTACCAGGCCAGAGACATGGAAATGGAGCGGTTCCGGGGAGTTTTCATGCGCGCGATTGCACATTGTCAAGCTCTGCTGGAAGAGGCCCAATAGCCCCACGAGCCTCCCAGCACCAGCAGCTCCATAGGCGGAGGCGGGTCGGGACACTCGGAGTGAACGGCCGCAAGGGTGCTATGCTGATCATGGAGTCCGAGAAGACCATCGTCGGAAGGCCGCCAGCTCAGCCTTTTAGCTTATATTTTATTATAATTGTATGCATATGTAGTTCGTGAGTGTTCTGGGCCTTGCCGCATGTGGTATTTTAAATTATCCTGAATATGTAAGACAATTATTAAGAATTATTAACAGTTGCCATTGTAACTTTGCCTCAACGGCGAGCAAAGCGCGCGCAGGGACGCCAGAGCGGAGCGCGCCGCGGCCGCCTCAACGGCGAGCAACCACGTGGTCAACCTTCTGCCATCAATAAATTTTTACCTTGTTTCTCGTCACATTGCTGATTACAACACAATAAGTAATTGCAAATTTGTTCACACCTATCAAACTAATATGTGTTCACACATAGCACCGAGCTATAAAAACTACCCACTAAAAAATTACTTCACAGTTCCTCTCCTCATCACCCACAAAACTGGTTTTCTCTTTCAAGTCGTTCCGCCATGACCGGTAGGAGGAGTTTAGGGTGGACATATAACCAGGCAGCAAAGACCAAGGCCGCGGAAGCACTAGAGAGGTCCCGCCGCGAAGCCGCAGCCGCAGCAGAGATGTCCCGGCGCGCCGCGGAGCCCTCGAACGAGCTCTCATGGGCACGCAATGGCTCTCACAAGCGCATTCGCGGCATCGGCCATCGCGATGAGCCGGCGTTCCTGAAGTCCTTCGCCAGCGACAACGACATTCTCGCTGGCGTCACTACGCAGCAGGAGCTGGTCGACGGCTTGATGAAGCTGCTCAAGATCAGCGATGCCTCAGTTGACAAGGCAACCGGCCTCGTCGAGCAACTCACGGATGACAATGCGAAGCTCCTCAAGTTGGTTGCCGAGAAGGAGGAGGAGGCAGCCGGCTGGAAGATGCTGCATGAGCACAGCAGTGCCTCGGAGATGACCCTGAAAGCGGTCGTCGAGGAACTAAAGGGTGGCTTGAGGAACCTCCGGATCGAGTGCGAGCAGGAGGTGGAGGAATCCGTGGCTGCTTTCAAGCAAAGTCGTGAGGAATTGTGTGCGATACAAGTGCGATGTGAATCACCATGACCGCGCAAGCGCGAGCAAATTAAGGTGGAGGTACTGGCTGAACCGTGTGCGATGCAAGTGCGCTGAAATCACCACGACCGCGCAAGCGCGAGCAAAGGGTGGAGGTACTGGCTCAACCGTGTACGATGCAAGTGCGCTGAAATCACCACGACCGCGCAAGCGCGAGCAAAGGGTGGAGGTACTGGCTCAACCGTGTGCAATGCAAGTGCGCTGAAATCACCACGACCGCGCAAGCGCGAGCAAAGGGTGGAGGTACTGGCTTAACCATGTGCGATGCAAGTGCGCTGTAAAACCACCACCTGTGGAAGCTAAAGGCGGGTAAGTTTATTTGGAAATTAGGACGAACCGTGTGCGATAGACCAGCTAGCTAGAAATATAAAAACAAACTACCTGCCTTGAGCGTTGCAAAAATCGGCGAATCCGCGCCACTTTTCCTTGTTATCATACACGCATATTGTTATTGGACCGTGCGCGATCTTGGGCACTCCCACCCCGCATCAATTCCTTTACCCAAATTTTAGTAGCCGCCGTACTTCAACCGTCACCCACACTCCTCCAGCACTGACCTTATAGTAAAATTTTAGCCGCCAAGGCATTTGAACCGTCGCCCTCGCTCGTCCACCACATCTCCACCCACCATTACTAAAATTTTCAGTAGCTGCGGCGTATCCTCAAACACCACCCCCTCCACAGTCCACCACCCGCCCCCTCCCCCCCTTCGAGTCCTAGCTCGCGGCCGCCGCCGCCAACCCTGCCGGTCTACCCGTTCCTCCTAGCTTAGATAATAAAGTTTAGGTTATCCAGCGATTCCCATACCGTCGCCCCACTCCCCTGAGTTTTTAGATGAGGCCTGCGGTGACCCTCCCCGCTAGATCCACATCCCCTGCTCCAGAATGTCACAGCCTAAGCTCGACCACGTATCCCGGGGAGCCCGACGAGCATTCGGCCAAGAAGAGGTTTATCATGGCCTCTCCGGCGGACGTTGGCAAGGTGGCCGTCGTTCGCCCCGACCTGTCGATCCCGGAGCAACACGTCGCCGCGGAAGCCGGCGAAGACATTGACTATGTTGCCATGCCGAAGGCTTCATGTCAGCGGGCTAGCGTATTACTATATCTCGTGAAAGCTGGCTACGACATCAAGCTCGTCCACACCGATAGCTTCACGCGGGCCATGTCCCAGGTTAAGTGGTCCATCCCCAACCCCTCTGGTTCAACCGCCGTTGATCTCTTCGACGGCCCTACCGCTGATCTCCTCCGCCAAGCGGTCAAGGATTTGCGAGCTTTATACGCCATCGAGCCCATTTTGTCACTTCTGAAGGACACGTTCTACGGCGGTGGCTTGGGATCCTCAATTGCCAAGTCAGATCTCATCCACCACGACCACGAGGAGGGCACCCACGAAGGTTCTTCCAAGGTGAAACAACCCATCTATGATATCAAAGAGCGCACCATGGGTCTGTGCTCTTTCAACTGGAAGGATCCCGTCCATGAAATGTGAGGCAACATTCTATCAGCAAATATTACCTTTTCTAGCTTGCCAACCCAAACCCTTTGTTGTAGTAGCATGTGTCGTGCGGTGCTTTAACTGTGCCGTGCGTAATTATTTTAGTTATGCAAAAATGTATTGTTCAATAGGTCTATATGATGTTTAAGTATGAATTGTCCACTTTAGTTTCACGAATGGCTATATTTGGTTGTTTATAGTGAGTAGATGCCTTGCTTATCTGTATTTGGTTGTTAGGTTGGTTGGAGTGAGCACTTTTTCAATTATCGAGCAGATGCCTTGTTTATCTGTATTTGGTTCTTAGTTTGGTTGCAGTGAGTATTTGTCCAATTATCAAGCAGATGCCTTGTTTATCTGTATTTGGTTGTTAGGTTGCTTTTTATAGCATTTGTCCAGTTATCAAGCAGATTCCTTATTTATCTGTATTTGGTTGTTAGGTTGCTTTTTTAGCATTTCTCCAGTTATCAAGCAAATGCCTTGTTTATCTTTATCTGCTTGTTAGGTTGGTTGCAGTGAGCATTTGTCCAGTTTTCAAGCATATGCCATGTTTATCTGTATTTGCTTGTTAGGTTGGTTGCAGTAAGACTCTGTCCGATTTTCAATGGCTATATTTGGTTGTTATACTGGTCATTTATGCCTTGTTTATTTCAGTCATTCACAATGTCTGGTTCATTATGTGCAAGTCGGAACTGTGTCGCTCGACTACATCAATACCAGTTTGAACGGCTATATTTGGTTCCAGTTATTCCTGGTGTAGTTAACACATGCCCTTTATTTCAGTTTTACACATTTATCCAGTGTGATGTTTAAGCATTACCTACGTTCTATTCATTTTCAACAATACCAGTTTGAATTGCAATATTTGATGGCTGTTAAGCTTGCTGTCGGTAACATTGCCTTCCATTTATATCTGCTTTAACAGTATGTTGAAACCAACACATTCAAGCCATCATTTGGAGATGATGTTGTTTACCTTTGCTATATTTGTTTGATGTTAAGATTGGTGTACTTATCATGCCTTTCCACTACTTATGCAAGACAACAACGGGAGTGGCCACCATTTTCCACCGAGGTTAGCTTCATCCCTCGGCTTGTACTCCCCCCGTCGTTCCATAATGTAGTGCATATAGATCTAGGCCTGGACACTAGTTAGCTTCTAATATTGACTTGTTGCTTGTAGGTACATATGCTCTTGGCAAAGATCCACCCATAGACCCTTTTTGCGTATGGGGCAATGAGATATTGATGAACAAGCATCAAGTGAGGAAACTGATAAGGATTATTAGCAAAAAGATACGAATGGTTGCAAGCAAATTATTTGTTTATGCTCTATCCACCGTGCAAAAGATCCAGAGCTGCTCGGCGGCATGATCGACGACCCACCCGAAGAGCCGCCGTCACCAGTGCTCACCGAGAGCCTGATGCCCCGCAAGGAATGGGCAAAGGACCTCTGCGATTCAGTCAAGATAAAGGTAGCCTACGGCTTCATCATTGCCCGTGGCGGCCATGTCAACCTCGATCCTGATGATGTGGTGGCCAGGCTCAAGCGCATCCTTGGCAGAGTTGACGTCCCCGATGAAGTAGAACATCGCCAACGTGATATCTTGAGGATGCAGGTGATCGACGTAATTTGCTACCAGGCCAGAGACATGGAAATGGAGCGGTTCCGGGGAGTTTTCATGCGCGCGATTGCACATTGTCAAGCTCGGCTGGAAGAGGCCCAACAGCCCCACGAGCCTCCCAGCACCAGCAGCTCCATAGGCGGAGGCGGGTCGGGACACTCGGAGTGAACGGCCGCAAGGGTGCTATGCTGATCATGGAGTCCGAGAAGACCATCGTCGGAAGGCCGCCAGCTCAGCCTTTTAGCTTATATTTTATTATAATTGTATGCATATGTAGTTCGTGAGTGTTCTGGGCCTTGCCACATGTGGCATTTTAAATTATCCTGAATATGTAAGACAATTATTAAGAATTATTAACAGTTGCCATTGTAACTTTGCCTCAACGGCGAGCAAAGCGAGCGCAGGGACGCCAGAGCGGAGCGCGCCGCGGCCGCCTCAACGGCGAGCAACCACGTGGTCAACCTTCTGCCATCAATAAATTTTTACCTTGTTTCTCGTCACATTACTGATTAGAACGCAATAAGTAATTGCAAATTTGTTCACACCTATCAACCTAATATGTGTTCACACTTAGCACCGAGCTATAAAAACTACCCACTAAAAAATTACTTCACAGTTCCTCTCCTCATCACCCACAAAACTGGTTTTCTCTTTCAAGTCGTTCCGCCATGACCGGTAGGAGGAGTTTAGGGTGGACATATAACCAGGCAGCAAAGACCAAGGCCGCGGAAGCACTAGAGAGGTCCCGCCGCGAAGCCGCGGCCGCAACAGAGATGTCCCGGCGCGCCGCGGAGCCCTCGAACGAGCTCTCACGGGCACGCAATGGCTCTCACAAGCGCATTCGCGGCATCGGCCATCGCGATGAGCCGGCGTTCCTGAAGTCCTTCGCCAGCGACAACGACATTCTCGCTGGCGTCACTACGCAGCAGGAGCTGGTCGACGGCTTGATGAAGCTGCTCAAGATCAGCGATGCCTCAGTTGACAAGGCGACCGGCCTCGTCGAGCAATTCACGGATGACAATGCGAAGCTCCTCAAGTTGGTCGTCGAGAAGGAGGAGGAGGCAGCCGGCTGGAAAATGCTGCATGAGCACAGCAGTGCCTCGGAGATGACGCTGAAAGCGGTCGTCGAGGAACTGAAGGGTGGCTTGAGGAAGCTCCGGATCGAGTGCGAGCAGGAGGTGGAGGAATCCGTGGCTGCTTTCAAGCAAAGTCGTGAGGAATTGTGTGCGATACAAGTGCGATGTGAATCACCATGACCGCGCAAGCGCGAGCAAATTAAGGTGGAGGTACTGGCTGAACCGTGTGCGATGCAAGTGCGCTGAAATCACCATGACCGCACAAGCGCGAGCAAAGGGTGGAGGTACTGGCTCAACCGTGTACGATGCAAGTGCACTGAAATCACCACGACCGCGCAAGCGCGAAGGGTGGAGGTACTGGCTCAACCGTGTGCAATGCAAGTGCGCTGTAAAACCACCACCTGTGGAAGCTAAAGGCGGGTAATTTTATTTGGAAATTAGGATGAACCGTGTGCGATAGACCAGCTAGCTAGAAATATAAAAACAAACTACCTGCCTTGAGCGTTGCAAAAATCGGCGAATCCGCGCCACTTTTCCTTGTTATCATACACGCATATTGTTATTGGACCGTGCGCGATCTTGGGCACTCCCACCCCGCATCAATTCCTTTACCCAAATTTTAGTAGCCGCCGTACTTCAACTGTCGCCCACACTCCTCCAGCACCGACCTTATAGTAAAATTTTAGCCGCCAAGGCATTTGAACCGTCGCCCTCCCTCGTCCACCACATCTCCACCCACCATTACTAAAATTTTCAGTAGCCGCGGCGTATCCTCAAACACCACCCCCTCCACAGTCCACCACCCGCCCCCTCCCCCCCTTCGAACCCTAGCTCGCGGCCGCCGCCGCCAACCCTGCCGGTCTACCCGTTCCTCCTAGCTTAGATAATAAAGTTTAGGTTATCCAGCGATTCCCATACTGTCGCCCCACTCCCCTGAGTTTTTAGATGAGGCCTGCGGTGACCCTCCCCGCTAGATCCACATCCCCTGCTCCAGAATGTCACAGCCTAAGCTCGACCACGTATCCCGGGGAGCCCGACGAGCATTCGGCCAAGAAGAGGTTTATCATGGCCTCTCCGACGGACGTTGGCAAGGTGGCCGCCGTTCGCCCCGACCTGTCGATCCCGGAGCAACACGTCGCCGCGGAAGCCGGCGAAGACATTGACTATGTTGCCATGCCGAAGGCTTCATGTCAGCGGGCTAGCGTATTACTATATCTCGTGAAAGCTGGCTACGACATCAAGCTCGTCCACACCGATAGCTTCACGTGGGCCATGTCCCAGGTTAAGTGGTCCATCACCAACACCTCAGGTTCAACCGCCGTTGATCTCTTCGATGGGCCTACCGCTGATCTCCTCCGCCAAGCGGTCAAGGATTTGCGAGCTTTATACGCCATCGAGCCCATTTTGTCACTTCTGAAGGACACGTTCTACGGCGGTGGCTTGGGATCCTCAATTGCCAAGTCAGATCTCATCCACCACGACCACGAGGAGGGCACCCACGAAGGTTCTTCCAAGGTGAAACAACCCATCTATGACATCAGAGAGCGCACCATGGGTCTGTGCTCTTCCAACTGGAACGATCCCGTCCATGAAATGTGAGGCAACATTCTATCAGCAAATATTACCTTTTCTAGCTTGCCAACCCATACCCTTTGTTGTAGTAGCATTTGCCGTGCGGTGCTTTAACTGTGCCGTGTGTAATTATTTCAGTTATGCAAAAATGTATTGTTCAATAGGTCTATGTGATGTTTAAGTATGAATTGTCCACTTTAGTTTCACGAATGGCTATATTTGGTTGTTTATAGTGAGTAGATGCCTTGCTTATCTGTATTTGGTTGTTAGGTTGGTTGGAGTGAGCATTTTTTCAGTTATCGAGCAGATGCCTTGTTTATCTGTATTTGGTTCTTAGTTTGGTTGCAGTGAGTATTTGTCCAATTATCAAGCAGATGCCTTGTTTATCTGTATTTGGTTGTTAGGTTGCTTTTTTATAGCATTTGTCCAGTTATCAAGCAGATGCCTTATTTATCTGTATTTGGTTGTTAGGTTGCTTTTTTAGCATTTCTCCAGTTATCAAGCAGATGCCTTGTTTATCTTTATCTGCTTGTTAGGTTGGTTGCAGTGAGCATTTGTCTAGTTTTCAAGCATATGCCATGTTTATCTGTATTTGCTTGTTAGGTTGGTTGCAGTAAGACTCTGTCCAATTTTCAATGGCTATATTTGGTTGTTATACTGGTCATTTATGCCTTGTTTATTTCAGTCATTCACAATGTCTGGTTCATTATGTGCAAGTCGGAACTGTGTCGCTCGACTACATCAATACCAGTTTGAACGGCTATATTTGGTTCCAGTTATTCCTGGTGTAGTTAACACATGCCCTTTATTTCAGTTTTACACATTTATCCAGTGTGATGTTTAAGCATTACCTACGTTCTATTCATTTTCAACAATACCAGTCTGAATTGCAATATTTGATGGCTGTTAAGCCTGCTGTCGGTAACATTGCCTTCCATTTTATATCTGCTTTAACAACATGTTGAAACCAACACATTCAAGCCATCATTTGGAGATGATGTTGTTTACCTTTGCTATATTTGTTTGATGTTAAGATTGGTGTACTTATCATGCCTTTCCACTACTTATGCAGGACAACAACGGGAGTGGCCACCATTTTCCGCCGAGGTTAGCTTCATCCCTCGGCTTGTACTCCCCCCGTCGTTCCATAATGTAGTGCATATAGATCTAGGCCTGGACACTAGTTAGCTTCTAATATTGACATGTTGCTTGTAGATACATATGCCCTTGGCAAGGATCCACCCATAGACCCTTTTTGCGTATGGGGCAATGAGATATTGACGAACAAGCATCAAGTGAGGAAACTGATAAGGATTATTAGCAAAAAGATACGAATGGTGGCAAGCAAATTATTTGTTTATGCTCTATCCAACACAACAGTGAGCTGTAGGATGGTAACTACAAATTCTGCAACCTTCTCTTTTTACTGCCCATAATGAGTTCTTAGACAACAATGTCTGAATCTTTTTGTTCCCAGTGGTTCCCAAAGCAGTTCACTCAAGATTACCTCGCAAAGTACATGATTGGTGGACACGCCATGAAGGTTAAAGTATTTCATCCAGACT
The DNA here is from genome assembly GCF_002575655.3 of Aegilops tauschii subsp. strangulata. Classification (NCBI taxonomy): domain Eukaryota; kingdom Viridiplantae; phylum Streptophyta; class Magnoliopsida; order Poales; family Poaceae; genus Aegilops; species Aegilops tauschii. The sequence goes on along the minus strand of NC_053038.3, from coordinate 122,627,192 downwards.
ACAATGAGCATCGAGAAGTCCTAATGAAGACGGTGAAGGATGGACGGGCAGCCATCACAAGGGGTTGGCCTAGAGTCGTGCGCGCCTTACGCATGGAGGAGGTCACAATATGGGCATTCCGCTTCACCTTCTCTAGCAACCAGAATGTCTTTCGCCTCTCTCTTTATAGTCTTTAGTACAAATGTGGTTCATCATTCTTTACTTAGTGCTTCTTTAGTTCTTCAGTATATGTACCTGTGCATTGAATTATGGATTCGTGGTTGAACCTATATTTGTAATAAACATGGTTGCATATGAAATAAGTGATTGCCTACTTTCAAATTCATAACATGTGATTTTGAAATTAGGGATTAATTGGATTAATTATGGATTAAATAGGGATTACACTGCACACGGTTTGCGAAAGCGAAACGTCTGCGATATACGTGGAGATCAGAAATGTTTCTAGGATCCACTACGTGTGCGATCAACCTCCACTGCACACACGACTTTCTCTTGAAAACTGTTTGCGTTAGGCCACCTTGCAAAAATGTTTATCACATAAAAAGTGTGTGTGATGGACAGCCTTTGCCACACAGTTTCTTTCTACGCACCGTGTGTGATGCATTCAATAACGCAAACGATAAAAATATTAATATTGTGTGCAATGGCAACGCTATCACAAACGATTTAACAGGAAAAATTGTGTGTGACGTACCTGTGAACGGAAACTTTTTCCTTGGAGCGACTGTGTGGGATGTACATACGAACGGAAACGTTTAGCGGGGACTGACTGTGTGGGATGTACTTGCGACCGGAAACAATTTCCTCGTATAATTGTATTTTTTAGCTCTACTGTACCTATTTTCATATTTGATCGCTCGCCGGTCGCACACGTCCTCACTTTGCCGAACGTGTGTGCCAGGAGGGCATATCCCCGACGGTTTCTGGGTCGTGTGGGAAGGGCCCCCTTATCGCCCACACTCACTTGGCGACGGTTCCAGATGCCGTCGTGGAAAGGGGTTAAAAACTGTTTGTTTAGGACCGATGCGCACCAGTGTGATTAGACCTCCCGCAAGCATCCGCAACTACGAGAAAAGTATTAAAAATAAATTCTAACCATAGCATTAAACTTTTGGATCCAATCGGTCCCTTACGGAATAGCGCATAAACTGGGGTTTAAGATTCTGTCACTCTCGCAACCCATCATCTAATTGCTACTACATAATGCATTCCCTTAGGCCCAAATATGGTGAAGTGTCATGTAGTCGACATTCACATGACACCACTAAGGGAATCACAACATACATACTATCAAAATATCGAACACATATCAAGTTCACATGATTACTTGCAACATGATTTCTCCTGTGACCTCAAGAACAAAAGTAACTACTCACAAATGATAATCATGCTCAAGATTAGAGGGGTATTAAATGGCATATTGGATCTAAACATACAATCTTTCACCAAATAAACCATATAGTAATCAACTACAAGATGTAATCAACACTAGTAGTCACCCACAAGCACCAATCTATAGTTCCGGTAACAAGATTGAACACAAGAGATGAACTAGGGTTTGAGATGAGATGGTGCTGCTGAAGATGTTGATGAAGATAGCCCGCCCCAAGATGGGATAGTTGTTGGTGATGATGATGATGATGATTTCCCCCTCCGGCAGGGAAGTTTCCTCGGCGGAATCGCTCCACTGGAGGGCAAAAGTGCTCCTGCCCAAGTTCCGCCTCGACACGGCGGCGCTCCGTCCCGAAAATCCTCTACTTATTTTTTCTAGGTCAAAATGACTTATATACCAGAAGATGGGCACCGGAGGTGGGCCTTGGTGAGCACAACCCACCAGGGCGCGCCTGGTCTCCCTAGCGCCCAAGTAGGTTGTGCCCACCTGGTGGGCCCCCTCTGGTAGTTATATGCTCCAATATTCATCATATAGTTGATAAAAAATCTACGTGAAGTTTCGGCTTGTTTGGAGTTGTGTAGAATAGGTGGCCTGACGTAGCTTTTCCAAGTCTAGATTTCCAACTACCGGAATTTTCCCTCTTTCTGTATACCTTGCATATTATAAGAGAAAAGGCATTAGAATTACTCCAAAAAGCATTATTATGCATAAAAACATTCTAAATAACAGTAGGAAAACATGATGCAAACTGGACGTTTCAACTCCCCCAAGCTTAGACCTCGCTTGTCCTCAAGCGAAAACCGAAATCAAAAAACATGTCCCCATGCTTAGAGAGAGAGGTGTCGATAAAAACAAAATACGGACATAGAAGCATCATGATCATTATTATAACAGCAACAAAATTAAACATAAGGCTTTTATCATAGAACTTTTATCATATACTCCTCATGAATAAGTAATAGTTCATCACACAAACGAAGTATAAAGCAAAAAATCTATTAGAAACCAACAAACTATGTTCTCAGTCAACTTTGCAACTACAATCCATCATCTTTTCAGGAAGGGTCACGTATCGGAGCCTTTAGGCAAGTCCATATACTCAACCATCATATAGTCTTCTATGATTGCTAACACTCACCGCATACACATGAGCAAAACATTTCAAACGGACACATAGGAAGATAGGGGCTTATAGTTTCGCCTCCCAACGTATTCACCTCAAGGGTGATGTCAACAATAATAACTCATGCTACCCATATTCAACTGGACATATGTGCCTAGATCTTTCATCACCACATGATGCTTGCCAAAGGAGGAAATAAAAAGGAGTAGAGAGAAAACTTTAACTCTTTGCATAAAAGTAAAAGATAGGCCCTTCGCAGAGGGAAGCAGAGGTTGCCATGCGCTTATTTGTTTGTATGCTCAACCCCTTAGTGCAAAAGAACGTCATGTTGCATTGCCCCTTGTGATAGCGACCTTTATCATGCAGTCTGTCGCTTTTATTCTTCACCATCACAAGTTCGTGCAACGCTCAATTTTCTCTTACACTAAATGATCTCACACATTTAGAAGCAATTTTTATTGCCCTTTTGCACCGATGACAACTTACTTGAGGGATCTTTCTCAATCCCTAGGTAGGTATGGTGGAAACTTGAAAATAAGATTTGGGTTTAAGGGTTTTTTGATGCACAAGTAGTATCTCTACTTAGTGCAGAATTTTTGGCTAGCAAAGATAGGGGGCAAGCACCACATGTTAAAGGATCTATGACAATATGACTCCTATGTGAATATGAACAAACATAAATCATTAAGTTGTCTTCCTTGTCCAACGTCAACAATTTTGGCATATAATTTTTTGATGGGGCTCACAGTCACAAAAGATTTCTAGAATAGTATATTTATATGTGAATCTTCTCTTCCCTTATTAATTCTTTCATGAGTTTGCATCATTGACTAATGATATGTTTGTCAATCTCTAATAAAATTTCTACTTATACTTTTCCTTATGTGGTGCCATCACCTACCATAAGATTAGTATATGATCTTCTTTATCTATTTCCTTTCTTTTGTTTATTTCCTTTCCTTTTATTTATTTCTTTTCTTTTAATTACAACAAGAAAGTAAAGAAAGCAAAAACTCAAACTAAACTTTATTATATATCTTGCACACGATTACATGGATAGATCACTAAGAAAACTCTCAAAGAATAAAGGATCAAACTAAACTTTTATTCATCTAAAGCAAAAGATCGAACTAAAATAAGTAAAGGCAAAAACATAGTGGGGATGATACGATACCGGGGCACCTCCCCCAAGCTTGGCGGAAGCCAAGGGGAGTGCCCATACCCGATACTCAATTTTCCTTTGGTGGTGAAGAAGATGGTGGTGGTGCTGAAGTAGAGGGTTTGCCCTTCTTCCTTATCTTACAATTGAGGATGGAATTTTCCTCCTTCAATTCACCGACCTCCTGCTCGAGCACCAGTACCTTCTTACATAAGTCTTGCTTACATTCCTGCAAAAGGCGAGGAGGTATAAACTGAACCTTAGGCCTCTTTGCTTTATTAGGGAGGCTTGACTTCTTGAATTCCAGATGCATGTCCCCAGGTTGAGGTAGCAGAGGTTTGTCCTCATCCGATCTCATCTCATGCTTCTCCCTAGGATAATAGTCGTCCTCTTCCTCCATAGTCTAGCCATAGTGCTCCACATCCCCATAAGACTTGTGGTTTGTGATGAAATCAGCAACATAGATCTCACCCTCGGAGTCTTGGGATGACATATTTTCATATCTGTTAGGAGAATGACAAGGAAAAGAAAATAGAAGATTTCTCTGCGATACGGTGGTCAACAGGTTCGGGGAGTATATATAGATTTTTTATCTTGGGGAACAAGCAAACTGTAGAAAAACGGAGTCCGGAAGGTGTCCCAGGTGGGCACAACCCACCCGGGCGCGCGCCCTGGTGTCTTGTGCCCACCAGGGTACGCTTCCTGGAAGTTTCTTATTTCCTATTTTTCTAAATATTCCAAATCTGACAAAAAATATTTTGCGGATTTTTTGGAGTGCGTTTAATTGTCGTATCACGTACCTCCTTATTTTCACGATTCTGGAGTATTTCGGAAGGACTCTTTTATGTGTTCTTCCGGTGTCAAAGTTTGGATAATATTACTTTCAACATTAATGGGCGTACCTGAGATATAATGTTTTATTCGTTGCCCATTGCAACCTTCGGGTTAGTACCTTCGGCATTATTTATTTTGATGGCTCCAGACCGATAAACCTCCTTGATAACATATGGGCCTTCCCATTTTGAGAGGAGTTTTCCTGCAAAGAATCTGAAACGAGAGTTGTACAAAAGAACATATTCTCCGACTTTAAACTCACGCTTTTGGATTCTCTTGTCATGCCATCTTTTAACTTTTTCTTTGAATAATTTTGCATTTTCATAAGCTTGGGTTCTCCATTCATCTAATGAGCTAATATCAAATAACCCCTTTTCACCGGCAAGTTTGAAATCATAATTGAGTTCTTTGATTGCCCAATATGCTTTATGTTCTAACTCAAGAGGCAAATGAAAAGCTTTTCCATAAACCATTTTATAAGGAGACGTACCCATAAGATTTTTATATGTTGTTCTATAAGCCAAAAGTGCATCATCTAATTTCTTAGACCAATTCTTCCGGGACCTATTGAGAGTCTTTTGCAAGATTAATTTTATTTCTCTATTGCTAAGTTCAACTTGACCACTAGACTACGGATGATAAGGTGATGCAATTTTATGTTTAACATCATACTTGGCAAGCATTTTACGGAAAGCTCCATGAATAAACTATGAACGAGCATCAGTCATTAAATATCTAGGGACTCCAAACCTTGGGAAAATAACTTCCTTAAGCATTTTAATAGAGGTGTTGTGATCAGCACTACTAGTTGGAATAGCTTCTACCCATTTAGTAACATAATCAACAGCAACCAAAATATGTGTATACTTATTGGAGGAAGGAAAAGGTCTCATGTAATCAAATCACCAAACATCAAATGGTTCAACAACAAGTGAATAATTCATAGGCATTTCTTGACGCTTACATACCGATATTACCTATTCTTTGGCATTCATGACAAGATAAGACAAACTTACGGGCATCCTTGAAGAGAGTAGGCCAATAAAATCCAAACTACAATACCTTGTGAGCAGTTCTATCTCCAGCATGATGCCCTCCGTAAGCTTCGGAGTGACATTTCCGTAGGATTTGTCCCTGTTCATGCTCAAGTACACAATGTCTAATAATACCATCTACTCCTTTATAAAGATGTGGGTCATCCCAAAAGTAGTGTCTTAAATCATAGAAGAATTTTTTCTTTTGTTGGTAAGTAAAGCTAGGTGGCAAATATTTAGCAACAATGTAATTAGCATAGTCAGCATACCAAGGAGTATTATGAGCAACATTTATTGCAGCTAACTTCTCATTAGGAAAACTATCATCAATAGGTAGTGGGTCATGAGGCACATTTTCAAGCCTAGACAAGTTATCGGCTACGGGGTTCTCAGCTCCTTTTCTATCAGTGATATGTAAATCAAATTCTTGTAGCAAGAGAACCCGTCGAATAAGTCTAGGTTTAGCATCCTTCTTTTCCATAAGATATTTAATAGCAGCATGATCGGTGTGAACAATTACTTTTGAATCAACAATATAAGGTCTAAATTTATCACAAGCAAACACTACTGCTAAGAATTCTTTTTCAGTAGTTGCATAGTTTCTTTGAGCACTGTCTAGAGTTTTACTAGCATAATGAATAACATTCAGTTTCTTATCAACTCTTTGTACTAGCTAGAACAACACCAACAGCATAATCACTAGCATCACACATAATTTCAAAAGGCAAGTTCCAATCGGGTGGTTGAACAATAGGTGCAGAAATTAAGGCTTTCTTGAGTGTTTCAAAGGCTTCTAAACAATCATCATAAAAAACAAAAGGAATATCCTTTTGCAAAAGACTTGTAAGAGGCCTAGAAATTTTAGAAAAGTCTTTGATAAATCTCCTATAGAAACCAGCATGACCTAGGAAACTACAAATACCTTTGATGTCTTTAGGACATGTCATTTTCTCAATTGCATCAACCTTAGCTTTGTGCACTTCAATACCTCTTTCGGAAATTCTATGACCCCACACAATACCTTCATTAACCATAAAGTGGCACTTCTCCCAATTCAAGACAAGATTTGTTTGCTCGCATCTCTGCAAAACTCGATCAAGATTACTTAAAAATCATCAAAAGACTTCCCATAAACAGAGAAGTCATTCATTGAAACCTCAACAACCTTTTCACAAAAGTCAGAGAATATAGCAGTCATACATCTTTGAAAGGTAGCGGATGCATTGCATAAACCAAAAGGCATACGTCTGATACGTCTCCATCGTATCTACTTTTCCAAACACTTTTTCCCTTGTTTTGGACTCTAAATTGCATGATTTGAATGGAACTAACTCGGACTGACGCTGTTTTCAGCAGAATTGCCATGGTGTTATTTTTGTGCAGAAATAAAAGTTCTCGGAATGACCTAAAACTTCACGGAGAATATTTTTGGAATTAATAAAAGATACTGGCGAAAGAAGGCCAGGGGGCCCACACCCTGTCCATGAGGGTGGGGGCGCGCCTACCCCCCTGGGCGCGCCCCCTACCTCGTGGGCCCCCTGGTGCTCCACTGACCTCAACTCCAACTCTATATATTCACGTTCGGGGAGAAAAAAAATTAGAGAGAAGGATTCATCGCGTTTTGCAATACGGAGCCGCCGCCAAGCCCTAATCTCTCTCGGGAGGGCTGATCTGGAGTCCGGTCGGGGCTCCGGAGAGGGGAATCCATCGCCATCGCCATCATCAACCTTCCTCCATCACCAATTTCATGATGCTCACTACCGTGTGTGAGTAATTACATCATAGGCTTGCTGGACGGTGATGGGTTGGATGAGATTTACCATGTAATCGAGTTAGTTTTGTTAGGGTTTGATCCCTAGTATCCACTATGTTCTGAGATTGATGTTGCTATGACTTTGCTATGCTTAATGCTTGTCACTAGGGCCCGAGTGCCATGATTTCAGATCTGAACCTATTATGTTTTCATGAATATATGTGAGTTCTTGATCCTATCTTGCAAGTCAATATTCACCTACTATGTGTTATGATCCGGCAACCCCGAAGTGACAATAATCGGGACCACTCCCGGTGATGACCGTAGTTTGAGGAGTTCATGTATTCACTAAGTGCTAATGCATTGATCCGGTACTCTATTAAAAGGTGGCCTTAATATCCCTTAGTTTCCAATAGGACCCCGCTACCACGGGAGGGTAGGACAAAAGATGTGATGCAAGTTCTTTTCCATAAGCACGTATGACTATATTCGGAATACATGCCTACATTACATTGATGAATTGGAGCTAGTTCTGTGTCACCCTATGTTATAACTTTTGCATGAGGAATCGCATCCGACATAATTCTCCATCACCGATCCAATGCCGACGAGCTTTTCACATATTGTTCCCCGCTTAGTTACTTTTCCGTTGCCACTGTTACAATTACTACAAAACTACTACTGTTACTTTTGCTACCGTTACCATTACTTCCATACTACTTTGCTACTAAATACTTTGCTGCAGATACTAAGTTATCCAGGTGTGGTTGAATTGACAACTCAACTGCTAATACTTGAGAATATTCTTTGGCTCCCCTTGTGTCGAATCAATAAATTTGGGTTGAATAATCTACCTCGAAAACTGTTGCGATCCCCTATACTTGTGGGTTATCAAGACTATTTTCTGGTGCCGTTGCTGGGGAGCATAGCTCTATTCTTTAAGTCACTTGGGATTTATATCTACTGGCCACTATGAGGAACTTGAAAGACGAGAAAACCTAAAATTATCCCTCAACTATGAGGGGAGTTAAGGAACTGCCATCTAGCTCTGCACTTGATTCACCTTCTGTTTTGAGTAAGCTTGCGACACCTAAACCTGCTTCTGCTATTAATTCTGATATGTCACATGTTATTGATGATGCCACTTCTGATATGCATGATGCTTATGATGAAACTACTTCTATGCTTGATACTACTGTGCCACTAGGTGAATGTCTTGATGAACAACTTGCTAGGGCTAAAGAGAATGAAATTATTGAAACTGATAATATTGATGAAAGTGATGATGAACATTCTCCCCCTAGATATGAATTGCCTGTTGTGCCTGAGGGTTATGTTATGGATGAAGAAACTGCTAGAGACTTTCTTGCTTGCAATGATAGGAATGATCTTAACAAATTATTAGCTAAGCCGAAAGAAAAATCTTTGAATGCTAGAATGAAATATGACCCTGCTTTTGCTACTTCACCTATCTGTATTTCTGATAAGGATTATGATTTCTCTGTCGATCCTGAGATAATTACTTTGGTTGAATCTGATCCTTTCTATGGCTATGAATCTGAAATTGTTGTGCCACATCTTACTAAATTAAATGATATAGCCACCCTGTTCACTAATGATGAGAAAACTTGCTACTATTATATCCTTAAATTATTTCCATTCTCATTAAAGGGTGATGCTAAAACATGGTTTAATTCTCTTGATCCTGGTTGTGTGCGTAGTCCCCAGGATATGATTTATTACTTCTCTGCTAAATATTTCCCCGCCCATAATTTTGTGCAAATTGAAGAAGAGAGTCTCCCACAAGCTTGGGGGAGGCTTCTCCAATTACTTAATTCTTTGCCTGATCATCCTCTCAAGAAAAATGAAATACATGATATTTTTTATAATGGACTAACCGATGCTTCCAGAGACCACCTGGATAGTTGTGCTGGTTGTGTTTTCAGGGAAAGAACTGTTGATCAAGCTGAATTGCTATTGAATAATATGTTGACTAATGAAAATAATTGGACACTTCCTGAACCAACGCCTAAGCCAACTCCGAGGAAGAGGGGTATTCTATTTCTCAGTCCTGAAGATATGCTAGAGGCAAAGAAATCTATGAAAGAAAAGGGTATGAAAGCTGAAGATGTTAAGAATTTACCTCCTATTGAAGAAATACATGGTCTTGATAACCCGACATAGGTAGTAAAGGTAAATTCTCTCTATAGATTTGATGAAGGTGATATTCCTCGTTATAAGTCTGCTAGCCAATGCTTAGATGAGTTTGATAATTTTATTGTTAAACAAGAAAACTTCAATGCTTATGTTGGTAGACAATTGAAACGAAATGCTTATATGATTGATCACTTGAGTGATTATATGTCTAGAGTTAAAGGTGAACTTAAACTCATTAGTAAACATGCTTCTATGGTTACCACTCAAGTAGAACAAGTACTTAAAGCTCAAAATGATTTTCTCAATGAATTAAATAATAACAAGATTGATAATGTTGTTAGAGTTATGACTAGAGGGGGTAAAATGACTCAAGAACCTTTGTATCCTGAGGGCCACCCTAAGAGAATTGAGCAAGATTCTCAGAGAACTAATGTTGATGCACCTAGTCCTTCTAAAAAGAAGAAAAAGAAAAATGATAAGACTTTGCATGCTTCTAGTGAACCTGTTGTTGACACACCTGAGAATCCCAATGATATTTCTATTTCTGATGCTGAAACACAATATGGTGATGAACATGAACCTAGTGAAAATGTTAATGATGATCTTCATGTTGATGCTCAACCTAGTAATAACAATGATGTAGAAATTGAACCTGCTGTTGATCTTGATAACCCACAATCAAATAATCAACATTATGATAAGAGATACTTTGTTGCTAGGAAGCACGGTAAAGAAAGAGAGCCATGGGTCCAGAAACCCATGCCTTTTCCTCCTAAACCATCCAAGAAAAAGGATGATGAGGATTTTGAGCGCTTTGCTAAAATTATTAGACCTATCTTTTTGCGTATGCGTTTGACTGATATGCTTCAAATGAATCCTTATGCTAAGTATATGAAAGATATAGTTACAAATAAAAGAAAGATACCGGAAGCTGAAATTTCCACCATGCTTGCTAATTATACTTTTAAATGTGGAATACCTAAGAAACTAGGAGATCCAGGAGTACCGACTATACCATGCTCCATTAAAAGAAACTATGTTAAAACTGCTTTATGTGATCTTGGAGCCGGTGTTAGTGTTATGCCTCTCTCTTTATATCGTAGACTTGATTTGAATAAGTTGACACCTACTGAAATATCTTTGCAAATGGCTGATAAATCAACTGCTATACCTGTCGGTATTTGTGAGGATGTGCCTGTTGTGGTTGCAAACGTTACTATCTTAACGGACTTTGTTATTCTTGATATTCCCGAGGACGATACTATGTCGATTATCCTTGGTAGACCCTTTTTGAATACTGCAGGGGCTGTTATTGATTGCAACAAAGGCAATGTCACTTTTCATGTTAATGGTAATGAGCATACGGTACACTTTCCGAGGAAACAACCTCAAGTCCACAGTATCAATTCTATTGGAAAAATTTCAACTATTACTATTGGAGGTTTTGAATTTCCTCTTCCTACTGTCAAGAAGAAATATGATATTCTTATTGTTGGGGATGTGCATATCCCTGTTGAGGTAACCTAGTGCTATTCGAAAATTCTCCAGTTTCATGCAATTCGGAATGAGTTTGTTAATAAGACTTGATCAACCTTGTTAGTGGATTCCTTTTGATGAGCATGAGAAGGATGAAGTTAGAAATCACAACTCTCTGTACCCTCCTTTTACTTTCTGTTATTTAGATTAAATAAAGCAAAAATAGTATATTATGTCTGTTTTCTGAATTATCCGTGCAATAAAAAATACCCTTGTTGGCGTTCTGGGAACGGGGGTCCCCAGACTTGCCTGCCTGCGGCCCATGGCGTGGCTATGCTAGCAGGCCGTACGGCCAATATCTTCATCGACAAGGCATTCAAGACCTTTGCGAGGGGCCAAGCCTTGCGAGGCAGACGACACAAGACCTCCTCCGGAGTGGCCTAGCTAGGAAGGCTCGCGAGGAGCGGAGATATCAAGGCGGGGCAAACCTCGCGAGGCACTCGTGACGTGAGCCATGACGATCGACACCAGGCGGGCGCCAGCGCGTGCAGGGTCCTTGTTTCCTCTTCGGTGCTAAGGAGGCAGGCGCAGGCGCGGAGTACCGAGGCTTCAGGCAAAGGTTTCCATATCAGTGCAACAAGACAAAGACCAGCAGGACGGCAAGACGGAGGTCACCATGGAGCCCAAGACGGCATCACCACCAGAGCCTTTTGCAGGCGAAGACCACTTTTGTCAGGATAGCTTGTACTAGTTGTACCATTTCAAATTGCCCGCCGTTGTTGGCTCCCTTCCCGCTCAATATTTGGGGAGAGGACCAGGGCCTATATAAGTAGAACTAGCCACCACAGTAGGGGGCAGCGAGTCCTCACTCACACAAGTTCGACAGGCACAAGAACACCTCAACCTCAGGAGGTTGTTCGTCCCCTTGTACTGTTAATCATCAGCCCAGGAGGCAATCCACCACCACACACTGGAGTAGGGTATTACACCACGACAGTGGCTCGGACCAGTATAAATCTCGTGTCTTTCTGTGTTGCGAGTTGGTCGAGTCCGTCCGCGAGATCTTAGTGAGCCAGGGCGTAGATTGGTAGGAGGGAAAGAACTTCACGTGCACCCCAGAGTTCGAACCTTAAGGGTTTTGCCGGAACCCCAGATCCGACATTTGGCGCGCTAGGTAGGGGTGCGCCAGAGCCTCTTCCTCGCCGACCGATCCACCGACGCTCCACGTCCCGATGTCCGGGAATCCAAGGCTAGACTCCGACCGCTGGGCAGCTTGGCCAGCCCGAGCGGTGTCACCTTCCCATGAAGACCTCGACCCCGCGCTCCAGGCGGCGCGAACGCCGTCCAACGCTGCGGGGCGCGGGCGGCGCGGCCAGGCGGCGTCCACCCTCACTCCATGGCAAGTGCGAGCTGCTGCAAGGGCAGCAAGCCACGCTGCAGCAACAGCGCCACACTCACGGCGGGAGCAGGCAAACATGCGGGCAGTGCTCACGGTGGCGCGAGAGCTGCTGCGGTGCCGACTGATGGAGAGCGGCCGGGATGCACTGCTGGAACGCGTTGCCGAGCTGCTGGATGCGGCGGCATCGGGAGCGCCGCCCTTCTGCTATCAGCTTCCTTCTCAAGCCACTGTGGGGTCTCACGGCGGGCCTCGCCGCAACCACGCACCACCGGGTGTGCCTGGGGGCTTCGTCAACACCAGCACGGCCGGCGGCGCCGGGGGCTCCACCGCCCCCGTATCGCACACGACAAAGCGTGGGCACAAGCGTCGCCTCCCATGGTCCCAGTGGGATGTCGCGCTACCATCCTCAGGACGCCACGCTGGGCCGGGCGACATGGAGTGTGGGGCACTACGGCGAGGTGTTCGGGGTGACGGCCCCGGAAGCCTATGCGCCCCGCATGATGGACCAAGAGTACGCGCCGGAGGACGACCCTGGCTCGTTCCTCGGAGAGGATTGGGAAGAAGGGATGCTGGAAGTTGAAGCCTTCCAGGAACCAACGGAGAACCGCGATGATCGTGCCGGCAATAACAATTCAGGGTACCACTAATCTCTCAGGGGCAGGCTTACGCTAACCATGGACTGCAAGTGAATCAGGTCACAACGTCGGTCGACGACCCCGGCACAGCAGCATCCCTTCCGCCGGGGGAAGCACGTTGGGGGTCGCGCGGAGGGAGCCAGGAGCAAGGCCCCTCCCCACGTCGCGCGAACCCAGGCATCGTTCGGAGGTAGGCCCTATGTCGGGGAGGTGCCGGCGAGCCTTCCCCCGGCAGAGGACCCGTGGTCGCCGGGGGCACCGCTGGCGTCCCCTTTCCCCCCTTTGTGTCGTCCAGGTTGTCGGTCGGCTCAAAGGTGGTCGAGGGTGGCGCAAGGCGGGCCCCTCGTCTGGCGATATGAAGCAAGGCCGGTTCCTGTGAAGAAGGCCCAGTGCCTGCGAAGCTCGCCGCCCGTGACACTCTCACGTAATAATGAGTGGGGATGTACACGCCCCGGAGTCTCAGGGTGCCGGCCTCAGGCCCTGGGGCTCCCTCCCACGCCTAGTGGCAGCACTTAGCTCTGCACTGGTGAGAAGACTCGAAGACCAGAAGACTAGACTAGGCGCCGGACGCGGCCATTTGCTTTGGATCTCTTCTTCTGTAGCCTTGCTTTCTGGATTTGGATTTAAGTTGAAGTCGAGTTTTTGTCATTGCGTGCGGGGGGTGAATTTTCTCGTTCAAGCGATTTCTTGCCATCTGGTTCTTGCCTTGTCCTGGAGCTCACGCTCGCCGCCTCCCCCTTGCAGGCCCCTCGCGATTGGGGCTGGGCACAGCACGCGCGCCACGCGTGCCGCTCGATGCAGGAACCTCGCGAGGCCCACTCGGGCGAGTCAGCAGACCCTTCAGGAGCCCCGCGGCGGCTCTCGACCTTACAGTACGATTCAGGGCCTGCCCCAGCTGAGGTAAGCCGCAGCGGCAAGACTTGCCGTCAGACTCATGACTGGCTAGAATGCACCCTCGGTTCAGCATAAGAAGTAGAAATCATGATTTGTTTACATGAGGGGCTCCCCCTCTCAAAATGCTCTCACAATCTTTAAGGGGCCACGCCCGAGTTTTTGCATACAGGGTGAAGTAGTAAGGAGATCAGGAATTAGCCAGATATGTCGCTCGCCGCGTCCTCCGCGTCGTTTTCGGATGCGCCGCTTGCATCGCTGTCACCATCGTCGGTGTTGCCGCCACCGTCATCGGCGCCGACGTCCCCATCATCGACCACGTCGCCTCCGTCTACAGCGACCACCACCGCGTCGTCCTCTGAAGTGAAGGCCCTGATCAACGCGTCCACGTCGTCCTCCACCCATCGTGCCAGGTTGTCCCGAACGACCGTGGGTACGGGGGCGATGGCGGTGTCGAAGTCGTAGTCGGGGTTGGCGTTCAGGAGGTGGCTGAAAACATGGGAGAAAGCGCTCTCGAGCAGGCCGCGGCTCCTCTCTTCCACGAGCCCGAGCTTCATCTGATCGGGCCTCCAAGCGTGTCACCACACCAGTGAAGAAGCGGAGGTGACTGGCGTAGTCATTCACCTGAGGATGGGGAGCGTTCGCATCACAGACATGGCCCAGGGCAGTGTTGGCCCTATTCCGAAGATCCTGAAGCATGGGAGCGTGAACACGCTCTAGCATCCGCCTCTCCAGCACCTCCTCCCTGTTTTGCCGCGCGACGGCCTTGGCATCTTCAACCCGTTTCTGAAGCAGAAGCAGCTCGGCGCGGGCGGAGGCCAAGTCCGCCTGTGCCGTGGCCAAGGCGGCAGCCGTGGCCTCCCCACGCCTCTCTGCCTCGTGTAACCTGGGCCTGAGAGCGGCGGCCCTGCCCGCATCCTCCGTTCCCGCGAGCTTCAACTTCAAGTCATACCGACCTTCAAGATCCGCGCGAACCCGAGCCACCTGGCGATCGATTTCCTCCTGGACCTTGGCGTCGCGAGCCCCGACAGCATCTTTCCGCCTGAGCAACTTGACGCTCCCTCGTCTCCAGTTGCTCGAGCTCAAGGCTGCGCTCCACGGCCTCCAGAGCCAATGCCTCCTCAGACTTCCGGACCTCTTCCTCCTCTGTGGGCGTCCCCCTCAGCGACGTGATGTCTACTACGCAACCTTCTTCTTGTAGACGTTGTTGGGCCTCCAAGTGCAGAGGTTTGTAGGACAGTAGCAAATTTCCCTCAAGTGGATGACCTAAGGTTTATCAATCCGTGGGATGCGTAGGATGAAGATGGTCTCTCTCAAGCAACCCTGCAACCAAATAACAAAGAGTCTCTTATGTCCCCAACACACCCAATACAATGGTAAATTGTATAGGTGCACTAGTTTGGCGAAGAGATGGTGATACAAGTGCAATATGGATGGTAGATATAGGTATTTGTAATCTGAAAATATAAAAACAGCAAGGTAACAAGTGGTAAAAGTGAGCGTAAACGGTATTGCAATGCTAGGAAACAAGGCCTAGGGTTCATACTTTCACTAGTGCAAGTTCTCTCAACAATAATAACATAATTGGATCACATAACTATCCCTCAACATGCAACAAAGAGTCACTCCAAAGTCACTAATAGCAGAGAACAAACGAAGAGATTATGGTAGAGTACGAAACCACATCAAAGTTATTCTTTCCAATCAATCCGTTGGGCTATTCCTATAAGTGTCACAAACAGCCCTAGAGTTCATACTAGAATAACACCTTAAGGCACAAATCAACCAAAACCCTAATGTCACCTAGATACTCCAATGTCACCTCAAGTATCCGTGGGTATGATTATACGATATGCATCACACAATCTCAGATTCATCTATTCAACCAACACATAGAACCTCAAAGTGTGCCCCAAAGTTTCTACCAGAGAATCAAGACGAAAACGTGTGCCAACCCCTATGCATAGGTTCATGGGCGGAACCCGCAAGTTGATCACCAAAACATACATCAAGTGAATCACGTGATATCCCATTGTCACCATAGATACGCACGGCTAGACATACATCAAGTGTTCTCAAATCATTAAAGACTCAATCCGATAAGATTACTTCAAAGGGAAAACTCAATCCATTAGGAGAGAGTAGAGGGGGAGAAGCAACATAAGATCCAACTATAATAGCGAAGCTCGCGATACATCAAGATCGTGCCAAATCAAGAACACGAGAGAGAGAGAGAGAGAGATCAAACACATAGCTACTGGTACATACCCTCAGCCCCGAGGGTGAACTACTCCCTCCTCGTCATGGAGTGTCGGGATGATGAAGATGGCCACCGGTGAGGGTTCCCCCCTCCGGCAGGGTGCCGTAACAGGGTCCCGATTGGTTTTTGGTGGCTACAGAGGCTTGCGGCGGCGGAACTCCCGATCTATTCTGTTCCCCGATCGTTTTAGGGTATATGGGTATATATAGTTGAAAGAAGTATGTCAGGGGAGCCACGAGGGGCCCACGAGGGTGGAGGGCACGCCCAGGGGGGTGGGCGCGCCCCCCCTACCTCGTGCCTTCCTCGTTGCTTCCTTGACATGGACTCCAAGTCTCCCCGGTTGCTTTCCTTCCAAAAATAACTTCTCCAGAAGGTTTCATTCCGTTTCGACTCCGTTTGATATTCCTTTTCTTCGAAACACTGAAACAAGGGAAAAAACAGGAACTAGCACTTGGCTCTGGGTTAATAGGTTAGTGCCAAAAAATAATATAAAAGTGCATAATAAAGCCCATAAACATCCAAAACAGATAATATAATAGCATGGAACAATCAAAAATTATAGATACGTTGGAGACGTATCAGCATCCCCAAAACTTAATTCCTGCTCGTCCTCGAGTAGGTAAATGATAAAAACAAAAATTTTGATGTGGAATGCTACCAAACATATTTATCAATATAATCTTCTTTTAATGTGGCAAGAATATTCAGATCCATAAGATTCAAGATAAAAGTTTAATATTGATATGAAAACAATAATACTTCAAGCATACTAACAAAGCAATCATGTCTTCTCAAAATAACATGGCCAAAGAAAGTTATCCCTACAAAATCATATAGTCTGGCTATGCTCTATCTTCATCACAAAAAATATTTAAATCATGCACAACCCCGATGACAAGCCAAGCAATTATTTCATACTTTTGATGTTCTCAAACGTTTTCAATCTTCACGCAATATATGAGCGTGAGCCATGGACATAGCACTATATGTGGAATAGAATGGTGGTTGTGGAGAAGACAAAAAGGGAGAAGATAGTGCCACATCAACTAGGCGTATCAACAGGCTATGGAGATGCCCATCAATAGATATCAATGTGAGTGAGTAGGGATTGCCATGCAACGGATGCACTAGAGCTATAAGTATATGAAAGCTCAACAAAAGAAACTAAGTGGGTGTGCATCCAACTCGCTTGCTCACGAAGACCTAGGGCATTTTGAGGAAGCCCATCATTGGAATATACAAGCCAAGTTCTATAATGAAAAATTCCCACTAGTATATGAACGTGACAAAATGAGAGACTCTATATCATGAAGATCATGGTGCTACTTTGAAGCACAAGTGTGGTAAAAGGATAGTAACATTGTCCCTTCTCTCTTTTTCTCTCATTTTTTTTGTTTGGGCCTTTTCCTTTTTTTATGGCCTCTTTTTCTTTTTATTTTTTTATTTTCGTCCGGAGTCTCATCCCAACTTGTGGGGGAATCATAGTCTCCATCATCCTTTCCTCACTTGGGACAATGCTCTAAAAATGATCATCATCACACTTTTATTTTCTTACAACTCAACAATTACAACTCGATACTTAGAACAAAATATGACTCTATATGAATGCCTCCGGCGGTGTACCGGGATATGCAATGAATCAAGAGTGACATGTATGAAAGAATTATGAATGGTGGCTTTGCCACAAATACGATGTCAACTACATGATCATGCAAAGCAATATGACAATGATGGAGTGTGTCATAATAAACGGAATGGTGGAAAGTGGCATGGCAATATATCTCGGAATGGCAATGGAAATGCCATAATAGGTAGGTATGGTGGCTGTTTTGAGGAAGGTATGTGGTGGGTGTATGATACCGGCGAAAGGTGCGCGGTATTAGAGAGGCTAGCAATGTTGGAAGAAAGAAAGTGCGTATAATCCATGGACTGAACATTAGTCATAAAGAACTCATATACTTGTTGCAAAAAATCTATTAGTTATCGAAACAAAGTACTACGCGCATGCTCCTAGGGGGATAGATTGGTAGGAAAATACCATCGCTCATCCCCGACCGCCACTCATAAGGAAGACAATCAATAAATAAATCATGCTCCGACTTCATCACATAACGGTTCACTATACGTGCATGCTACTGGAATCACAAACTTTTAACACAAGTGTTTCTCAAATTCACAACTACTCCACTAGCATGACTCTAATATTACCATCTTCATATCTCGAAACAATCATAAAGAATCAAACTTCTCATAGTATTCAATGCACTTTATATGAAAGTTTTTATTATATCCCTCTTGGATGCCTATCATATTAGGACTAGTTTCATAACCAAAGCAAATTACCAATTCTGTTTAGGACTCTCAAAATAATATAAGTGAAGCATGAGAGTTCATCTATTTCTTCAAAATAAATCCACCGCCGTGCTCTAAAAGATATAAGTGAAGCACTAGAGCAAACAACAAACTACTATGAAAGATATAAGTGAAGATCAATGAGTAGTCGAATAATTATGCAACTATGTGAAGACTCTCTAACATTTAAGAATTTCAGATCTTGGTATTTTATTCAAACAGCAAGCAAAGCTAAATAAAACGACATTTCAAGGATAGCACTCATCATGTGAAGAAGCAAAAACTTACGCTCAACCGATACTAACCGATAATTGTTGAAGAAGAAAGGTGGGATGCCTACCGGGGCATCCCCAAGCTTAGATGCTTGAGACTCCTTGAAATATTATCTTGGGGTGCCTTGGGCATCCCCAAGCTTGAGCTTTTGTGTCTCCTTAATTTCTCTCATATCACGGTTTCCCTAAATCTCAAAAACTTCATCCACACCAAACTCAACAAGAACTCGTGAGATAAGTTAGTATAAACCAATGCAAAAACCTTATCATACTCCACTGTAGCAAATCACTAAAATTATTATTAAACATTTCATACTAAATGCCTCTGCATATTTAATACTCCTATCCTCAAATAGAATCATTAAACAAGCAAACATATGCAAACAATGCAAACATAACAGTAATCTGCCTAAACAGGACAGTCTGTAAAGAATGCAGCAAGATCCATACTTCCCTAGCTCCAAAAATTATGAAAGAAAATTCCCACTGTAGTGAATTTATCAGAGCTTAATATACAAAAGGTTTAAACATTTTATCACATTCTGACTTTTCTAGGGAGTTTTTGCAACAGCGGTAAACTTTCTGTTTTGAAACAGCAACATGCAGACTTGCAAAATAAGCATGGCAAAGGCTATCCTTGACATTTTTATTGAAACTAGAGATGCAAAACACTAATATAAATAACAGCAAGCAAATACTAACAAAAGAAAATTACGCTCCAAGCAAAACACATATCATGTGTGAATAAAAATATAGCTCCAAGTAAAGTTACCGATGAAAGAAGACGAAAGAGGGGATGCCTTCCAGGGTATCCCCAAGCTTAGGCTCTTGGTTGTCCTTGAATATTACCTTGGGGTGCCTTGGGAATCCCCAAGCTTAGGCTCTTGCCACTCCTTATTCTGTAGTCCATCGAATCTTTACCCAAAACTTGAAAACCTCACAACACAAAACTTAACAGAAAACTCGTAAGCTCCGTTAGCGAAAGAAAACAAAACACCACTTCAAGGTACTGTAATGAACTCATTCTTTATTTATATTGGTGTTAAACCTACTGTATTCCAACTTATCTATGGTTTATAAACTATTTTACTAGCCATAGAGTCATCAAAATAAGCAAACAACACACAAAAAACAGAATTTGTCAAAAAACAGAACAGTCTGTAGTAATCTGTAACTAACGCAAACTTCTGGAACTCCAAAAATTCTAAAATAAATTGGTGGACCTGAGGAATTTGTCTAGTAATCATGTGCAAAAAGAATCAACTAAATAGCACTCTCCAGTGAAAAGTTTTAGCTAATCTCGGGAGCACTAAAGTTTCTGTTTTTTACAGCATGATCATAAAGACTTCACCCAAGTCTTCCCAAAGGTTCTACTTCGCACAAACACTAATTAAAACATAAAACCACATTTAAACAGAAGCTAGATGGATTATTTATTCCTAAACATAACCAAAAATCAAGAAACTAAAATAAAATTGGGTTGCCTCCCAACAAGCGCTATTGTTTAACGCCCCTAGCTAGGCATGATGATTTCAATGATGCTCACATAAGAGATAAGAATTGAAAAATAAAGGGAGCATCATGAAGAATATGACTAGCACATTTAAGTCTAACCCACTTCCTATGCATAGGGATTTTGTGAGCAAACAATTTATGGGAACATGAAACAACTAGCATAGGAAGGTAAAACAAGCAAATCTTCAAGATTTTCAACACATAGAGAGGAAACTTGATATTATTGCAATAGATAGAAGCATATGATCCTCTCTCATAATAATTTTCAGTAGCATCATGAATGAATTCAACAATATAACCAGCACCTAAAGCATTATTTTCATGATCTACAAGCATAGAAAGTTTACTACTCTCCACATAAGCAAATTTCTTCTCATGAATAGTAGTGGGAGCAAACTCAACAAAATAACTATAATATGATTGGAAATTAAGATCAAGATGACAAGTTTCATTCTTTAGAGCATATGTGTCATCACAATAATCATCATAGATAGGAGGCATGCTTTCATCATAGTAAATTTGCTCATCAAAGCTTGGGGGACAAAAAATATCATCTTCATCAAACATAGCTTCCCCAAGATTGTGGCTTTCCATATCATTAGCATCATGGATATTCAAGGAATTCATACTAACAACATTGCCATCATGCTCATCGTTCAAATATTTAGTGCCAAACATTTTATAGACTTCTTCTTCTAGCACTTTGGCACAATTTTCCTTTCCATCATACTCACGAAAGATATTAAAAAGATGAAGCGTATGAGGTAAAATCAATTCCATTTTTTGTAGTTTTTCTTTTATAAACTAAACTAGTGATAAAACAAGAAACTAAAAGATTCGATTTCAAGATCTAAAGATATACCTTCAAGCACTCACCTCCTCGGCAACGGCACCAGAAAAGAGCTTAGTTGACGAGGTGTGAGTGCCGCTTACCTAGCCTCCCCGGCAACGGCGCCAGAAATGAGCTTGATGTCTACTACGCAACCTTCTTCTTGTAGACGTTGTTGGGCCTCCAAGTGCAGAGGTTTGTAGGACAGTAGCAAATTTCCCTCAAGTGGATGACCTAAGGTTTATCAATCCGTGGGAGGCATAGGATGAAGATGATCTCTCTCAAGCAACCCTGCAACCAAATAACAAAGAGTCTCTTGTGTCCCCAACACACCCAATACAATGGTAAATTGTATAGGTGCACTAGTTTGGCGAAGAGATGGTGATACAAGTGCAATATGGATGGTAGCTATAGGTATTTGTAATCTGAAAAAAAAACAGCTAGGTAACAAGTGGTAAAAGTGAGCGTAAACGGTATTGCAATGCTAGGAAACAAGGCCTAGGGTTCATACTTTCACTAGTGCAAGTTCTCTCAACAATAATAACATAATTGGATCACATAACTATCCCTCAACATGCAACAAAGAGTCACTCCAAAGTCACTAATGGCGGAGAACAAACGAAGAGATTATGGTAGGGTACGAAACCACCTCAAAGTTATTCTTTCCAATCAATCCGTTGGGCTATTCCTATAAGTGTCACAAACAGCCCTAGAGTTCGTACAAGAATAACACCTTAAGACACAAATCAACCAAAACCCTAATGTCACCTAGATACTCCAATGTCACCTCAAGTATCCGTGGGTATGATTATACGATATGCATCACACAATCTCAGATTCATCTATTCAACCAACACATAGAACCTCAAAGAGTGCCCCAAAGTTTCTACCGGAGAATCAAGACGAAACGTGTGCCAACCCCTATGCATAGGTTCATGGGCGGAACCCGCAAGTTGATCACCAAAACATACATCAAGTGAATCACATGATATCCCATTGTCACCACAGATACGCACGGCTAGACATACATCAAGTGTTCTCAAATCATTAAAGACTCAATCCGATAAGATTACTTCAAAGGGAAAACTCAATCCATTACAGGAGAGTAGAGGGGGAGAAGCAACATAAGATCCAACTATAATAGCAAAGCTCGCGATACATCAAGATCGTGCCAAATCAAGAACACGTGAGAGAGAGATCAAACACATAGCTACTGGTACATACCCTCAGCTCCGAGGGTGAACTACTCCCTCCTCATCATGGAGAACGCCGGGATGATGAAGATGGCCATCGGTGAGGGTTCCCCCCTCTGGCAGGGTGCCGGAACAGGGTCCCGATTGGTTTTTGGTGGCTAGAGAGGCTTGCGGCGGCGGAACTCCCGATCTATTCTGTTCCCCGGTCGTTTTAGGGTATATGGGTATATATAGGTGAAAGAAGTACGTCAGGGGAGCCACGAGGGGCCCACAAGGGTGGAGGGCGCGCCCCCCTACCTCGTGCCTTCCTCGTTGCTTCCTTGACGTGGACTCTATGTCTTCCCGGTTGCTTTCCTTCCAAAAATAACTTCTCCAGAAGGTTTCATTCTGTTTCGACTCCGTTTGATATTCCTTTTCTTCGAAACACTAAAACAAGGGAAAAAACAGGAACTGGCACTGGGCTCTGGGTTAATAGGTTAGTCCCAAAAAATAATATAAAAGTGCATAATAAAGCCCATAAACATCCAAAACAGATAATATAATTGCATGGAACAATCAAAAATTATAGATACGTTGGAGACGTATCACCATGCAAGGTAGGCTCTGCGCGCCTCCCCTACTGCTCGAGGGACACACTCCAGGCCTGGAGCTCCCACGCGCGATCCTCCGCAGTCTCGCGACGGCGGTTGGCCTCGCGAGCCTCCTCCAAGGCTCGGGAGCAAGCTTCGCGAGAAATCTTGAGGGACGCCTCGGCCTTCGCATTGTCAAGGTCATGCTGGTAGCGGCCCAGGTTGACGGCCACCCTCAGCTTACGCCACTCCTTCGCCAGCCGAACACCTTCAGCCTCAAGGCGCGAATCGACACCCGCAAGTTCTTCACCAAGTCGGCTCATCGCGCCCATCGCCTCCTGGAAGAGCTCATGACAAATGATGCTTCGCCCATGCTCAGACTCGAACGCATGGCCCACCTCGTCCTCCACCTCAAGGACTGCAGGCGGGACATCAAGTGGCGCACCGCCTCTCGGCAGGGGGCTGGGGGTTGGTGGCTCCAGGCGCCGGCCCGACCTCGCGAGAAGCTTCAGCCGGACGCGGCCCGCTGCTTGAGGAGGAGCCGAAGGCCGAAGTCAACCAGCTGTTGTCCATAACAAGAGGAGGAGACCGGGGAACGCCCGCCAGGCTACAAGCCAGACCGTGCAGGAAGGGCAGCGAAGCCACAGATTCAAGGCTCCATGAAGGCGAGCGCACCCCCTCGGCCGACCCCGCTCCGGGCGCGGCATGCAGGCTCGGGGTGCACAAGGCCAACGGGGGTGCCGAGGAAGGCGAGGATTGCTTCACGAGGGACCCAATGGCCCTAGCAGAAGGGGTCCTGAAGAGCTAGCGTCAGGAAGGAAAGCAGCAATCAAGAAATCGCAAGGTGCAGTACTTACTCATCGATAGCGAAGTACTTTTGCCGCTTCAACGGCCCGAAGATGTTGTTGCCGCTCGGGGATATTTTGTTCTTGCGGAGCTCCTCAAAGTCCACGCAAAGCCGACCAAAGCGTTGGACGTGGCGGCCGACGCGAGGCGTGGCCGAAGAAGAGCTTGGAGGGACAACTTCAGAGGTGCCCTACTATGGTGAACAGTCTGGCGCCGTCTCGCCACGACCTCCCGAGGCCTCCGGGGCTTTAACCTCAGGAGCCGCATGCTGCGTCGCCTCAGTAACCGACGCCCCAGGATCACCACGTGGCATGTGCTCCTCAGCGCTTGGGCCACCGGCCTCCGTCGGAGCTTGCCCTCCTACACCCTCACTTGGGGCGAGCACAGCACCGGCGGCGAGGAAGGGGACCACGTCGATGGGGTTCTCGCAGGGCCCCACCAGGTCGATCGGGCGCAGCCCCCACTCATCAAAGGAGGGCATGCTCGCGGCAAACTCATCCTTGTTCTCGCAACGGTACAACAGACAACTCTTCCTGGGCATGTCGTCCGGCAGAGGGTCACCCGTCAGGACCGCAAGCACCGTTTGCCGCGTCGTAAGAGGAAGTCCCTCCTCCTGAAACCTCATGTGGTCCTGCCTGCTGAGCAAGGTCCACATCGGGCGAGAATGGAACTGAAGCGGAGCGACTTGGCGCTTGACGAACTCCTTCACCACCATAGGCGCAGTCACGCCGCGGTCCTTCAGCCTCCTTAGCCTGAGCCAGACAGGAATGAGACGGGGGCTCGCGAGCCTCTGGTGGCCCCAATTGGAGTTGGGAACAGCAGGCCCTGGTGGAGCACCGAGCAGAGGGCTAAGCACACCGGCGTCAACAAACACCCATCGTGTCCGAAACTCGCTCGTGGATGGAGGGAGCTCAAAGTCAATCCCCGCACCCGCTGTCGCGGCCACGGCCTGGAAGCTCACACAACCCGAGCTCTGCCGAGAGCCAGTCAGCTGCAGTGAGAAGAATGGCGAAGGAGGGCCACAGAAGGGACGACGCCAATCATGGCTTCGCACACAAAGGCGAAGACGGTAAGAAGAGTCATGGATTGAGGGTCGAGATGCAACATGTGGATCTGATAATGCTCGAGCACCGTGTTGAAGAAGGTGGAGAAGGGGGGAATCAGGCCAGCCCAAAGGGCATCTATGAAGATTGGGACCTCAATGGCTGCCCGAGCAATGCGGGAACGAGACGCGGGCCAAGCCGCCGTCTCTCCCCACTCATTGAAACTGGAAGCAAGCATGGGGCGTGATGTCTACTATGCAACCTTTTTCTTGTAGACGTTGTTGGGCATCCAAGTGCAGAGGTTTGTAGGACAGTAGCAAATTTCCCTCAAGTGGATGACCTAAGGTTTATCAATCCATGGGAGGTGTAGGATGAAGATGGTCTCTCTCAAACAACCCTGCAACCAAATAACAAAGAGTCTCTTGTGTCCCCAACACACCCAATACAATGGTAAATTCTATAGGTGCACTAGTTCGGCGAAGAGATGGTGATACAAGTGCAATATGGATGGTAGATATAGGTTTTTGTAATCTGAAAATATAAAAACAGCAAGGTAACAAGTGGTAAAAGTGAGCATAAACGGTATTGCAATGCATTGAAACAAGGCCTAAGGTTCATACTTTCACAAGTGCAAGTTCTCTTGACAAGGATAACATAAATAGATCATATAACTATCCCTCAACATGCAACAAAGAGTCACTCCAAAGTCACTAATAGCGGAGAACAAACGAAGAGATTATTGTAGGGTACGAAACCACCTCAAAGTTAACCTTTCTGATCGATCTACTCAAGAGTCTGTAGTAAAATAACACGAAGCTATTCTTTCCGTTCGATTTATCATAGAGTTCGTACTAGAATAACACTTAAGATACAAATCAACCAAAACCCTAATGTCACCTAGATACTCCAATGTCACCTCAAGTACCCGTGGGTATGATTATACGATATGCATCACACAATCTCAGATTCATCTATTCAACCAATACAAAGAACTTCAAAGAGTGCCCCAAAGTTTCTACCGCAGAGTCAAGATGAAAACGTGTGCCAACCCCTATGCATAAGTTCACAAGGTCACTGAACCCGCAAGTTGATCACCAAAACATACATCAAGTAGATCACGTGAATATCCCATTGTCACCACAGATAAGCACATGCAAGACATACATCAAGTGTTCTCAAATCCTTAAAGACTCAATCCGATAAGATAACTTCAAAGGGAAAACTCAATCCATTACAAGAGAGTAGAGGTGGAGAAACATCATAAGATCCAACTATAATAGCAAAGCTCGCGGTACATCAAGATCGTGCCAAATCAAGAACACGAGAGAGAGAGAGATCAAACAGATAGCTACTGGTACATACCCTCAGCCCCGAGGGTGAACTACTCCCTCCTCGTCATGGAGAGCACCGGGATGATGAAGATGGCCACTAGTGAGGGATCCTCCTTCTGGCAGGGTGCCGGAACAGGGTCCCGATTCGTTTTTGGTGGCTACAAAGGCTTGCGGCGGCGAAACTCCCGATCTAGGTTTATTTCTGGAGGTTTCAGTATTTATAGGATTTTTTTGGCATAGGTCTCACGTCAGGGGGGTCTCCGGGTTGTCCACGAGGCAGGGGCCCACGCGCAGGTGGTGGGCGCGCCCCCCACCCTCGTGGGCAGCCCGGGACTCTTCTGGCCCAACTCTTTTGCTCCGGGGTCTTCTTTTGGTCCATAAAAAATCATCAAAAATTGGCACGTCAATTGGACTCCGTTTGGTATTCCTTTTTTGTAAAACTAAAAAACAAGGAAAAAACAGAAACTGGCACTGGGCTCTAGGTTAATAGGTTAGTCCCAAAAATCATATAAAATAGCTTATAAATGCATATAAAACATCCTAGAAGGATAATATAATAGCATGAATAATTCATAAATTATAGATACGTTGGAGACGTATCAGGGCGCACCTTGTCCATAGCGTCGTTGTTGAGCACCCGGGGACGGCCGAACGCAGGCTCGAAGGACAGAGGCGCACTTGGCAAAGACAGAGGTTTCTTCCCCTTGTCAGCCTCTTTTGGCGCCATGGTGATGAAGCAGGCGAAGCGCAGGTTAGATTGGAGAGGAGAAAGCAGAGTTCTGAGGAAACAGAGAGATTGGGGAAGCAAGGCGCGGGTGACGGAGGAATAACTGTGTAGGTTGCGGGGGCCGCATAGTTAGGCGGGTTCTAAGGCAGCGTGGGGAAGCCGAGACACCCACGTCCAATCAACTGCCACGCGTCAACTGAGGCCGCAGGCTTTTGGGGCCTGCGGTGCTCCGTACTTGATCTTTGGCTTCGCCTCGAAGCCAAGCCCGAGCGCACCATGGGCCCGGGGGCTACTGTTGGCGTTCTAGGAACGGGGGTCCCCAGACTTGCCTGCATACGGCCCACGGCGTGGCTATGCTAGCAGGCCGTATGGCCCATCTTTATCGACAAGGCATTCAAGACCTTCGCGAGGGGCCAAGCCTTGCGTGGCGGACGACACAAGACCTCCTCCAGAGCGGCCTAGCTAGGTAGGCTCGTGAGGAGCGGAGATATCAAGGCGGGGCAAACCTCGCGAGGCACTCGTGACGTGAGCCATGACGATCGACACCAGGCGGGCGCCAGCGCGTGCAGGGTCCTTGTTTCCTCTTTGGTGCTAAGGAGGCAGGCGCAGGCGCGGAGTACTGAGGCATCAGGCAAAGGTTTCCATATTAGTGCAACAAGACCAAGACCAGCAGGACGGCAAGACGGAGGTCACCATGGAGCGCAAGACAGTGTCACCGCAAGAGCCTTTTGCAGGCGAAGACCACTTTTGTCAGGATAGCTTGTACTAGTTGTCCCCTTTCAAATTGCCTGCCGTTGTTGGCTCCCTTCCCGCTCAATATTTGGGGAGAGGACTAGGGCCTATATAAGTAGAACTAGCCACCACAGTAGGGAGCAATGAGTCCTCACTCACACAAGTTCGACAGGCACAAGAACACCTCAACCTCAGGAGGTTGTTCATCCCCTTGTACTATTCATCATCAGCCCAAGAGGCAATCCACCACCACACACTGGAGTAGGGTATTACACCACGACGGTGGCCCGAACCAGTATAAATCTCGTGTCTTTCTGTGTTGCGAGTTGGTCGAGTCCATCCGCGAGATCTTAGTGAGCCAGGGCGTAGATCGGTAGGAGGGAAAGAACTTCGCGCACACCCCAGAGTTCGAACCTTAATGGTTTTTCCGGAACCCCAGATCCGACAACCCCAAAAATAAAAGTTCTCCAAATGCCCCAAAAATGAAATATGATTTTTTTCTAGAATATTTGAGAATATTTGGCACTGAGAACACATCAGGGGGAGCAAGCACCTTGCCACGAGGGTTCTAGGGCGCGCCCCCTGCCTCGTGGGCCCCTGGTGGCCCCCCTCCACTTATTCCTGCACCCACATGCTTCTTCTTCCTCTAGAAAAAATCCACAACCAGCTCAAACCTGTGTTCTAGCTCATCTTGCTGCCACTTTCGATCTCCTTTCTCAAAGCTCCACTCGCAAAACTGCCTTGGGGGATTGTTCTTCGGTATGTGAATCCTCCAATGGTCCAATTAGTTTTTGTTCTAGTGCTTTATTCATTGCAAATTTTTGTTGCTTAGGTGACCCTGTTCTTGAGCTTGCATGTCAAATTTATTTGGTCCCAAGTAGTTATAATGCATGGTATAGTTCTTAGGCACTTGTGGGAGTAGTTGCTATCAATATTGTTGAGTTTGGTTCACTTTTATTTTAAGTTACTAAAATTTTCAAAAAAAATTCAGAGGAAGAAATACGTTTATGAAAATGTACCAAGGTTGTTCTTCAAGGAAGCAAGGAATCAGGCCCGCAATACGTGAGCCGGACCATGAACCACCAAGAGAAGCTCAAGTGCGGCCTTGTGAATGGCCGTCAGAAGATTTCATGGTTCGAGCAGGAATTAATGAGGAATTTGACGCATATGTGCGTAATGCTGAACTCGAGGGCTTCATGCTAGATAAGTGCCCTCAGTATTATCACCTAACTGATTCCTTTGTGAGAAGGTTCAAATTTTCATCTTCACGCAATTCTCACACCATCCTATTTGATATCTATGGTAAATCTTATACTATGGACTTAGAGGATTTTAATACTGCTTGTAAACTTCCGCAGTGGGGTAGTGCGAGTGATCCTCACAAATCTGAGTTTAAGGATTTTCTTGCTAGTATCACTGTGGGGGAATCAAGGGAAATAACACAAGCTACCATAGGGAGCATTCATTTTCCTACTATACCTTACTTTGCTCTCTTTATAGGTAGATGCATAAACGGTAAGGATGAGGCATGTCACATATGTGTTCCTGACCTTAGTGTTCTCAAGAGTGTTGTTTTAGGAGATAAACAATATAACTTGGGGGCCATTGTTGCATGAAGGTTGCATAACAATGGTTTAAGTGGAGACTTGTTTGGTGGGATTTATGCAACCCGTGTGGCTAATTTTCTTGAGATACCCATATATGAAAATGATATGGAATTGCCTCCTGCTTATCTAGATTATGATGCTATGGTTCGCCATCAGTTTATTGAGAGGAATGAATAGCCTCTCCAGTACCGACAAATGTTTGACAGGCGCCGCACTTTCCATGTTGCTCTCCCTGCTCCTACTTTCTTTGACTTTCAGGCAAAAGGGAGATATATTATAACCAGGGAGGAGGCGCAAGAGTATAAGAGGAGGACGGAGGCAGCTCACCTCCAAGCGGCAGCTCATGAGGCAATAGCTGCTGCTTCTCAGTACGACTCCAGCTACAACTTTGGATATCCGCCAGGCCAGCCATGGCCCTAGACCAACTTAGGCCAAAGGCCTAAGCTTGGGGGAGTATGTATCTCTCACCGACATTACATTCATGTTCACACACTCATTCCAGTGGTCGGTGCTCATACTTTTTCATTGTAATATCCATGCTAGTTTATTTTCTTTTTCTCACTTTCTTCTTGTGTGTTTGATTAACCTTAAGAAAACCAAAAAAGTTAGTTGTAGCTTCTAGCTAGTTTACTTTCCATGCTTGTAGTACTAATAATTAAAAAGAAAACCCAAAAAGATTGCCTGTTCTTCTTTTGCTTGTTGGGAGATTTCCCGTGCAAATAGTTTTATTTATTTTCTTTTCTTTGGGGGTCGAGAGGAGAAGACCATAATGAAATTGTTGAAGTGGCTCTTATATGCATTATTGTTGATTTAACAAAGAGCCCATATTACCTTGTTTTCTCCCTTGTATTAAATGCTTGCAGATTCCAGCTTAGTCCAATGCAGGTGCACTATTATTATTATCTACACCGTTCGGTCGTGCAAGTGAAAGGCAATAATGACGATATATGATGGGTTGATTGAGATGAGAAAAGCTGGTATGAACTCGACCTCTCTTGTTTTTTGTAAATATGATTAGTTCATCGTTCCTGATTCAGCCTATTATGAATGAAACGTGTTTGCAATGACAATTAGAGATTATAGTTGCTTATACCATGCTTAATTAGCTAGGAGTTTATAATGGTTTACCTTGCGTGCCAACATGCTATTAAAATGGTTGTGATGTGGTATGATAGGGTGGTATCCTCCTTTGAATGATTCGAGTGACTTGACTTGGCACATGTTCACGCATGTAGTTGAAACAAAATCAACATAGCCTCCAAGATATTTATGTTCATGGTGGATTATATCCTACTCATGCTTGCACTCAGTGTTTATTAATTTTAATGCATGTTCATGACTGTTGTCGCTCTCTAGTTGGTCACTTCCCAGTATTTTTCTAGCCTTCACTTGTACTAAGCGGGAATACTGCTTGTGCATCCACTTCCATAAACCCCAAAGTTACTCCATATGAGTCCACCATACCTTCCTATATGCGGTATCTACCTGCCGTTCCAAGTAAATTTGTATGTGCCAAACTCTAAACCTTCAAATGAAATTATGTTTTGCATGCTCGAATAGCTCATGTATCAACTAGGGTTGTCTGTATCTCCCATGCTTGGTGGGTTATTCTCAAGAGGAGTGGACTCCGCTCCTCACTCACGAGAAAATAGCTGGTCACCAGGATGCCCAGTCCCATGCTCTAAGCAAATCAAATCGAAATAATTGCAAACAAAACTCCCACAGGGCTGTTGCTAGTTGGAGGCACTCGTTGTTTCGAGCAAGCCATGAATTGATGCTTGTTGGTGGTGGGGGAGTATAAACTTTACCATTCTGCTTGGGAACCGCCTATAATGTGTGAGCATGGAAGATATCGAGATCTCTTGGTTGTTATGTTGACAATGAAAGTATGCCGCTCAAAATATTATTCATCTGTATTTAAAAATCGAGCTCTGGCACCTCTACAAATCCCTGCTTCCCTTTGTGAAGGGCCTATCTATTTACTTTTATGTTGAGTCATCACCCTCTTATTAAAAAGCACCAGTTAGAGAGCACCGCTGTCATTTGCATGCATTACTATTAATTTATATTGAGTATGACTATGACTGGATCTCTTTTACCATGAATTACAATGTTTAGTCAGTCATTGATCTTCAGAGGTGCTCTGCATTTATGTTTTGCGGTCTCAGAAAGGGCTAGCGAGATACCATCTTGTTATACCATATTATGATTGTTTTGAGAAAGTGTTGTCATCAGAGGTGCTCCCGCACAAGACTTCAACACCTCTAACAATCCCAATTGGTGATATAATGTCTCTATTAGCAAGTTTAATAGTAACATCTATGTCTTCTAACTCTGCGGGTGCTATGTCATTCATAATTTCTTGATATAAGGTGTATGGAATAGCACTCACACTAGCACCTATGTCACATAAACCATGATAACAGTGATCTCCTATTTTAACTAAGACAACAGGCATGCCAACAACAGGTCTATGTTTATCCTTTTTATCAGGTTTGGCAATTCTAGCAGCTTCTTCGCAGAAGTAAATAACATGCCCATCGATATCTTCTTCCAAGAGATCTTTAACCATAGCAATACTAGGTTCTACCTTCATTTGTTCATCAGGTTTAGGTGTTCTAACATAGTTTTTGTTAACTACAGTTGAAACTTTAGCGTGTTTGTAGCGATCAGACCTCAAATAGTCCGATCTACCGTGCACCAGTGTCATCCATGGATCAGTAATGCTGACACGCACAGTACAAATGGAGGATTTATAACAGATTAGCAATCACACACTTATTCCAACGAGTATCTCAAGAGAGATATAAGTATGACAAATATGGCTTAAGGCCATCTAATACGATAACAGCGGAAGACTTGGAAGATAAGTGAGTCCATCAACTCCAACGGCATCACTGAGTATAAGACCACGACCTAAGGCACCTTACTCGTCGTCTGAAAAGTATGCAACATGAAACGTTGCAGCCCGAAAACGGGTCAGCACATGGAATATGCTGGCAATGTAACACATAGAGAGTAATGAACATAATAATGCTATACTACATGCATATATGGCTGATGTTAAGCTCTATTGTTACAGTTTTGTGAAAAGCCAATTTTTCCCTACTGCAAAGGAATAAATTTTATTTAACTATCATGGTGGTTGTTAAACATTGAGAATGGTTGACAGCATTCTCAATCCCAAATAAGTATCATCATTAACCCAACAAAATTAATTAAAGCAACATGATGAGATTCACATGCTAATCCAAGTACTAGATACTCAAGATGTCCATAACCGGGGACTCGGCTAACCATGATTAGTTTATACACTCTGCAGAGGTTTGTGCACTTTTCCCCACAAGACTCGATCTCCTCCGTTGGGATTCTCGCACTTCATGGTGTTTGAGAAACGGATGACCGAGACATAGTCTTTCAGAAGCGTTAACTCTCTACCCCGGGTAGACAGTACCACCTAC
The DNA here is from genome assembly GCF_002575655.3 of Aegilops tauschii subsp. strangulata. Lineage (NCBI taxonomy): Eukaryota > Viridiplantae > Streptophyta > Magnoliopsida > Poales > Poaceae > Aegilops > Aegilops tauschii. The sequence continues at coordinate 122,594,598 of NC_053038.3, read as the reverse complement.
ATCCCCTACATCTGCTAGTCTACCTCTTCAAGAGCTCACACAACCTACTCAACTATGCTAGAGCCCATAATAGCTTGTGGCTGCACACAGAAGTTTCTAGCATGAATAATCTCATGATCCCTTTGAACCTGGGTGGCGGTCCAAAAGAAAACAGGGAATCCTGGAATATCCAGGTACCTCAATCCACCCAGATGCGAGTTTTCGTTGCCACCTTAAGGTTAACCATTAATTAACAATCTCACATCTGTCATGGTAACACTCAAACCCAATCCACGTCTACTAGCATAGCATAGCAATATAAGCAAACGTAGAAGTAACTCCCGAAGGTTTGATAATAAACTGGTAATAGGTACTACCTCAACTACTTCCCAATTCCCACAGCTTAATTAGATCCTAACCATGCAATGTTTGAGGGTTGGTCTAATGCAATAAAACTGGGTAGTAAAAGAGGTATGATCAAAGTGCTACTTGCCTTGCTGATGATCCGTGAAACTTAGAGATTCGAAGTAGCAAGCGGCGCACTCCGGGTACTCTATCGCAAACAAACAAGCAAACAATAAGCACTCATCTAATGCACAGGTAAAACTCAAATAAAGATCTAACCAGAAAGTTCAACTTAAGAACTTCGGTTTGCAAAAAGAATCGAATCAAACGAAGCAACGAAAGTCAAACGGCGAAAGAAACAAGCTTCGTTCACTAATCTGGATCTAAGTCAAATTTTACAGTAGCAAAAACTTGTTTGAATAGGTTAAACGGAAAGAGAATTTCGAGACGAAACTCTAGGCGCTTGAATCGCCTGATTCCGATAAACGAGCTAAAAGATAAACCAGAACAAAAATCTGATCAGAAATCGCGATCTGGAATAATCGCGGAAAATCCGACGAAAAAGAAAACTGACGAACAGTTAAACGATCGGACGTTCGTTAGCTGCGACAAACCGACGAACACGTTCGTTAAAACGAACGGATCAGTGAACATTCACTAACTAACTAAACCGAAGAAAAAAAATAAACCGATCTATATAAAAAAATAAATCTAGGGTTTCGGAAAAAATAAACCGAACGGTTTCAAAAAAAACCGGCACGGCGGCGGCTTCGGCTACCTCGGTCCGGTGGAACTCCTGCGGGGTCGGGACGGGGCTCCGGCGGGTTCGGGAGAGGGCGGCGAGGGCGGCGGGGCTCGTGCATCGTCGGGGGCGGCGAGGGAGGCGGCGTACGGGGCTTCCCGAGGCGGCGGCGTCGGGCTCCTGCTCCGGCGGGTCCTCTCGGCGGTGGGGCGGCTTCGGGTCGGGGCGGGGTGAGGAGAGGGGCGGGGGAGTATTTAAGGAGGGGGGTGTTGCCTTGGGGGAGGGGCAAGGGGCGGCGGCGACGAGCGGGACTCGGGGCGGCGGCGGTCTCCGTCTCGGTCTCCAGGTGGGAGACGAGGCGCGGGGCTGGGCTGGGCCGTCGGCTGGGTTTCGGCCCAGTCGGCGCGCTTCGCGAGTTTTTTTAAAATAATTTCACCGAACCTAAAAAAATCATAGAAAAATAAATAAACATCCAAAAATGCCAAAACAAATATTCACAGTCTAATTAAACTAATTAGAACGAGATGAACATTTTCTTGGCCCAAAAATGCAGTTTGAAAACGTGCAATTTTTCTAATGCAATTAAAATTGCAATTAAAATCTGAATAAAATCAAATATTTGATTTTAATGTTTTTCCTCCAATATTTCAATTATTTTGGAGAAGTCATATTTTCTCCTCTCATTTATTTTAATATGAAATATTTTTCGGAGAGAAAAATAAATTAAACCAAAATCCTCGTTTCATTATTTGATAAAAATCAAATATGAAAACCGCGAAAAATCCCCAACTCTCTCCGAGGGTCCTTGAGTTGCTTAGGATTTTCGAGGGTTTGCCAAAATGCAATAAAATATGCTATGCAATGATGATCTAATGTATAACATTCCAAATTGAAAATTTGGGATGTTACAAACCTACCCCCTTAAGATGAATCTCGCCCTCGAGATTCGGGTTGGCTAGAAAATAGGTGAGAGTGGTTCTTCCGTAGATCTTCCTCTCGTTCCCAGGTGGCTTCGTCCTCGGTATGGTGACTCCACTGAACTTTGCAAAACTTGATAACCTTGCTGCGGGTGACTCGGCTGGCATACTCAAGAATCTTAACTGGTTTCTCCTCATAGGTCAAGTCACTATCCAGCTGAATCGCTTCCAATGGCACCGTATCTCTCAGTGGTATCTCAGCCATATCTGCGTGGCACTTCTTCAACTGGGAAACGTGAAATACATCATGAACTCCTGACAATCCTTCAGGCAATTCCAGCTTGTAGGCAACTTCTCCCATATGCTCCAAAACTTTGTATGGTCCTACAAAACGTGGCGCTAACTTTCCCTTAACTCCAAAGCGCTTCACTCCTCGAAGTGGTGATACTCGTAGGTAAACTCTGTCTCCGACTTTGTAAACTGTCTCCTTGCATTTAGAATCCGCATAATTCTTCTGCCTAGACTGGGCTACCTTGAGCCTATCGCGAATCAATTTCACCTTCTGTTCTGATTCCTTGATCAAGTCTGGTCCAAACAACTCGCGGTCTCCAACTTCGTTCCACAACAAGGGTGTTCTGCACCTCCTTCCGTACAAAGCTTCGAAAGGGGCCATCTTCAAACTGGTTTGATAACTGTTGTTGTAGGAAAACTCTGCATACGGCAAATTGTCGTCCCAACTAGATCCATAATCTAGCGCACAAGCTCTCAGCATATCTTCCAAAATATGATTGACTCTCTCGGTCTGTCCGTCTGTCTGTGGGTGAAAGGCTGTACTGAACTCTAGCCTGGTACCCAAAGTTTCATGTAACTGATTCCAAAACTTCGAAGTAAACTGGGTTCCTCTATCTGATACAATGGTCCTCGGAACTCCATGCAGACATATGATCCTGGTCATGTATATCTTTGCCAACTTAGCACTGGTGTAAGTGGTCTTCACTGGGATGAAATGAGCTACTTTCGTCAAACGATCGACTACAACCCATATTGAGTCATAGCCTGAACGAGTCCTGGGCAATCCCGTGATAAAATCCATGCATAGTTTATCCCATTTCCATTCGGGTATCGGCAATGGCTGTAGCAATCCTGCTGGCTTCTGATGCTCTGCCTTCACTCTCTCACATACATCACAAACTGCTACATACTCCGCAATATCCTTCTTCATTCCGGTCCACCAGAAAGTATCCTTCTAATCCAAATACATCTTGGTATTTCCTGGGTGAATCGAATACGGTGAATCATGCGCCTCTTGCAAAATCAATTTCCTCATCTCCGGATCATTGGGCACATAAACGCGGTCCTCAAACCATAAGGTATCGTGCTCATCCTCACAAAATCCCTTGGCTTTTCCTTTGCTCATCCTTTCCTTTATCTCGTCAATCTCCTTGTCTGTCTTCTGAGCTGCTCTGATCTTTTCCATCAGGGTAGACTGAATCTCCAACGTTGCTAAATAGCCTCTTGGAACTATCTCCAAACATAGCTCGCGAAGATCCTCGGCTAATAATTTCGGTAACACTCCGGTCATGAGGGTGTTAACATGGCTCTTGCGGCTCAACGCATCAGCTACTACGTTAGCCTTCCCTGGGTGATAATGCAATCTTATATCATAATCCTTAATGAGCTCCAACCATCTCCTTTGCCTGAGATTCAACTCCTTCTGCGTGAAAATTTACTTCAAACTCTTGTGATCCGTGTACACCTCACAGTGATTTTCGATGAGAAAATGTCTCCATGTCCTCAACGCATGTACTACGGCTGCTAACTCCAAATCATGGGTGGCATAATTCTTCTCATGGGGTTTAAGTTGTCGTGAAGCATATGAAACAACTCTTCCCTCCTACATTAGCACTGCTCCAAGTCCTCGACGTGAAGCGTCGCAATATACTTCATAATCCTTGTGTTGATCTGGCAGAATCAGCACCAGTGATGTAACCAAACGTTTCTTCAACTCTTGGAAGCTAGCTTCACATTCCTCAGTCCAACTGAACTTGGTGTCCTTCTTTAACAGCTCTGTCCTGGGCTTAGCAATCCTCGAGAAATTCTCAATGAACCTCCGGTAGTATCCTGCAAGTCCAAGAAAACTCCGGATCTCTCCAACTGATGTGGGTGATTCCCAGTTTGTCACAGTGTCGACTTTGGCGGGGTCTACTACTATTCCTTCTCCGGATATAACATGTCCGAGGAATCCAACTTCCTTCAACCAAAACTCACATTTGCTAAACTTGGCGTATAACTGATGTTCTCTGAGCTTCTCAAGTACCAAACGCAAGTGTTCCTTATGCTCCTCTTCATTCTTGGAGTAGACTAAAATGTCATCAATGAACACTACGACGAACTTATCCAAAAACTCCATAAACACTTTGTTCATCAGGTTCATGAAATAGGCAGGTGCGTTAGTCAGACCAAATGACATAACGGTATACTCATATAGCCCATACCTGGTGGTAAAAGCCGTCTTGGGTGTATCCTGCTCTCGAATCTTCAACTGATGGTATCCTGATCGTAGATCGATCTAGGAAAATATCTTAGCTCCTTGTAATCGGTCAAACAGATCATTGATCATCGGCAGTGGGTACTTATTTTTGATGGTCACTTCATTCAATCCACGATAATCAACAACCATCCTCAACGATCCATCTTTCTTCTCCACTAGAAGTACGGGTGATCCCCAAGGTGACGAACTTGGGCGAATATAGCCTTTATCCAGTAACTCCTTAATCTGCTTCTTAATCTCCTCCAAATCCTTTGCGGTCATTCTGTACGGTCTCTTAGATATTGGCCCTGTGCCTGGCAAAAGCTCAATCAAAAACTCTATGTCTCTATCCGGTGGCATGCCTGGCAACTTCTGGGAATACATCCGGGTAATCCTTCACCATTGGTACTTCTTCCTGTACAACTCCTGTTAAGGAATTTACTTGAGTCCTCTTCGGCACATGCCGGGATACATACTTAATCCTTCTCCCTTCTGGGGTGGTAAGCAAAATCGACTTACTGGCGTACTCAATGTTCCCTCCATACTTCGATAACCAATCCATGCCTAATATCACATCCAATCCTTGCGATTCCAGTACTATTAGGTCCGAGGGAAACACGTAGTTACCAATCCTTAATGGTAACCGATCACACCATAACTAGCCATATACTCTGCTCCTGGCGAGGTTACTAACATGGGTGACCTAAGGGCTTGGGTTGGCAGTTTATACTTATCCACAAATCCATTCATACATATCAAGGGGATTCAACCTCAAGAAACGGGCTAAGTGATCAACAGGTGGTGGTGGTGGGTTGTTGTTGTTGTTGTTGTTGTTGTTGTTGCCTTGGTTTTGTACTAACACTTGCATCAGGGCATTCTGCTGCTGAATCAACTGAGTGATCTCCGGTGGGAAAACAAATCCGGTGTCGCGTCTTGGAGGCATCTGATAGGTTTAGAAAAGATGAGAATTTAGAATAGAATGAGGTCTAGAGAGAAAACACTACCCATATGCACATGAGACAACACAATCAATATCACTCAATCAATTCAAACAAGGCATACAATCGATCTAACTATCGTTACAAAGTGCTCGGACTATACTATATACATGGGGAAATACTACTACTGATTATGGTGGTCTACTAGAAATTTTTGATCGGTCGAAGACTCCATGATATCTGCTCCAGCTTCATCAACAAAGTCATCTTCACTGGGGTCTGAGTCGGTGTCGTCGATGATGATGTAGTTATCCGGGCAAGTAGAATCGTCATCTTCTCCTCCTAGTGCTGGGTCTCCCATGAATACTCCGATCTTCTTTATCAGGTCATCATTCTTCTCCAACAACGTGGCGATCTCCTCCTCATATCCATCGCGCGTAGATTTGAGTTCTTCCTCCAACTCCGTGATCTTGGTCAATGCCTTCTTCAGATCTAACATGTCTGTGCACATCTGGTTCTCCTGGCGACGAATGTGTTGGTTTTGCTCCTGGATGAAAGCTGCAATTGATCCATCCTTCTTGGTGCTGATCATCTCCCATTGCTCATCTATGCGTCCACAAATCTGATAAATAGTATCCTTAAGCTCCCTGTGGTAGACTTCTCCAATGCGTCCCATAGAGTAGTGGGCTGCCATGCTCTTCCCCAAACTCCAGGTTGGTGCATTAAAGGAAAACTCTATAGGCTCAGTGACTGGCGTAAACGTCCTTCCTGGAACTTGAACTTGAATGTTCAAGCGCTCCTCTTCTGGTAGTGTGGCTTTGTAGGTCCCGGTGAAGCTTGGTATTCCGATGTTCAGGTACTTAGTGACTTCCTTCAAGTGTCGTCCAAAAGATGTATCTTCATCCGGTTGCATGAACTTGTTCCTTGCATCCGCCATTCCTAAAAGAGTAGAAAGTGGAGAGGAGTCAGAAATGAGAAGAGAGTAGTGTTCTAGGGTTTAAGCTTAGTGGTCGTGCCCTACAGTCAGCGTGTGCTCCGATACCACCTTTGTAGCGATCAGACCTCAAATAGTCTGATCTACCGTGCACCAGTGTCATCCCTGGATCAGTAATGCTGACACGCACAGTACAAATGGAGGATTTATAACAGAGTAGCAATCACACACTTATTACAACGAGTATCTCAAGAGAGATATAAGTATGACAAATATGGCTTAAGGCCATCTAATACGATAACAGCGGAAGACCTGGAAGATAAGTGAGTCCATCAACTCCAACGGCATCACTGAGTATAAGACCACGACCTAAGGCACCTTACTCGTCGTCTGAAAAGTCTGCAACATGAAACGTTGCAGCCCGAAAACGGGTCAGCACATGGAATATGCTGGCAATGTAACACATAGAGAGTAATGAACATAATAATGCTATACTACATGCATATATGGCTGGTGTTAAGCTCTATGGTTACAGTTTTGCGAAAAGCCAATTTTTCCCTACTGCAAAGGAATAAATTTTATTTAACTATCATGGTGGTTGTTAAACATTGAGAATGGATGACAGCATTCTCAATCCCAATTAAGTATCATCATTAACCCAACAAAATTAATTAAAGTAACATGATTAGATTCACATGATAATCCAAGTACTAGATACTCAAGATGTCCATAACCGGGGACACGGCTAACCATGATTAGTTTATACACTCTGCAGAGGTTTGTGCACTTTTCCCCACAAGACTCGATCTCCTCCGTTGGGATTCTCGCACTTCATGGTGTTTGAGAAACGGATGACCGAGACACAGTCTTTCAGAAGCCTTAACTCTCTACTCCGGGTAGACAGTACCACCTACATCCCCTACATCTGCTAGTCTACCTCTTCAAGAGCTCACACAACCTACTCAACTATGCTAGAGCCCATAATAGCTTGTGGCTGCACACGGAAGTTTCTAGCATGAATAATCTCATGATCCCTTTGAACCTGGGTGGCGGTCCAAAAGAAAACAGGCAATCCTGGAATACCCAGGTACCTCAATCCACCCAGATGTGAGTTTTAGTTGCCACCTTAAGGTTAACCATTAATTAACAATCTCACTTCTGTCATGGTAACACTCAAACCCAATCCACGTCTACTAGCATAGCATAGCAATATAAGCAAACGTAGAAGTAACTCCCGAAGGTTTGATAATAAACAGGTAATAGGTACTACCTCAACTACTTCCCAATTCCCACAGCTTAATTAGATCCTAACCATGCAATGTTTGAGGGTTGGTCTAATGCAATAAAACTGGGTAGTAAAAGAGGTATGATCAAAGTGTTACTTGCCTTGCTGATGATCCGTGAAACTTAGAGATTCGAAGTAGCAAGCGGTGCACTCCAGGTACTCTATCGCAAACAAACAAGCAAACAATAAGCACTCATCTAATGCACAGGTAAAACTCAAATAAAGATCTAACCAGAAAGTTCAACTTAAGAACTCCGGTTTGCAAAAAGAATCGAATCAAACGAAGCAACGAAAGTCAAACGGCGAAAGAAACAAGCTTTATTTACTAATCTGGATCTAAGTCAAATTTTGAAGTAGCAAAAACTTGTTTGAATAGGTTAAACGGAAAGAGAATTTCGAGACGAAACTCTAGGCGCTTGAATCGCCTGATTCCGATAAACGAGCTAAAAGATAAACCAGAACGAAAATCTGATCAGAAATCGCGATCTGGAATAATCGCGGAAAATCCGACGAAAAAGAAAACTGACGAACAGTTAAACAATCGGACGTTCGTTAGCTGCGACAAACCGACGAACACGTTCGTTAAAACGAACGGATCGGTGAACGTTCACTAACTAACTAAACCGAAGAAGAAAAATAAACCGATCTATATAAAAAATAAATCTAGGGTTTCGGAAAAAAATAAACCGAACGGTTTTAAAAAAACGGCACGGCGGTGGCTTCGGCTACCTCGGTCCGGCGGAACTCCGGCGGGTTCGGGAGAGGGCGGCGGGGCTCGGGCGTCGTCGGGGGCGGCGAGGGGCGACGAGGGCGGCGGCGTACGGGGCTTCCCGAGGCGGCGGCGTCGGGCTCCTGCTCCGGCGGGTCCTCTCGGCGGCGGGGCGGCTTCGGGTCGGGGCGGGGTGAGGAGAGGGGCGACGGGGGGGAGTATTTAAGGAGGGGGGTGTTGCCTTGGGGCAGGGGCAAGGGGCGGCAGCGACGAGCGGGACTCGGGGCGGCGGCGGTCTCCGTCTCGGTCTCTAGGTGGGAGACGAGGTGCGGGGCTAGGCTGGGCCGTCGGCTGGGTTTCGGCCCAGTCGAAGCGCTTCGCGAGTTTTTTTTTAATAATTTCGCCGAACCTAAAAAAAATCATAGAAAAATAAATAAACATCCAAAAATGCCAAAACAAATTTTCACAGTCTAATTAAAATAATTAGAACGAGATGAACATTTTCTTCGCCCAAAAATGCAGTTTTGAAAACGTGCAATTTTTCTAATGCAATTAAAATTGCAATTAAAATCCGAATAAAATCAAATATTTGATTTTAATATTTTTCCTCCAATATTTCAATTATTTTGGAGAAGTCATATTTTCTCCTCTCATTTATTTTAATATGAAATATTTTTCGGAGAGAAAAATAAATTAAACCAAAATCCTCGTTTCATTATTTGATAAAAATCAAATATGAAAACCGTGAAAAATCCCCAACTCTCTCCGAGGGTCCTTGAGTTGCTTAGGATTTTCGAGGGTTTGCCAAAATGCAATAAAATATGCTATGCAATGATGATCTAATGTATAACATTCCAAATTGAACATTTGGGATGTTACAGTGTTCCTTTATCCTAACAGGGAAAAGGTGGTTTTCTCAATATAAGCACAAGGAACAACTGGATCAACATTATAAATTATGGTTTCTTCTTTAATTGGTACCGGTTCTTTAATTTCTTCTTTAATAGGTGAGTGATATTTAAACCACTTCTCTTTAGGAAGATCAACATGAGTAGCAAATGATTCACAAAAGGAGGCTACTATTTCAGAGTCAAGTCCATATTTAGTGCTAAACTTTTGAAAAGCATCGGTATTCATAAAAGATTTAACACAATCATACTTAAGTTTAATACCTTAATCTTTACCTTCATCGAGTTCCCAATCTTAAGAGTTGCATTTAATTCTTTCCAAAAGATCCCACCGGAATTCAATAGACTTCTTCATAAAAGCACCAGCACAAGAAGTATCAAGCATGGTTTGATCATTACGAGAAAGCCGAGCATAAAAATTCTTGATAATAGTTTCTCTTGAGAGCTCATGATTGGGGCATGAATATAACATTGACTTAAGACACCCCCAAGCTAGAGCGATACTTTCTCCTTCACGAGGCCAAAAATTATATATATAATTCCGATCACGATGGACTAGATGCATAGGATAATTTTTTTGATGGAACTCCAATTTCAATCGATTCCAATTCCAGGATCCAATATCATCGCATAGCCTATACCATGCCAATGATTTTCCCTTCAAAGATAAAGGGAAAACCTTCTTCATAACTTCATCTCCGGGTAAACCTTCAAGCTTAAACAATCCACAAATTTGTTCCACATATATCAAGTGCATATCAGGATGTTCAGTTCCATCTCCTGCATAAGGATTAGCTAGCAGTTGTTCTATCATACCCGAAGGAATTTCATATTCAATATTTTCAGTACGTGCAGTAGGCTGAGGGATAGATAATTGTGGTTCCGGTCGAGGTGAAGATGCCCCAAACAAACCTCTCAAACGATTGCTTTCCATAGTAACAAGTGATAATAAATTTTAGCACACTATATAAATGTTTCCTTACCAAATTCCACTTACCAAAGGCGCTTCACTCCCCGGCAACGGTGCCAGAAAATAGCCTTGATGACCCACAAGTATAGGGGATCAATTGTAGCTCCTTTTGATAAGTAAGAGTGTCGAACCCAACGAGGAGCAGAAGGAAATGACAAGTGGTTTTCAGCAAGGTAATGTCTGCAAGTGCTGAAATTGTAAGTAGCGGAGTAGTTTGATAGCAAGATAATTTGTAACGAGCAAGTAACGATAGTAGTAGCAAAAGTGCAGCAAGGTAGCCCAATCCTTTTGAGGCAAAGGACAGGCCAAAACGGTCTCTTATGATAAGCAACGCGTTCCTGAGGGTACACGGGAATTTCATCTAGTCACTTTCACCATGTTGGTTCGATTTGTGTTCGCTACTTTGATAATTTGATATGTGTGTGGACCGGTGCTTAGATGATGTTCTTACTTGAACAAACCTCCTACTTGTGATTAATCCTCCCGCAAGCTTCCGCACCTACGAGAAAAGTATTAAGAATAAATTCTAACCATAGCATTAAACTTTTGGATCCAATCGGTCCCTTACGGAATAGCGCATAAACTAGGGTTTAAGCTTCTGTCACTCTTGCAACCCGTCATCTAATTGCTACTCCACAATGCATTCCCTTAGGCCCAAATATGGTGAAGTGTCATGTAGTCAACGTTCACATGACACCACTAAGGGAATCACAACATACATACTATCAAAATATCGAACACATATCAAGTTCACATGATTACTTGCAACATGATTTCTCTCGTGACCTCAAGAACAAAAGTAACTAATCACAAATGATAATCATGCTCAATATCATAGGGGTATTAAATGGCATATTTTATCTGGACATATAATCTTCCACCAAATAAACCATATAGTAATCAACTACAAGATGTAATCAACACTACTAGTCACCCACAAGCACTAATCTATAGTTCCGGTAACAAGATGGAACACAAGAGATGAACTAGGGTTTGAGATGAAATGGTGCTGTTGAAGATGTTGATGAAGATGGCCCTCCCCAAGATGGGAGAGTTGTTGGTGATGATGATGACGATGATTTCCCCCTCCGGGATGGAAGTTCCTCTGGCGGAATCGCTCCACCAGAGGGCAAAGTGCTTCTGCCCAAGTTCCGCCTCGAGACGGCGGCGCTCCATCCAGAAAATCCTCTACTTACTTTTTCTAGGTCAAAACAACATATACACCAGAAGATGGGCACCGGAGGTGGGCCTGGGTGAGCACAACCCACCAGGGCGCGCCTGGGCTCCCTGGCACGCCCAGGTGGGTTATGCCCACCTGGTGGGCCCTCTCTGATAGTTATTTGCTCCAATATTCATCATATATTTGATAAAAATTCTCCGTGAAGTTTCAGCTTGTTTGGAGTCATGCAGAATAGGTGGCCTGACGTAGCTTTTCCAGGTCCAGATTTCGTGTTGCCGGAATTCTCCCTCTTTGTGTATACCTTGCATATTATGAGAGAAAAGGCATTATAATTACTCCAAAAAGCATTATTATGGATAAAAACATCTTAAATAATAGTAGGAAAACATAATGCAAAATGGACGTATCACATGCCCATCTATATTTTCAACCAGGAGATCTTTAACCATAGCACACTACTAGAAAAAGGGCTATAGATGGGATTGACACAAATGGCGCACCAGACAAGCGGTGCGCCATTAGTATATACTAATGGCGCACCACCTTCTGATACGCCATTAGAGTTGAAACTACTAATGGCGCACCTGGCGCAGGGTGCGCCATTAGTATCAAAAAAAAATTAACTAGTGCGCCTGTCCAAACATACTAATGGCGCATCTAGACACAGTGCGCCATTACTAGTTGTAACTAGTAATGGCGCACCTGGCCCAGGGTGCGCCATTAGTATCAAAAAAAAAAAATTTAACTAGTGCGCCTGTCCAAACATACTAATGGCGCATCCAGACACAGTGCGCCATTACTAGTTGTAACTAGTAATGGCGCACCTGCCGGAAAGTGCGCCACTAATGTTGTTTTTTCTATTATATTTTTTATTCCCTTTTTTGCAAAACTACTAATGGCGCACTTTTCCACCGTGCGCCATTACTAGTTTAAACTAGTAATGGCGCACTGTGGAACAGTGCGCCATTAGTATGTTTTTTTTTTTTTGCAAAACTACTAATGGCGCACCACCAGAAGGTGCGCCATTAGTAACCTGGATTACTAATGGCGCATTTAGAGTTGGTGCGCCATTAGTAAGTGGGCAGCAACAAGATATTTTGGACAGCCTCTCCTACCCACACTCACTTTCTCCCCACTTCATTCTCTCCACCTCCTCCTTGTCTCGGGTGCCTCCTCTTTTTCACCTCATTTCCACCATAGATTCATTCAATTTAAGTGGTTAAATTACCTTGTTTTGATAGGTAAGTAAGGGGGGAAGCTATATTTATGTTGTTCTCCCTACAACAATGTGCACATGCACTTTTTATGGCCTAGCTAGATCTATGTATGTTCGTGGTGTTGCATATGTTTGTGGTGTTGCATATGTGTTTGTGTTTGGAGGTGTACCGGTATTTGAAATGCGATAGTTGCCAATATTTTGCCGGAATGTTGATTCATTTCCGTTTCGGCGAGAATTTTGGCATTAAGCATTCTTTTTGGTCCTATTTTTAGGGAAAGTCATGCCAAATTTTTTCTTGGTTCTAAAATATCGTTTTGCTCTACCCCGCAGGCGACCATGGTCCGCATGATGACCGAAGGCATCGTGAATAGGTTTTTGAGGTCCGCAAAGGCCGAGATGCTTCAAAAGAACGAGACGGAGATAAGATGTCCGTGTCGAAGATGCAAGCTGAAGAGCCTTATTGCGGACCCGGAATCCGGGCAGGTGCGGGACCACCTGCTCTTGCGTGGTTTCATGGATGGCTATCGGTGGCAAGGTGATGAAGATGACTACGAAGTCGTCCATGGGGGCCGGGCAAGAAATGAGGAAGGGCAGCAAGACAACCACCGCGGCTCGGGCGGGCGAGAAGACGAAGAATCCCCAGGAGATGATCACGACGGTGATGCTGTACACAGTCATCAGGTAGAAGATGCAGGACATGATGATGAGGAAGATGCCGGAGCAGACGACGGGCATGATCATGAAGATGATGATGCCGGCGGAGCAGACGACGCTGGACCATCGATGGGCTGGGTGCAGGACCCTCATATTCAAGAGCTGCTTCTCAAGCAGACGGATAACGCAAGAGCTGCCGCCCGAGAGAAAGCCAAGATGGATCAACTTGAGTTAGACGCGGTTACTCCATTGTATGAAGGATGCAGGCCCGAGGATACCCGCCTGAAAGTAACGCTCATGGCTCTGGAGATGAAGGTAAAACACAAAATGACCGACGCATGCTTCGACGAGAACATGTCATTCTGGCACGAACGTCTTCCCAAGGGGAACAAGTGCCCGACCAGTTTGGAGGAGGCGAAGAAAATCGTGTGTCCTCTGGATTTACCACACGTGAAATACCATGTGTGCATGAACAATTGCATCATTTATCGGGACGAGCACGCGGAGTCTACCATATGTTCGGTGTGCGGCGTCACTCGATACAAGAAGAGGAAGAAAGCTCCTCGAAAAGTGGTGTGGTACTTTCCGATCACTCCTCGTCTGCAGCGGTATTTCACGGACCCTAAGGTAGCAAAGCTCCTGCGTTGGCACGCGGATAGGGAGGAGAAGAAGCGAGAAGATGACGCAAATGATCCGGAGATAGATAAAAAAGACAAGATGCTGAATCACCCTAAGGATGCGAGCCAGTGGCAAGCGTTGAACTTCGAAGACCTAGAATTTGGGAACGATCCAAGGAACATCGTGCTGGGCGCGAGCATCGATGGAGTCAATCCGTTTGGCAGCCAGAGAAGCACACATAGCACCTGGCCTGTGTTTGTGTGGATGTACAACCTTCCCCCCTGGTTGTGCATGAAGAGGAAGTACATTCACATGAGTATGCTAATTGAAGGACCGAAACAACCAGGGAATGACATCAGTCTGTATCTGGGGCTGCTGAAAGAGGAGCTTGACAAGCTGTGGAAAACGCCAGCCAATACGTGGGACGCCGCAGAGAAAGAATATTTCCCTATGAGAGCCGCGCTGCTCACGACGGTGCACGACTATCTCGGTTACGGATATGTCGCGGGGCAGGTGGTCCACGGATTTTCTGGATGCGTCAGGTGCATGGATGACACAACGTATCGCCAGCTAGATAGAGATCCCGGGTCTTCGAAAACCGTGTTCATGGGACATCGAAGGTGGCTTCGCGACGATGACCCGTGGAGAAAACGCAAGGATCTATTCAATGGTGAAACCGAACCCCGAGGACGCCCGCGTACGAGGAGCGGCGAGGAAATAGACGAGCTGTTGAAAAATTGGAAAGACTGCCCACTGCCGGGAAAGAAGCAAAAGGCGCCAGAGCCGGGAAAGAAGCGAAAGGCGCCAGAGCCGCTGCTGAAGGTATGGAAAACGAGGTCTGTTTTCTGGGACTTGCCGTACTGGAAGATCCACCGTGTGCCTCACAGCCTTGATGTCATGCATATCACGAAGAACGTGTGCGAGAGTCTGGTTGGTACCCTGCTCAACATGCCAGAGAGGACCAAAGATGGGCCGAAAGCAAGGGCAGACTTGAAATCAATGGGCATCAGGCAGGAGCTTCACGCTATATATGATGATGATGATGATGATGATGAGGCGAAGCAGGACACGGAAAATCGTCGCAAAGGCAAAAAAGGCCAAGAAGACCGGAAATGACTACCCTCCCGCATGCTTCACTCTAAGTCAGGAGGAGATCGAGCAGTTTTTCACCTGCCTCGTAGGAGTAAAACTTCCTTACGGTTACGCGGGGAAGATAAGCAGATACCTAGACCTAGCGAAGCTGAAGTTCAGCGGGATGAAGTCTCACGACTGTCACGTGCTGATGACGCAGATACTTCCAGTTGCAATCCGTGGGATCATGGACGCGCACGTCCGTGAAACGCTATTTGGCCTATGCAACTTTTTCGACGTCATCTCTCGGAAGTCTGTTGGCTGAGGCAACTCAGAAGGCTACAGGAAGAGATCGTGGTGATACTATGCGAGCTTGAGATGTACTTCCCGCCCGCATTCTTCGACGTTATGGTGCATCTGCTGGTCCATATCGTGGACAATATCATCCAACTCGGGTCGACGTTCCTGCACAGCATGATGCCGTTCGAAAGGATGAATGGTGTCATCAAAGGATACGTTCACAACATGTCACGTCCAGAGGGAAGCATAGCCAGGGGCTTTCTGACCGAAGAGTGCATCTCCTACTGCACGAATTATCTAGGCATCGAGAACCCCGTTGGTCTGCCCGTCAATAGGCACCTCGGCAGGCTCGCTGGATGGGGTCACCGTGAGGGTCACCGCGAAATGCATGTCGACTTCGAGGGACGACTCGCCGACTTTGAAAGAGCAAACCTAGTCGCGCTACAACACATAGACGTGGTCGATCCTTGGGTGGTAGAGCACAAAATCTTTATTAAGAAGACGTACAATGACCGAGGCCAACAGAGGACGGACGGAGATATACTCAAAGAGCACAACTCATGTTTCACGCGTTGGTTCAAGCAGAAGCTTCTGTCGTACCCTTTACATGAGGATTCTTCCACGGAAGAACAACTCATATTCGCCTTGTCACAGGGCGCCGAGCACAACCTGATGACCTATGAGGCGTACGATATCAACGGCTACACATTCTACACCGAGGCCAAGGACATGAAGAGCGATGGTTATCAGAACTCCGGGGTAACAATGGAATCCTACACCGGTAACGACAAGGACAGATACTACGGAAGGATCGAGGAGATCTGGGAGCTGAGCTACGCTGGAGAGAAGGTCCCGATGTTCCGTGTTAGATGGGCCAAGAGCGTCCTAAAAGAAGACCGGTATTTCACCACCATGGTTATACCCGAAGCCAAATCCAAGACCGCGGGCGCAAACGGCACCGCGAAAAATGAGCCATGGGTACTGGCTTCCCAAGTGGACCAATGCTTCTTCATTACCGACCCGTCAAAGCCCAGTCGTGTTGTCATGAGGAGAGGCAAAAGGAAGATCATCGGAATGGATGGAGTAGCCAATGAGCAAGACTTCGACAAGTACGGCGACCCGAGAATCGAACATGACGACGATGATGAAGTAGCAGCATACACCACAAGAAGAAGCAGGACCACCCTACCTAAAGGACGTCCGTTCCACAGAAGAACTCCATTTGCGAAAAAGAAGGGCAAGAAGATTGTGAACAGATAGCTAGCTAAGATCGATTGTATTTAAATCGTAGCCTTCATTTCTCGATTGTATTTCATGGGCACTTTTTGAACTATCATGAATATTTTTAAATTTCATGGACACTCGATCTCGATCCCCCTCCATCTCGATCGCTATCCCACCTCGCCAGATCCGGTCCCCCTCGCCGCCGAGCACCCCCCGGTCCACCGGCCCCCAGCACCCCGCGCACCCTCCCCCGCTCCACCGGCATTACTGTTTGATGATATTTTTTAAAAAATTATTACTGTCTTATAAAAAAATATTACTGTTGTGATTTAAACAAGTTTGAACATATTTAAACACAAATAAATATCAAACAACATTTTAAATGCATAAAAAAAATTGTGGAGCCTGGGAATCGAACCCAGGACCTCCTGGTGTGAGAACTGGCTGCTGACCAGTCGAGCTAGTAGAGGGAACTTGGTGTGGATCAGGTCAGGTGGAAGATAACCTGTTGGCTCGAGCAGAAATCAAAAAAAAAATACTAATGGCGCACCAGGGTGAGGTGCGCCATTAGTATGGATGTACTTATGGCGCACCAGGGTGAGGTGCGCCACTAGTATGGATGTACCTGTTGAAAGATAACCTATCCCCTCTCTCTCCCTCGCCCTCGATCCCCTTCCCCTCTCCTCTCCCGACGTCGCTGCCCCGCCGCCTCGACGCCACCCCGTCGTCCTCGTCTCCGCCCCGACGCCCCGACGCCGCTGCCCCTTCCCCTCTCCTCTCCCGATGCCGCTGCCCCGACCTCCTCCTCGCCCCTCGACGTCGCCCTCGATCCCCTTCCCCTCTCCTCTCCCGACGTCGCCGCCCCGTCGTCCTCGTCCTCGCCCTCCTCCTCGTCCGCGCCACCGCCGCGCCGCTCCGACCTCCTCCTTGTCCCCTCCGGCCTCCTCCGCCTCCTCAGGTACTGCCCCCACCTCTCCCTCCCCCTCCGGCCTCCTCCTTCCCCTTTGTAAATTTTAGGGTGTAGGGTTTGCAAATTTAGGGTTAGGGCAGTAAATTTTAGGGCAAATCTAGCACAGTTAGCAAAGTTAGAAATCTTTTAGGAAATTAGGGTAGTAGCAAAAACAGTAGCAATTTAAAAAAATAGTACCAAAAAAATTAGGTATAAAACAGTAGCAAATAAAAAAATTAGCAAATATAGCTAGGGTAATTTTGTTTAGGTATAAAAAACAGTAGCAATTTTAAAAGAATAGTAGCAATTTTAAAAACAGTAGCAAAAAAATTAGGTATAAAAACAGTAGCAAATAAAAAAAGAGTAGCAAATATAGCTAGGGAAATTTTGTTTAGGTATAAAAACAGTAGCAAATAAAAAAAGCAGTAGCAAATTAAAAAAAACAGTAGCAAAAAATTAGGTATAAAAACAGTAGCAAATATAGCTAGGGCAATTTTGTTTAGGTATAAAAAACAGTAGCTACAATTTGTAAAAAGCATGAGCAACTAAAAAATCATCCTGAAATATAGCTAGGACAAACTTCAGTCTTTTTTTTGTTTGTAACAGAAACTATAGTAGTAAATATTTCCTGAAGTAAATATTTTCAGTCATTACAAATATGATGATGCACCCTCAGGTTTGTCAGGTTCAGGTAAGAAAAACAAACACATGTAAAAGCGACAAGGATGGCTCTCAGCCAAACCAAAGCAAGCTATCCATGTAAGAGATCAGCTCACTCCAACAACTTTACTTAGTCTATTAAAAAAACCAAACAATCTCTTTCTGAAAGCGACTGTCGTTTAAAAGAAGCTCATCACACAATCAACTTCCAGCGTAGCTCGAAACTTTTTCAATCTTCAATTCTTTGCATACATTGGCACACACCCGACGTTCGTGAAACATCTCGGATGCCACCAGCAGTAACCTGCGCGTCCCTGCTACTGCTACCCGCAGATTGCACAAGTCAATTCTCTGTTTTATTTGCTTTAACATAACGGAATAACTAATGGTGGCTGCCTAATGATGACAGACTAAGTTTCTGATTTATTTTGTTATAGAAGTGTAGATTCATTGGTAGCAATTGTTTTCAGTGTCTCATGTTGCTTGTAGTGTTTTGTCCAAAATGTTGAATGATACTGCTTGGAGATGCATATATTGTTTCACCTCTTCACATGCCAATGTATTTTCCATGTTGTGATGGAGGCCTTTTTTGCCTTGTCCACCCGAGAGGCCCTTGAGTTTGCCGGAATGTCGATTAACTTCCGTTTCGGCAAATTCGGGTACTCCATATGTCCTATTTTCAGCAAAGGTCATGCTGAAATTTTCCGTGAATTTTGGCATGACTTTGCTAAAAATAGGACATATGGGGTACTTGTGACTAATGCATGGGCCGGGGTATCTTAGTAGTTAATTAAGTAGGATCAAGTGCCCCGGCGTACTTGTGACTAATGCATGGCTTTTAGGGTGCCTCGGTGTCAACAAAAACCGAAATGATGAAAGCTTAGGCTTTTAGGGTGCCTCGGCGTCGAAAAACCCTCAATGATAAAAGCTTAGCTTTTAGGATGCCTCGGTGTCGACAACCCCTAAATGATGAGACCATGATCTTGTTCCTTGACAATAACCAACTTTTTGACCAAACTTTGTTCCTATTTAGAGAGAAACATGGCCAACAACGATGAGGCCGGGGGTTCGGGCGTCAAGCCATTCTGGAAGCTGTCCCAGGAGATGGAGGAACAACCTCACTTGTATGAGGACGCCGCCTTCCCCACCGATCCTGAGACCACTGATGGTACCGCCGAGGATGACCCCACTGATGCCACCACTGATGATGGCGGCGCACGCACAGATGGCAGCCAACCGAAGAGGCAACGGAAGGACCGGCGCCCGACCGTGCTCTGCACCCTCAAGGAGGAAGTTACTGAAGTGGACTTCGACGGGAATCCAACGGCGCTCGAACGAATAGTCAAGGGGTACTCGCTTCAGCTCGGGTGCATTCTCCGGAGCACCGTCTCGATCAACACCGAGAACCTGAGGCATCCTGACCGAGGGAATTTGCGCAACCTCCTCTTCACGAAGCTGCACGAACGATACAAGTTCCCCGCTGAATTCGAAAACACAAGCCTCAAAGGGAATAAAGTGAACAATGCTGCCCTCACGAAGATGAGCAAGGCCCTGTCTACTTGGAAAAGCAATGTGAAGAGAATGATCGAGAAAGGTGAGAGTTATGAGAAGATCAAGGAGAAAAATCCTTCGATCACCGAAGATGAATACAACGACTTCAAGATCAATTGCTCGAGCACCGCAAACTCCGAATCAAGTAAGTGGGGGAAAGAAATGCGGGAGCTGAACTTAGGGGAACACACACTCGGTCCCGGCGGTTACAGAGTGGCGGAGCCTATATGGGACAAGGAGGAGGCGGACCGTGCCGAGCAAGGCCTACCGCCCCTCTTCGATAAATACGGTGACAAGCAGACCAGGAACTTTGTCAGGGCCCGGTACAAGAAGGACCCGAAAACAAAGGAGCTTACCACGGATCCGAAGACCAGGGCGCTTGAGCTTGTTTTGGTAAGGAATACACCCCCGCGTAATTAGCTCCATATGGTTGCATTCTAATTAATGAAGCCAAATTTCTAAATGGTTCACATTCCTTCCGCAGGCGACTGAAAGCAGTAGCGCGGGGTTGACTAAGAGCAACCCTTGGGACACCACTCTAAATAGGGCGTTGAATGTAATGAAGAACAAGGATAAGCTCAGTAAGCCGACGTCAGCTGGTCGTGTGGCCGGCAAAGGCTTGTCGACAAAATGGTCGTCATACTATAACACTGGTGGGCGAAAGGAGAAAAAGACCAGCTCGGAAAGCCAGGCGCGCGAGGTTCAAGAACTCAGGGCATAGGTGGCGCGGATTCCGGAGATTGTCCAAGAGCAAGTGCAACAACAACTTGAAGCGACGATCACCGCGATTGTGCCTACCTTGATCCAGGGGATTAGTGCGTGGATTGCGGGCGGCCAACAGGGGCCGCCCCCGATTCCTAGCTTCACGGCCAGCAACTCGCAGAACGCGATGGCGGGGCCATTGGTGTCTCCGGCGGAGGCGGCATTGGTGTCTCCGACGCCGGCACGGGAGCTTAATGCACCCGGGTGTACGCCGGCCGGCACCTCTGCAGCAAGCGGCCCCTCCGTCAACTGCACGCCCGCCGTTGGTGGTGCCTCGACATTAGCCGAGCTCGACGCCATCATCACGGTAACTAATTAAGCCTCTCTCGGCCGAGGACTTCATCTCCTTGCCTTTGACTGGGCATCCCTAACGCCCTACATGTTTTCGCAGGGCGCCGCCGACGTTCCGTGCACTCTCCTGCACTTCGTGAACAACGAGTTGGTCGATGTTGCCAAGGGCAAAATCGTTCAACCGGGCAACCCCTTGTTCCACGGTACCCAGATGCCACCCAACTTGTTTAGGGTTCAACTGGTTCGGGTGCTGCCAGGCTGCGACGAGTTGTTACCTCTGATTCGACCCATCGGGGCCGACGATGATGACGTGATGACCCTCAGCGCCTGCCTGAGCTGGCCCCTGCTTTGGCCGAAGAGCCAGATTCGTTTGGGGGCGGGGGACACCACCCCAAAGACAACACCGCCAGTCGTGCCGGCGCCAAGTCGGCCCCATGGCAAGACCGCCGCAACGGTGCCGGACATCCCTATGCCACTGGATCCAAACATGCATATGGCACAGGATCAGAACGACGACGACGACGATACATTTGCC
Source organism: Aegilops tauschii subsp. strangulata (assembly GCF_002575655.3). Taxonomy (NCBI): domain Eukaryota; kingdom Viridiplantae; phylum Streptophyta; class Magnoliopsida; order Poales; family Poaceae; genus Aegilops; species Aegilops tauschii. The sequence continues at coordinate 122,573,327 of NC_053038.3, read as the reverse complement.
AACGTCGATCAGTACTTTGCCGATCATGGGGACGGTGGCGACTTCATGGGGCCTCCTTCTCAAGAACCCAACCCAACAAAAGACGTGTGCGATCTAGCTGGTACCACGGAGAAGCCAAGTTGCAACAGGCGTCGTCTGCAGTTCAGCTCTCAGGAGACGCCTCCAGCTGCCGACTTCACCGAGCCTCAGATAGGCGAGGTGCAAAATATGATCAGCCCCAACACACTCAAGAAGGCGGTCTGTGAGCAGAACTCGGTCCAATTACAGGAGAAGAAGAAGGCACGCAAAAGAAAGACTAACAAGGGTGCGGGCCAGCCGGCACCGAGTACGATCCGTGCTCAGGACGGGCCACGTTCAACTGCGGATATCTCGAGGAGGGTGCATGTGGCGGGTAGGCCGATGCTACCGAGAAATATGCTCGATGCTGCAACCGGTGCTATGCGGAGTCTGCATGACAGTGTTCTTTCTTTGGAGAAGCGGCGTCTCGGAGAGAAGGATGTGGCATACCCGGTTTTTGCGGCCAAGGTGCCAGAGGGAAAGGGCTTTGTGGATAACTCCATCGGGGGTACGATCGTCCTGCGGTTTGATGACATCCACGCTATGTTGAACCTTCATCCGCTGCACTACACCTTCGTTCGGCTATTTTCGCTGAGTATGGAGATGCGGATCATTCACGACAAGACCCCGGACATCGTGATAGTCGACCCCTTCTACATGCGTGCCAAGATCTTGGGCAGCGTTGGGGACCGGCAAGTCGCGAGTTCTTACCTCGAAGGCGTCATTCTGGCAAACCAAGATAAGGATAACTTCCTCGTGCCTTACTTTCCCGAGTAAGTCCTCCCCTCAACCACCCCGTAACATATGAATTCTTAGATTTCGATCGTTTTTCTTTTAACATTCCGTGTTTTCTGCAGTGACACACATTGCACGCTCATCCTCCTATGCCCCAAATATTCCATGGCCACGTATTTCGACCCGGACCGTCAGTCGAACGTAGACTACACAAATGTCAAGAAGGTTCTTGATGATGTTCTCCCCGGCTACGTCAAATCTGGAGGCACCTTCACCAGGCCTATTCGTAAGTACGGCAAGCACGTGTTCTCCCACAATACGATGTTCTGCTGCGTCAAGCAGCCGCCTGGCAGTCAGAAGGGTGCCTACTACGCCATCCATCACATCCGGGCGATCGTACGGGACCATCATCAACTACTGCTACCGAGTAGACTCAAAGATTGGGCCGCGAGCGTGTCGGCAATCCAGGACGCGGACATCAGACAAGAATTCTTTCGCATCCAGTCGGAGTTTGCGGAAATCATCCATCAAGATGTCCTTCGTACCTCGGGGCAGTTCTACCTCAGAAATCAACCGTCCAACAGTGACATCGACACAATCCTACAAATGCAGGCTGACAACGCCCGTTGTTTCATGACTCCCACGATAGACGGCGGCTTCATCCACGCTCCGGTCCCTTGAGTCGAGTCGAAAGCAGTGATGCTGTGTCTAGTTCTGAAACATCGATTGGCTCATGTTGTAATTAAACTTTAATGAACTTGTAGTATGTCTCTTTGGTTTCGAGAGTCCTTCAACTTAGATGTAATCGATGCTATTAATGTCTTGCTTTTCTCTTCTGATCGTTCTGTTGCATACTTATATATTGCTTATGTATTGTCTGTGAATTGGTACTAACGTTTCGTTTGGCTACTGCATAGCGATGCCGTGGTATGTCGTGTACAAGGGTAAGGTTCCCGGAGTCTACGACGACTAGGAGGAGTGTCGGAGACAGGTTCACCGATTCAGCGGTAACAGTTACAAAGGGTACGCCACTAGGGCCGAGGCCGAATCTAGATATGCCCGCTATCTAGCGGGAGAGGGGAGGGAGCGTTGGAGGAACCGGATGAAGACGAGTTTCATCGTGATGATGCTCATCGTGATGACCGCAGCTCTCTTCTATGTGATGGTAGTTTAGATGATCGATATCGACTTGTAATGTGAAGACAAACTCGCGGTCTCGAGACTTGTAATATAATGTTCTATCTTTGTTCGGTCTTTTCAATTCGGAGACTAATATGATGAATTGTATTCGGAGACTAAAATGATGAATTGTATTCAGAGACTAATCTTCTATTGTATTCGATGAATCTGTTGTTGATGTGTGGTGTCTATATTTTGTCCAATTATACATTTTGTAACCTGTGCAAAAAACAGAAAATAATAAAAAAAACCTAATATTCATACTAATGGCGCATCACATCATAGTGCGCCATTAGTATGCCAAAGGATACTAATGGCGCATCACTAAACAGTGCGCCATTAGTATGCCGAAGTTACTAATGGCGCATCCTGTTGTTGTGCGCCATTAGTATGCCAAAGCACCTGGGTATACATGGCCCCCTGGGAGGCATACTAATGGCGCACTGTTGTATATACTAATGGCGCATCTGGGGTGCGCCATTAGTATACCAGATACTAATGGCGCACCAGTGGTGCGCCATTAGTAAAATATACTAATGGCGTGCTACTAATGGCGCACCACTAATGCGCCATTAATGGCCAAATTAGGTGCGCCATTAGTAGGCCTTTTCCTAGTAGTGGCAACACTAGGTTCTACCTTGATTTGTTCAGATGGTTTATGTGCTCTACTATAGCTTTTATTGACCACAGTTGAAACTTTAGCATGTTCCTTTATTCTAAAAGGGAAAGGTGGTTTTCAATATAAGCAGTAGGAACAACTGGATTAACATTATAGATAATAGTTTCATCTTTAGTTATTACCGGTTCTTTAATTTCTTCTTTAATAGGTGGGTGATATTTAAACACTTCTCCTTAGGGAGATCAACATGAGTAGAAAATTATTCACAAAAGGAGGCTACTATCTCAGAGTCAAGTCCATATTTAGTGCTAAACTTTTGAAAAGCATCGGTATTCATAAGAGATTTAACACAATCATACTTAAGCTTAATACCTGACTCTTTACCTTTGTCGAATTCCCAATCTTCAGAGTTGCGTTTAATTTTTTCCATAAGATCCCACCAGAAGTCAATAGTCTTCTTCATAAAGGAACCAGTACAAGAAGTATCGAGCATGGATCGATCATCATGAGAATGTCGAGCATAAAAATTTTGGATAATAATTTCTCTTGAGAGCTCATGATTGGGGCATGAATATAACATTGACTTAAGCCTCCCCCATGCTAGAGCGATACTTTCTCCTTCACGAGGCTAAAAATTATATATGTAATTCTGATCACGGCGGGCTCGTCGATGTCGGGGCCATCGCACCCACTGGACTGGCGGTGGTTGTCGCGGTGTCGCTCGATGGTGACGCGCGCGCCTTCCCTCTACATGTCCTCCGGGGCTCGCCGACGGCCTTGATGTGCTCGAGGATCAGATCAAGCCATTGAGACACCATCAAGCTCTTGGTCGCGGAACCCTCGTGCTGGTTGTCGCGGTGGGGATATTTTTGGTGAAACTCCAATTTCAATCGATTCCTATTCCAAGATCCAATATCATCGCATAGCCTATACCGTGCCAATGCTTTTCCCTTCAAAGATAAAGGGAAAACCTTCTTCTTAGCTTCATCTCCGGGTAAACGTGCAAGCTTAAATAGTCCACAAATTTCATCCACATATATCAAGTGCATATCAGGATGTTCGGTTCCATCTCCTGCATAAGGATATGCTAGCAGTTGTTCTATCATACCAAAAGGAATTTCATTACCAATATTTTCAGTAGGTGTAGTAGGTTGAGGGGTAACTAATTGTGGTTCCAGTCGAGGTGAAGATACCCCGAACAAACCCTTCAAAGGATTATTCTCCATAGTAACAAGTGACAGTAAATTTTAGCACGTAGTAATAATTTTTTCTTACCGATTTCCACTTACCAAGAGCGCTTCACTACCCGGCAACGGCGCCAGAAAAGAGCCTTGATGACCCACAAGTATATAGGATCAATCAGTCCTTTCGATAAGTAAGAGTGTCGAACCCAACGAGGAGCAGAAGAAAATGACAAATAGTTTTCTGCAAGGTATTCTCTGCAAGCACTGAAATTATAAGTAACAAGTAGTTTGATAGCAAGCTAATTTGTAACGAGCAAGTAACGGTAACAAAAGTGCAGCAAGGTAGCCCAATCATTTTGAGGCAAAGCACGGGCCAAAAAGGTCTCTTATGATAAGCAAAAGCGTTCTTGAGTACACGGGAATTTCATCTAGTCACTTTCATCATGTTGGTTTGATTTGTGTTCGCTACTTTGATAATTTGATATGTGGGTGGACCGGTGGTTAGGTGATGCTCTTAGGCTCTTGGTTGTCCTTGAATATTACCTTGGGGTGCCTTGGGCATCCCCAACCTTAGGCTCTTGCCACTCCTTATTTTGTAGTCCATCGAATCTTTACCCAAAACTTGAAAACTTCACAACACAAAAGTTAACAGAAAACTCGTAAGCTCCATTAGCGAAAGAAAACAAAACACCACTTCAAGGTACTGTAATGAACTCATTCTTTATTTATATTGGTGTTAAACCTACTGTATTCCAACTTCTCTATGGTTTATAAACTATTTTACTAGCCATAGAGTCATCAAAATAAGCAAACAACACACGAAAACAGAATTTGTCAAAAACAGAACAGTATGTAGTAATCTGTAACTAACGCAAACTTCTGGAACTCCAAAATTTCTAAAATAAATTGGTGGACCTGAGAAATTTGTCTAGTAATCATCTGCAAAAATAATCAACTAAATAGCACTCTCCAGTGAAAAGTTTTAGCTAATCTCGTGAGCGCTAAAGTTTCTGTTTTTTACAGCATGATCATAAAGACTTCACCCAAGTCTTCCCAAAGGTTCTACTTGGCACAAACACTAATTAAAACATAAAACCACATATAAACATAAGCTAGATGGATTATTTATTCCTAAATAGAACCAAAAAGCAAGAAACTAATATAAAATTGGGTTGCCTCCCAACAAGCGCTATTGTTTAACGCCCCTAGCTAGGCATGATGATTTCAATGATGCTCACATAAGAGATAATAATTGAAAAATAAAGGGAGCATCGTGAAGAATATGACTAGCACATTTAAGTATAACCCACTTCCTATGCATAGGGATTTTGTGAGCAAACAATTTATGGGAACATGAAACAACTAGCATAGGAAGGTAAAACAAGCAAATCATCATGATTTTCAACACATAGAGAGGAAACTTGATATTATTGCAATAGGTAGAAGCATATGATCCTCTCTCATAATAATTTTCAGTAGCATCATGAATGAATTCAACAATATAACCAGCACCTAAAGCATTCTTTTCATGATCTACAAGCATAGAAAGTTTACTACTCTCCACATAAGCAAATTTCTTCTCATGAATAGTAGTGGGAGCAAACTCAACAAAATAACTATAATATGATTGAAAATTAAGATCAAGATGACAAGTTTCATTCTTTAGAGCATATGTGTCATCACAATAATCATCATAGATAGGAGGCATGCTTTCATCATAGTAAATTTGCTCATCAAAGCTTGGGGGACAAAAAATATCATCTTCATCGAACATAGCTTCCCCAAGATTGTGGCTTTGCAAATCATTAGCATCATGGATATTCAAGGAATTCATACTAACAACATTGCCATCATGCTCATCGTTCAAATATTTAGTGCCAAACATTTTATAGACTTCTTCATCTAGCACTTTGGCACAATTTTCCTTTCCATCATACTCACGAAAGATATTAAAAAGATGAAGCGTATGAGGTAAACTCAATTCCATTTTTTGTAGTTTTTCTTTTATGAACTAAACTAGTGATAAAACAAGAAACTAAAAGATTCGATTGCAAGATCTAAAGATATACCTTCAAGCACTCACCTCCCCGGCAACGACGCCAGAAAAGAGCTTAGTTGACGGGGTGTGAGTGCCGCTTACCTAGCCTCCCCGGCAACGGCGCCAGAAAAGAGCTTGATGTCTACTATGCAACCTTCTTCTTGTAGACGTTGTTGGGCCTCCAAGTGCAGAGGTTTGTAGGACAGTAGCAAATTTCCCTCAAGTGGATGACCTAAGGTTTATCAATCCGTGGGAGGCGTAGGATGAAGATGGTCTCTCTCAAGCAACCCTGCAAACAAATAACAAAGAGTCTCTTGTGTCCCCAACACACCCAATACAATGGTAAATTGTATAGGTGCACTAGTTCGGCGAAGAGATGGTGATACAAGTGCAATATGGATGGTAGATATAGGTATTTGTAATATGAAAATATAAAAACAGCAAGGTAACAAGTGGTAAAAGTGAGCGTAAACGATATTGCAATGCTAGGAAACAAGGCCTAGGGTTCATACTTTCACTAGTGCAAGTTCTCTCAACAATAATAACATAATTGGACCACATATCTATCCATCAACATGCAACAAAGAGTCACTCCAAAGTCACTAATAGCGGAGAACAAAGGAAGAGATTATGGTAGGGTACGAAACCACCTCAAAGTTATTCTTTCCAATCAATCCGTTGGGCTATTCCTACAAGTGTCACAAACAGCCCTAGAGTTCGTACTAGAATAACACCTTAAGACACAAATCAACCAAAACCTTAATGTCACCTAGATACTCCATTGTCACCTCAAGTTCCGTGGGTATGATTATACGATATGCATCACACAATCTCATATTCATCTATTCAACCAACACATAGAACCTCAAAGAGTGCCCCAAAGTTTCTACCGGAGAATCAAGACGAAACGTGTGCCAACCCCTATGCATAGGTTCATGGGCGGAACCCGCAAGTTGATCACCAAAACATACATCAAGTGAATCACGTGATATCCCATTGCCACCACAGATACGCACGGCAAAACATACATCAAGTGTTCTCAAATCATTAATGACTCAATCCGATAAGATTACTTCAAAGGGAAAACTCAATCCATTACAAGAGAGTAGAGGGGGAGAAGCAACATAAGATCCAACTATAATAGCAAAGCTCGCGATACATCAAGATCATGCCAAATCAAGAACACGAGAGAGAGAGAGAGAGATCAAACACATAGCTACTGGTACATACCCTCAGCCCCGAGGGTGAACTACTCCCTCCTCATCATGGAGAGCGCCGGGATGATGAAGATGGCCACCGGTGAGGGTTTCCCCCACTGGCATGGTGCCGGAACATGGTCCCGATTGGTTTTTGGTGGCTACAAAGGCTTGCGGCGGCGGAACTCCCGATCTATTCTGTTCCCCGATTGTTTTAGGGTATATGGGTATATATAGGTGAAAGAAGTACGTCAGGGGAGCCACTAGGGGCCCACGAGGGTGGAGGGCGCGCCCAGGGGGGTGGGCGCGCCCCCTACCTCGTGCCTTCCTCGTTGCTTCCTTGACGTGGACTCCAAGTCTCCCCGGTTGCTTTCCTTCTAAAAATAACTTCTCCAGAAGCTTTCATTCTGTTTCGACTCCGTTTGATATTCCTTTTCTTCGAAACACATAAACAAGGGAAAAACAGGAACTGGCACTGGGCTCTGGGTTAATAGGTTAGTCCCAAAAAATAATATAAAAGTGCATAATAAAGCCCATAAACATCCAAAACAGATAATATAATAACATGGAACAATCAAAAATTATAGATACGTTGGAGACGTATCACGACGCAAGGACGGCTCTGCGCGCCTCCACCTGCTGCTCGAGGGACACACTCCAGGCCTGGAGCTCCCACGCGCGCTCCTCCGCAGCCTCACGACGGCGGTTGGCCTCGCGAGCCTCCTCCAAGGCTCGGGAGCAAGCTTCGCGAGAAATCTTGAGGGGCGCCTCGGCCTTCGCATTGTCAAGGTCACGCTGGTAGCGGCCCAGGTTGACGGCCACCCTCAGCTTACGCCACTCCTCCGCCAGCCGAAGACCTTCAGCCTCAAGGCGCGAATCGACACCCGCAAGTTCTTCACCAAGTCGGCTCATCGCGCCGATCGCCTCCTGGAAGAGCTCATGGCGAACGATGCTTCGCCCGCGCTCAGACTCGAACGCACGGCCCACCTCGTCCTCCACCTCGGGGGCTGCAGGCGGGACATCAAGTGGCACACCGCCTCCCGGCAGGGGGCTGGGGGCTGGTGCCGCTCCAGGCGCCGGCCCGACCTCGCGAGAAGCTCCGGCCGGACGCGGCCCGCTGCTTGAGGAGGAGCCGAAGGCCGAAGTCAACCAGCTGTTGTCCATAGCCAGAGGAGGAGACCGGGGAACGCCCGCCAGGCTCCAAGCCAGACCGTGCAGGAAGGGCAGCGAAGCCATAGATTCAAGGCTCCATGAAGGCGAGCGCACCCCCTCGGCCGACCCGGCTCCAGGCGCGGCATGCAGGCTCGGGGTGCACAAGGCCAACGGGGTGCTGAGGAAGGCGAGGATTGCTTCACGAGGGACCCAATGGCCCTGGCAGAAGGGGTCCTAAAGAGCTAGCGTCAGGAAGGAAAGCAGCAATCAAGAAATCGCATGGTGCAGTACTTACTCGTCGACAGCAAAGTACTTTTTCCGCTTCAACGGCCCGAAGATGCTGTTGCCACTCGGGGATCTTTTCCTCTTGCAGAGCTCCTCGAAGTCCACGCAAAGCCGACCGGAGCACTGGACGTGGCGGCCGACGCGAGGCGGGGCCGAAGAAGAGCTTGGAGGGACAACTTCAGGTGTGCCCTGCTACGGTGAACAGTCGGGGGCCGTCTCGCCACGACCTCCCGAGGCCTCCGGGGCTTTAACCTCGGGAGCCGCATGCTGCGTCGCCTTAGTAACCGACGCCCCAGGATCAAAACACGGCATGTGCTCCTCAGCGCTTGGGCCACCGGCCTCCGTCGGAGCTCGCCCTCCTACACCCTCACTTGGGGCGAGCACGGCACCGGCGGCGAGGAAGTGGACCACGTCGATGGGGTTCTCGCAGGGCCCCACTAGGCCGAACAGGGTCCCAATTGGTTTTTGGTGGCTACAGAGGCTTGCGGCGGCGGAACTCCCGATCTAGGTTTATTTCTGGAGGTTTCAGTATTTATAGGATTTTTTGGAGTAGGTCTCACGTCAGGGGGGTCTCCGGGTTGTCCACGAGGCAGGGGCCCATGGCCAGGGGGTGGGCGCGCCCCCAACCCTCGTGGGCAGCCCGGGACTCTTCTGGCCCAACTCTTTTGCTCCGGGGTCTTCTTTTGGTCCATAAAAAATCATCAAAAATTGGCACGTCAATTGGACTCCGTTTGGTATTCCTTTTCTGTAAAACTAAAAAACAAGGAAAACAGAAACTGGCACTGGGCTCTAGGTTAATAGGTTAGTCCCAAAAATCATATAAAATAGCTTATAAATGCATATAAAATATCCTAGCAGGATAATATAATAGCATGAATACTTCGTAAATTATAGATACGTTGGAGACGTATCAGGGCGCACCTTGTCCATAGCCTCGTCGTTGAGCACCCGGGGACGGCCGAGCGCAGGCTCGAAGGACAGAGGCGCACTTCGCAAAGACAGAGGTTTCTTCCCCTTGTCAGCCTGTTTTGGCACCATGGTGATGAAGCAGGCGAAGCGCAGGTCAGATTGGAGAGGAGAAGCAGAGTTTCGAGGAAACAGAGAGATTGGGGAAGCAAGGCGCGAGCGACGGAGGAATAACTGTGTAGGTTGCGGGGGCCGCATAGTCAGGCGGGTTCTAAGGCAGCGTGGGGAAGCCGAGACGCCCACGTCCAATCAACTGCCATGCGTCAACCGAGGCCGCATGCTTTTGGGGCCTGCGGCGCTCCGTACTTGACCTTTGGCTTCGCTTCGAAGCCAATCCCGAGCGCACCTTGGGCCCGGGGGCTACTGTCGGCGTTCTGGGAACGGGGTCCCCAGACTTGCCTGCCTACGGCCCACGGCGTGGCTATGCTAGCAGGCCGTACGGCCCATCTTTATTGACAAGGCATTCAAGACCTTCGCGAGGGGCCAAGCCTCGCGAGGCGGACGACACAAGACCTCCTCTGGAGCGGCCTAGCTAGGCAGGCTCGCGAGGAGCGGAGATATCAAGGCGGGGCAAACCTCGTCAGGCACTCGTGACGTGAGCCATGACGATCGACACGAGACGGGCGCCAGCGCGCAGGGTCCTTGTTTCCTCTTTGGTGCTAAGGAGGCAGGCGCAGGCGCGGAGTACCGAGGCATCAGGCAAAGGTTTCCATATCAGTGCAACAAGACCAAGACCAGCAGGACGGCAAGACGGAGGTCACCATGGAGCCCAAGACGGCGTCACCACCAGAGCCTTTTGCAGGCGAAGACCACTTTTGTCAGGATAACTTGTACTAGTTGTCCCCTTTCAAATTGCCCGCCGTTGTTGGCTCCCTTCCCGCTCAATATTTGGGGAGAGGACTAGGGCCTATATAAGTAGAACTAGCCACCACAGTAGGGGGCAGCGAGTCCTCACTCACACAAGTTCGACAGGCACAAGAACACCTCAACCTCAGGAGGTTGTTCGTCCCCTTGTACTGTTCATCATCAGCCCAAGAGGCAATCCACCCCACACACTGGAGTAGGGTATTACACCACGACGGTGGCCCGAACCAGTATAAATCTCATGTCTTTCTGTGTTGCGAGTTGGTCGAGTCCATCCGCGAGATCTTAGTGAGCCAGGGCATAGATCGGTAGGAGGGAAAGAACTTCGCGCGCACCCCAGAGTTCGAACCTTAAGGGTTTTTCCAGAACCCCAGATCTGACAACCCCAAAAATAAAAGTTCTCCAAATGCCCTGAAAATGAAATATGATTTTTTTCTAGAATATTTGAGAATATTTGGCACTGAGAACACATCAGGGGGAGCAAGCACCTGGCCACGAGGGTCCAGGGTGCGCCCATCCCCCTGGGCGCGCCCCCTGCCTCGTGGGCCCCTGGTGGCCACGAGGGTCCAGGGTGCGCCCATCCCCCTGGGCGCGCCCCCTGCCTCCACTTATTCCTGCACCCACATGCTTCTTCTTCCTCTAGAAAAAATCCACAACCAGCTCAAACCCGTGTTCTAGCTCATCTTGCTGCCACTTTTGATCTCCTTGCTCAAAGCTCCACTCACAAAACTGTCTTGGGGGATTGTTCTTCGGTATGTGACTCCTCCAATGGTCCAATTAGTTTTTGTTCTAGTGCTTTATTCATTGCAAATTTTTGTTGCTTAGCTGACCCTGTTCTTGAGCTTGCATGTCAAATTTATTTGGTCCCAAGTAGTTATAATGCATGGTATAGTCTCTTAGGCACTTGTGGGAGTAGTTGCTATCAATATTGTTGAGTTTGGTTCACTTTTATTTTAAGTTACTAAAAATTTCAAAAAAAAATCAGAGGAAGAAATATGTTTAGGAAAATGTAGCAAGGTTGTTCTTCAAGGAAGCAAGGACCCAGGCCCGCAATACGTGAGCCGGACCATGAACCACCAAGAGAAGCTCAAGTGCGGCCTTGTGAATGGCTGTCAAAAGATTTCATGGTTCGAGCAGGAATTAAGGAGGAATTTGACGCATATGTGCGTAATGCTGAACTCGAGGGCTTCATGCTAGATAAGTGCCCTCAGTATTATCACCTAACTGATTCCTTTGTGAGAAGGTTCAAATTTTCATCTTCATGCAATTCTCACACCATCCTATTTGATATCTATGGTAAATCTTATACTATGGACTTAGAGGATTTTAATACTGCTTGTAAACTTCCGCAGTGGGGTAGTGCGAGTGATCCTCACAAATCTGAGTTTAAGGATTTTCTTGCTAGTATCACTGTGGGGGAATCAAGGGAAATAACACAAGCTACCATAGGGAGCATTCCTTTTCCTGCTATACATTACTTTGCTCTCTTTATAGGTAGATGCATAAACAGTAAGGATGAGGCATGTCACATGTGTGTTCCTAACCTTAGTGTTCTCAAGAGTGCTGTTTTAGGAGATAAACAATATAACTTGGGGGCCATTGTTGCATGAAGGTTGCATAATAATGTTTTAAGTGGAGACTTGTTTGGTGGGATTTATGCAACCCGTGTGGCTAATTTTCTTGAGATACCCATATATGAAAATGATATGGAATTGCCTCCTGCTTATCTAGATTATGATGCTATGGTTCGCCATCAGTTTATTGAGAGGAATGAACAGCCTCTCCAGTACCGAATAATGTTTGACAGGCGCCGCACTTTCCATGTTGCTCTCCCTGCTCCTACTTTCTTTGACTTTCAGGCAAAAGGGAGATATATTATAACCAGGGAGGAGGCGAACGAGTATAAGAGGAGGACGGAGGCAGCTCGCCTCGAATCGGCAGCTCATGAGGCAATAGCTGCTGCTTCTTAGTACGACCCCAGCTACAACTTTGGATATCCGCCAGGCCAGCCATGGCCCTAGACCAACTTAGGCCAAAAGCCTAAGCTTGGGGGAGTATGTATCTCTCACCGACATTATATTCATGTTCACACACTCATTCCAGTTGTCGGTGCTCATACTTTTTCATTGTAATATCCATGCTAGTTTATTTTCTTTTTCTCACTTTCTTCTTGTGTGTTTGATTAACCTTAAGAAAACCAAAAAAGTTAGTTGTAGCTTCTAGCTAGTTTACTTTCCATGCTTGTAGTATTAATAATTAAAAAGAAAACCGAAAAAGATTTCCTATTCTTCTTTTGCTTGTTGGGAGCTTTCCCGTGTAAATAGTTTTATTTATTTTCTTTTCTTTGGGGGTCAAGAGGAGAAGACCATAATGAAATTGTTGAAGTGGCTCTTATATGCATTATTGTTGATTTAACAAAGAGCCCATATTACCTTGTCTTCTCCCTTGTATTAAATGCTTGCAGATTCCAGCTTAGTCCAGTGCAGGTGCACTATTATTATTATCTACACTGTTCGGTCGTGCAAGTGAAAGGCAATAATGACGATATATGATGGGTTGATTGAGATGAGAAAAGCTGGTATGAACTCGACCTCTCTTGTTTTTTGTAAATATGATTAGTTCATCGTTCCTAATTCAGCCTATTATGAATGAAACATGTTTGCAATGACAATTAGAGATTATAGTTGCTTATGCCATGCTTAATTAGCTAGGAGTTTATAATGGTTTACCTTGCGTGCCAACATGCTATTAAAATGGTTGTGATTTGGTATGATAGGGTGGTATCCTCCTTTGAATGATTCGAGTGCCTTGACTTGGCACATGTTCACGCATGTAGTTGAAACAAAATCAACATAGCCTCCAAGATATTTATGTTCATGGTGGATTATATCCTACTCATGCTTGCACTTAGTGTTTATTAATTTTAATGCATGTTCATGACTGTTGTCGCTCTCTAGTTGGTCGCTTCCCAGTCTTTTTCTAGCCTTCACGTGTACTAAGCGGGAATACTGCTTGTGCATCCACTTCCATAAACCCCAAAGTTATTCCATATGAGTCCACCATACCTTCCTATATGCGGTATCTACCTGCCGTTCCAAGTAAATTTGTATGTGCCAAACTCTAAACCTTCAAATGAAATTCTGTTTTGCATGCTCGAATAGCTCATGTATCAACTAGGGTTGTCTGTATCTCCCATGCTAGGCGGGTTATTCTCAAGAGGAGCGGACTCCGCTCCTCACTCATGAGAAAATAGCTGGTCACCGGGATGCCCAGTCCCATGCTCTAAGCAAATCAAATCAAAATAATTGCAAACAAAACTCCCCCAGGGTTGTTGCTAGTTGGAGGCACTCATTGTTTCGAGCAAGCCATGGATTGATGCTTGTTGGTGGTGGGGGAGTATAAACTTTACCATTCTGCTTGGGAACCGCCTATAATGTGTGAGCATGGAAGATATCGAGATTTCTATGTTGTTATGCTGACAATGAAAGTATGCCGCTCAAAATATTATTCATCTCTATTTCAAAATCGAGCTCTGGCACCTCTACAAATCCCTGCTTCCCTCTGCGAAGGGCCTATCTATTTACTTTTATGTTGAGTCATCACCCTCTTATTAAAAAGCACCAGTTGGAGAGCACCGCTGTCATTTGCATGCATTACTATTAATTTATATTGAGTATGACTATGACTGGATCTCTTTTACCATGAATTACAATGTTTAGTCAGTCATTGATCTTCAGAGGTGCTCTGCATTTATGTTTTGCGGTCTCAGAAAGGGCTAGCGAGATACCACCTTGTTATACCATATTATGATTGTTTTGAGAAAGTGTTGTCATTCGAGATTTATTATTATTGCTCGCTAGTTGATTATGCCATTGATATGAGTAAACATGAGACCTAAATGTTATTGTGAATATGGTTAGTTCATAATCTTTGCTGAAAACATGAATGCTGGCTTTACATACTTACAACAACAAGAGCAAACAGAATTTGTAAAAGTTTTTCTTTATCACTTTTAGTTTGTCAACTGAATTGCTTGAGGACAAGCAAAGGTTTAAGCTTGGGGGAGTTGATACGTCTCCATCGTATCTACTTTTCCAAACACTTTTGCCCTTGTTTTGGACTCTAACTTGCATGATTTGAATGGAATTAACCCGGAGTGACGTTGTTTTCAGCAGAATTGCCATGGTGTTATTTTTTTGCAGAAATAAAAGTTCTTGGAATGACCTGAAACTTCACGGAGAATATTTTTGGAATTAATAAAAAATACTGGCGAAAGAATCAAGGCCAGGGGTCCACACCCTGTCCACGAGGGTGGGGGGCGCGCCTACCCCCCTGGGCGCGCCCCCTACCTCGTGGGCCCCCTGGTGCTCCACCGACCTCAACTCGAACTCTATATATTCACGTTTGGGGAGAAAAAATCAGAGAGAAGGATGCATCGCGTTTTACGATACGGAGCCGCCGCCATGCCCTAATCTCTCTCGAGAGGGCTGATCTGGAGTCCGTTCGGGGCTCCGGAGAGGGGAATCCGTCGCCATCGTCATCCAACCTTCCTCAATCACCAATTTCATGATGCTCACTGCCGTGCGTGAGTAATTCCATCGTAGGCTTGCTGGACGGTGATGGGTTGGATGAGATTTACCATGTAATCGAGTTAGTTTTGTTAGGGTTTGATCCCTAGTATCCACTGTGTTCTGAGATTGATGTTGCTATGACTTTGCTATGCTTAATGCTTGTCAGTAGGGCCCGAGTGCCATGATTTCAGATCTGAACCTATTATGTTTTCATGAATATATGTGAGTTCTTGATCCTATCTTGCAAGTCAATAGTCACCTACTATGTGTTATGATCCGGCAACCCCGAAGTGACAATAATCGGGACCACTCCCGGTGATGACTGTAGTTTGAGGAGTTCATGTATTCACTAAGTGTTAATGCTTTGTTCTGGTACTCTATAAAAGGAGGCCTTAATATCCCTTAGTTTCTAATCGGACCCCGATGCCACGGGAGGGTAGGACAAAATATGGCATGCAAGTTCTTTTCCATAAGCACGTATGACTATATTCGGAATACATGCCTACATTACATTGATGAATTGGAGCTAGTTCTGTGTCACCCTATGTTATAACTTTTGCATGAGGAATCGCCTCCGACATAATTCTCCATCACCCATCCAATGCCTACGAGCTTTTCACATATTGTTCCCCGCTTAGTTACTTTTCCGTTGCCATTGTTACAATTACTACAAAACTACTACTGTTACTTTTGCTACCGTTACCGTTACTTCCATACTACTTTGATACTAAATACTTTGCTGCAGATACTAAGTTATCTAGGTGTGGTTGAATTGACAACTCAATTGCTAATACTTGAGAATATTCTTTGGCTCCCCTTGTGTCGAATCAATAAATTTGGGTTGAATACTCTACCCTCGAAAACTGTTGCGATCCCCTATACTTGTGGGTTATCAACGTCTATAAGCATAAGTTCCAAAGGGACAAGTAAAAGTGGTCTTTTCTTGATCAGGTTGAGAAACAGGTATTTGTGAAAAACTAGAATATCCATCAAGGAAGCAAAAATGTGTTTCCTTATTAGATAATCTTTGTAGCATTTGATGAATAAAAGGCACAGGGTAATGATCTTTTCTAGTTGCTTTGTTTAATTTTCTAAAATCAAGTACCATTCGATAGCCTGTAACAATTCTTTGTGCAATAAGTTCATTCTTATCATTAGGAACAACAGTGATGCCTCCTTTCTTAGGGACACAATGAACAGGACTTACCCAGCTACTATCAGCTATGGGATAGATTATACTGCTTCCAGAAGTTTTAATATTTCCGTTCTTACCACTTCTTTCATCTTCGGATTTAACCGACGTTGCTGATCAACAACGGGTTTAGCATCAGGTTCCGTATTAATTTTGTGCTAACATAGAGTGGGACTAATGCCCTTTAAATCATCAAGAGTATATCCAATAGCAGCTCGGTGCTTCCTTAGAACTTTCAATAATCTTTCTTCTTCATGTTCTGAAAGGTTAGCACTAATAATAACAGGATATATCTTCTTTTCATCAAGATAAGCCTATTTCAAAGTGTCTGGCAATTGTTTTAATTCAAACACAGGATCACCTTTAGGTGGAGGAGGACCTCGTAAAGTTTCAATAGGTAAATTGTGTTTAAGCAAAGGACGTTGTTCAAAGAAAATCTTATCTATTTCGTTTCTTTCATGCATATGTAAATCATTTTCATGGTCTTGCAAATATTTTTCTAAAGGATCAGTAGGTGGCACAGCAATAGAAGGAAGACCAATTATTTCATCTTTACTAGGCAATTCTTTTTCATGAAGCTTTCCACTAAACTTGGAAAAATTAAACTCATGAGACTCATCACCAAAACTAACACCAACAGTTTGTTTCTCACTGTCTATTCTAGCATTAACGGTGTTCAAGAAAGGTCTACCAAAGATCATGGGACAAAAGTCATCTTGTGGGGAACCAAGAACAAGAAAATCAGTAGGGAATTTTATTTTCCCGCACAAGACTTCAACACCTCTAACAATCCCAATTGGTGATATAGTGTCTCTATTAGCAAGTTTAATAGTAATATCTATGTCTTCTAACTCTGCGGGTGATATGTCATTCATAATTTCTTGATATAAGGTCTAAGGAATAGCACTCACACTAGCACCTATGTCACATTAACCATGATAACAGTGATCTCCTATTTTAACTAAGACAACAGGCATGCCAACAACAGGTCTATGTTTATCCTTTTTATCAGGTTTGGCAATTCTTGCAGCTTCTTCGCAGAACTAAATAAGATGCCCATTGATATCTTCTTCCAAGAGATCTTTAACCATAGCAATACTAGGTTCTACCTTCATTTTTTCATCAGGTTTAGGTGTTCTAATATAGCTTTTGTTAACTACAGTTGAAACTTTAGCGTGTTCCTTTATCCTAACAGGGAAAGGTGGTTTTCTCAATATAAGCACAAGGAACAACTGGATCAACATTATAAATTATGGTTTCTTCTTTAATTGGTACAGGTTCTTTAATTTCTTATTTAATAGGTGAGTGATATTTAAACCACTTCTCTTTAGGAAGATCAACATGAGTAGCAAATGATTCACAAAAGGAGGCTACTATCTCAGAGTCAAGTCCATATTTAGTGCTAAACTTTTGAAAAGCATCGGTATTCATAAAAGATTTAACACAATCATACTTAAGTTTGATACCTGACACTTTACCTTTGTCGAGTTCCCAATCTTCAGAGTTGCATTTAATTTTTTCCATAAGATCCCACCAGAAGTCAATAGTCTTCTTCATAAAGGAACCAGTACAAGAAGTATCGAGCATGGATCGATCATCATGAGAATGTCGAGCATAAAAATTCTGAATAATAATTTCTCTTGAGAGCTCATGATTGGGGCATGAATATAACATTGACTTAAGCCTCCCCCAATCTAGAGCGATACTTTCTCCTTCACGAGGCCAAAAATTATATATGTAATTCCAATCACGACGGGCTCGTCGACGTTGGGGCCATCGCACACATTGGACTGGCGGTGGTTGTCGCGGTGTTGCTCGATGGTGGCACGCGCGCCTTCCCTCTACATGTCCTCCGGGGCTCGCTGTCAGCCTTGATGTGCTCGAGGATCAGATCAAGCCATTGAGACACCATCAAACTCCAATTTCAATCGATTCCTATTCCAAGATCCAATATCATCGCATAGCCTATACCGTGCCAATGCTTTTCCCTTCAAAGATAAAGGGAAAACCTTCTTCTAAGCTTCATCTCCGGGTAAACGTGCAACCTTGAATAGTCCACAAATTTCATCCACATATATCAAGTGCGTATCAGGATGTTCGGTTCCATCTCCTGCATAAGGATATGCTAGTAGTTGTTCTATCATACCAAAAGGAATTTCATAACCAATATTTTCAGTAGGTACAGTAGGTTGAGGGGTAACTAATTGTGGTTCCGGTCGAGGTGAAGATACCCCGAACAAACCCTTCAAAGGATTATTCTCCATAGTAACAAGTGACAGTAAATTTTAGCACGTAGTAATAATTTTTTCTTACCGATTTCCACTTACCAAGAGCGCTTCACTACCCGGCAACGGCGCCAGAAAAGAGCCTTGATGACCCACAAGTATATAGGATCAATCGTAGTCCTTTCGATAAGTAAGAGTGTCGAACCTAACGAGGAGCAGAAGAAAATGACAAATAGTTTTCAGCAAGGTATTCTCTGCAAGCACTAAAATTATAAGTAACGAGTAGTTTGATAGCAGGCTAATTTGTAACGAGTAAGTAACGGTAACAAAAGTGCAGCAAGGTAGCCCAATCATTTTGAGGCAAAGCACGGGCCAAAAGGTCTCTTATGATAAGCAAAAGCGTTCTTGAGGGTACACGGGAATTTCATCTAGTCACTTTCATCATGTTGGTTTGATTTGTGTTCGCTAATTTGATAATTTGATATGTGGGTGGACCGGTGCTTAGGTGATGCTCTTACTTGAACAAACCTCCTACTTATGATTAACCCCCTCGCAAGCATCCGCAACTATGAGAAAAGTATTGATACGTCCATTTTGCATCATGTTTTCCTACTGTTATTTATGATGTTTTTATCCATAATAATGCTTTTTGGAGTAATTCTAATGCCTTTTCTCTCATAATATGCAAGGTATACACAAAGATGGAGAATTCCGGCAGATGGAAATCTGGACATGGAAAAGCTATGTTAGGCTACCTATTCTGCACAACTCCAAACAAGCTGAAACTTCATGGAGAATTTTTATCAAATATATGATGAATATTGGAGCAAATAACTACCAGAGGGGGCCCACCAGGTGGGCACAACCCACCTGGGCGCGCCAAGGAGCCCAGGCACGCCCTGGTGGGTTGTGCTCACCCAGGCCCACCTCCAGTGCCCATCTTCTGGTATATGGGTCATTTTGACCTAGAAAAAAATGAGGAGAGGACTTTCGGGATGGAGCGCCACGTTCTCGAGGCGGAACTTGGGCAGGAGCACTTCTGCCCTCCGGCAGAGCGATTCCGCCGGTGGAACTTCCCTCCCGGAGGGGGAAATCATCGTCATCATCACCAACAACTCTCCCATCTTGGGGAGGGCTATCTCCATCAACATCTTCAACAGCACCATCTCATCTCAAACCCTAGTTCATCTCTTGTGTTCAATCTTGTTACCAGAACTATAGATTGGTGCTTGTGGGTGACTAGTAGTGTTGATTACATCTTGTAGTTGATTACTATATGGTTTATTTGGTGGAGATTATATGTTCAGATCCAATATGCTATTTAATACGCCTCTGATCTTTAGCATGATTATCATTTGTGAGTAGTTACTTTTGTTCTTGAGGTTACAGGAGAAATCATGTTGCAAGTAATCATGTGAACTTGATATGTGTTCGATATTTTGATAGTATGTATGTTGTGATTCCCTTAGTGGTGTCATGTGAACATCGACTACATGACACTTCACCATATTTGGGCCTAAGGGAATGCATTGTGGAGTAGCAATTTGATGATGGGTTGCGAGGGTGACAGAAGCTTAAACCCCAGTTTATGCGCTATTCCGTAAGGGACCGATTGGATCCAAAAGTTTAAAGCTATGGTCAGAATTTATTCTTAATACTTTTCTCGTAGTTGTGGATGCTTGCGGGAGGGTTGATCATAAGTAGGAGGTTTGTTCAAGTAAGAATAGCACCTAAGCACCAGTCCACCCACATATCAAATTATCAAAGTAGCGAACACAAATCGAACCAACATGGTGAAAGTGACTAGATGAAATTCCCATGTACCCTTAAGAACACTTTGCTTATCATAAGAGACCATTTTGGCCTGTACTTTGCCTCAAAAAGGATTGGGCAACCTTGCTGAACTTTTGCTACTACTATCGTTACTTGATCGTTACAAATTATCTTGCTATCAAACTACTCGGCTACTTACAATTTCAGCACTTGCAGACATAACCTTGCTGAAAACCACTTGTCATTTCCTTCTGCTCCTCGTTGGGTTCGACACTCTTACTTATCGAAAAGAGCTACAATTGATCCTCTATACTTGTGGGTCATCAAGTATTAAGAATAAATTCTAACCATAGAATTAAACTTTTGGATACAAATTAGTCCCTTACGTATTAGCGCATAATCATGCTCAAGATCAGAGGGGTATTAAATAGCATAATGGATCTGAACATATAATCTTCCACGAATAAACCATATACTAATCAACTGCAAGGGCCTAGCTCACTCTCGCAAAGATCTCAAGGCGTAACTCGCCGAACCCAAAGAACAAGAGACACGAGGGCTTATACTGGTTCGGGCCACCGTTGTGGTGTAATACCCTACTCCAGTGTGGTGTGGTGGATTGCCTTGTAGGCTGGGGACGAACAAGTAAAAGGGATGAACAACCTCCTCAGGAGGGTGTTCTTGAGCTCGGTGAGCTTGAGTGTGTGAGGGTGGTCTGAATGATCCGTCTCCAGATTAGTTGCCTCCTATTGTGGTGGCTAGTCCTATTTATAGAGGCCCTGGTCGTCTTCCCAAATATTAGGCAGGAAGGGATCCCACAACGGCCAATTTGAAGGGGGGCAACTAGTACAAGTTATCCTTACAAAAGGTGGTCTTCGCCTGTCAAAGGCTCCGGTGGTGACGCGGTCGTGGGCTCCGCGGTGACCTCCGTCCTGCCGTCCTGCTAGTCTTGGTCTCGTTGCACCGATATGGAAACCTTTGCTTGATGCCTCGGGACTCCTCACTTGCGCTTGCCCCTTTAGCACCAAAGAGGCAACGAGTACTCTGCACCCGCTGACGCCCGCCTGGCCTTGGTTGTCATGGCTCACGTCACGCGCTCCTCGCGAGGTGCCCCTTGCATAGATATCTCCGCTCCTCAGGAGCCAGCCTAGTGAGGCTGCCCCTAAGGAGGTCTTGGCGTCATCCGCCTCGTGAGGCTCGGCCCCTCGCGAGGGTCTTGAGTGGTTGCTGACGAAGATGGGCCGTACCAGGCCGCTGGATGAGCCACGCCTTGGGCCGCAGGCAGGCAAGTCTGGGTACCCCCATTCCAAGGACGCCGACAGTAGCCCCCGGGCCCAAGGCGCGCTCATACTTGGCTTCGCGGCGAAGCCAAGGGTCAAGTGCGGAGCGTCGCGGGCCCCAACACTATAAAAAAAGACACTTCCGTGATGATACATGTTTGTCACAGTAGGTCGCGTTTTTTTCATGCTTGTACATCCATGACAAATTTATGACAGAATCAAGATAGTCATACCTGTGTTGTCGTAGAAGTGTTCCATGACATTACCAAAATTATCATCACGGAAGTGTCCACTTCCATGACGATAAATCGCGCGTCACAGAAGTGCTTTTGTCAAGGGTGACCAACACGTGGCATCCACCGTAACGGAACTCCGTTAAGCTATCGGGTCCGGTTTTGGATCCGATAACCCGTTAACAGCCCCGACCAATGGGGATTTTCCACACGTAAAATCATCATTGGCTGGAGGAAACACGTGTCGGCTCACCGTTGGGACAGATGTCATCCACTCATTGGACCCAAAGCGCCTATGATACGTCGACACATGGCACGGCCCAACAGAGGCCCATTCCTGTGAAAAGGCTGGCCCGTTTGACTTGGTCAAAAGGTGGCGGGCCGGCCCACGGCAAGTCTGTTAACGGCATGTTCGCATATAGCCCATTTACAGCCCGCTAACCCAGGGCCCGTTTACTGCCTATCCGAATTAGGCCCAGTAGCGTCATCTGGGCCGTCCAATATAATTCCAGCCTGTTTTAACTTCCGGCCCATGTATGGCCCATGACGTCTTTTGGCCCATCTGAGGCCCTTAGTAACCCTCGGCCCGTTAACGGCCCGTGGTAAAACTGGCCCGTAATGAATAGTGTATCACTTTATACCCATTAACGGCCCATTATTCCGTTGGGCCGTTTCCAGCCCATGTTATCTTTCGGCCTTCTCAGGGCCCATTTATTCTTGGGCTCATTTCCAGCATTCGGTTACTTACGGCCTGTTACTGTCATTTTCTGCTTGTGGGCCAAATTCAGCCCATGCTTACAGTCGGCCTGTTTCTGGCTCGTTAATACGTTGGGCCGTTTTCATAGCGTCATCAAATACGGCCGATTAACGACGGCCCATTATGGTCGGCCCATGAACGGACGATTCCAACTCTAGCCCGTTTACGGCCATAAAGCAGTATGTTATTGGCCCATGTTTGGGCAATCGATCATACGACCCATAGAAGGCCCATTGATAATACGGCACGTAGAAGGCCCATTAATGATACGGCCCGTAGAAGGCCCATTGTTTCTACGCCCCGTAGAAGGCCCATTGTTTCTACGGCCCGTAGAAGGCCTAGTGTCACTACAGTAAAAATGTACCCCATGGTTATTGTGGCCTAGTTTAAAAAAAAGGTTATTGTGCCCACTAGCAAACCGCGGAAAAAATACAGCACTGACTACAAGCAAACAAATAAACAAGACAACAAGGAAATAAATAAGCAAGCAACTTATGCTAGGCTATCACGGCTATTACACATATTACATCCACTGGGCATCAAAGTTCGCCACCAGTGCAAATATAGGGAACAAAGCAGCATATCATATACACTAGTTGTCAAAGTTGGCGACCAGTGCAAATAAACGCCGCAGCAAAACATGTCCAGAACTGAAACCACTTCAGAAGATCTCAAGAAACAATATCCTGGGTACCCATAATGCTGGCAAGATGCTTAGCAAGCTTATTAACTTTCTCTTGTTTGGCGCTTAAATCCTCCAGCGCTTGTTGTTGCACTAGAAAGTATGCATCTGAATCCTGCAGGGACTTCCTCGGTCCTTCAGCTTCCTGTTGCAACACATCTGATCAATGTCTTTCAACTTGAAGCTGAGACTCAAGAAGACGAACTGATTCAGGCAGCGAGTTCGAAGAGCTTGTGCCAGCGGTAGTGGCCAGTAACTCGAACACTACATCAAGACAGGACTTCTGGGTTCTCTCACTGTCGTCAAGGTAGTTTTTATCAGCTTTCTTGGAGACCAACAGGGATGTCTCACTATCTTGAACCTTATCTGCATTACTTCCTTCACCATTGCATAACGGGGTACTGTTCTCCAATATTTTGTCCACATTCTAAAGGAGAAACAAGCAGACACATCACAGGTTTACCATGTTGTATATTAAACTCATTTTGGTAAATTAGTTCAGTAGTAAAGTGCACAGGATAGCAGCATGAAACAAAAATATATCTATGTACCATGGTCACTTTATGGTCTATATCATTCTAGTTTTTGTTGCCAAATCAAGATAGAGACACAGTTCAAATATTATTTGTTCAAGACGAAGCAGAATAGACAGAATATAATTTGGGAAACTATAGAGACACTTGTAATGTGCATGACATGAGAACATAACTGTTTATTCAATTGAAACTGAAATCAATATAGAGCAAGTTACAACAGCAAACTAATTAAATAAACAAGTTTAAAACATACCTGTTGCGCCATTGGAGCTTCAATTCCATCCTTCAAATTTGAAAATAGTTGGTCTGAGTAAATACAGTGATGCAAGAGCAAAGGAGTATGAACCATAGCTACAGAACCTGACCTGAGAACAATTCTTCTTCTCCTTTAAGCGTTGAGTTGGGATTCGGAGTGGTGGAGATGGTGCTTTGGGCACTGCAGTTCCCTTACTAACTGCTCGTGTTTGGGTGCTCTGTGGTGGAGACGGTGCTGTGTCAACTGGAACTAGGTTACTATCTGCTAGGGTTGGCGTTAGAAGGGGTGTAGCCGGTTCTCTGTCCAACTGGGTAGGGGTACAATCTGCGAGAGTCTGGGTTATGTGTGGTGGGGCTGGTTCTTGGGCAAGTACAACCGTGGTTCTATCTGCATCAACTGGTAGCACTATCTTTTCTGAAGACCGTGTTGTTACTCCCTTAGATACTGCCATCACCCTCTCCAGTTCAAATGGCTGATAAACAAGAAAAGTAATTGAATGTACAGACATTGTATGATAGACAGGTGCAATGGATAGTGGGGAATAAAAGACGGCATGAAATAATTCACATTTATGTTGTCTAACCAAACAGGATAGCATGACACAATTTCACATATATGATGGCTAACTAAACAGGATAGCATGATACAATTTCACATTATGATGGCTAACTAAAAAAGATGGAAAGACATAGTTCAAAATATGATGACTATGTAAATAGGATGACATGATATAACTATATAATGTGTTTATTAAATAGGTTGGC
Source organism: Aegilops tauschii subsp. strangulata (assembly GCF_002575655.3). NCBI lineage: Eukaryota > Viridiplantae > Streptophyta > Magnoliopsida > Poales > Poaceae > Aegilops > Aegilops tauschii. The sequence continues at coordinate 122,548,783 of NC_053038.3, read as the reverse complement.
ATGCCATAATTCACATACATGCCGCCTATGGAAACATGATAGCATGATATAATTCCTGGATAGAATGACATAATTCAAAATATGATGACTGTAAACACTAAACAGGATGAGATGATATAACTATATGATGTCTTTATTAAATGGGTTGCCATGCCATAATTCAGATAGATGTTGTGTATGTAAACATGATGGCATGATATAATTCAAATATATGATTTATATAGTAAGCAAGTAAGCAGATGGCAATCCATATATGATGTAAAAACTAAGCAATGCAAGACAACATGCATGACATGGGTAATATAACCCTGCCAAGTTTGAGCATAGACCTCAGGGGGGAAATAGGACTGGTCATTAGTCTCTGAATCCTCCTCTGAGGAGCTCTCTGTATCCAGCAAGATGTCTGCTTCAGCAGGTAGCATTGTCTGCTCTGAATACCTTGTTTTCACTGCAGATACTTCCATCACCGCTTCAAATGGCTGATGCACAGGAAGAGTAGTTGAATATACAAACGTTAATGGAACACGTAATACAAAAACATGATAGCATGATATAATTCACATACATGATGATTGGCTCAACAACATGGCATTGCATAATTCACATATATAATGCCTTTGCAACAAGATAGCATTGCATAATTCACATATATAATGTCTTGCAACAAGATGGCAATGCATAATTCACATATATGGTAATTAAACACTAAACTGGTGGCATTCACAGAAAGCATGTCTAAACTAATCAAATGACATCGCAATGCAAGACACCATATGCACGATATGAGCAACATAACCCTGCCAAGTTAATTAGAGCATACACCTCGGGGGGGGAATAGGACTGGTCATCTGTCTCTGAATCCTCCTCTGGGGAGCTATCCGTAACCAGCGAGATATGTGCTTCGTCAGATAGCATAGTCTACTCTGAAGACCTTGTTTTCACTCCAGAATTTTCCATCACCGTGTCAAATGGCTGATGCACACGAAGAGTAGTTGAATGTACTATCATTGTTGACAAATGTAATACATAACGGAAAAAAGGATGGCCTGATATAATTCACAAATAAGATGACTGGCTAAGCAGGATGGCATTGCAAAATTCACATATATGATGCCTGGCTAAACAAGATGGCATTGCATAATTCACATAAACGATGAATAAACTAAACAGATGGCATTCACACAAAGCATGTCTAAACTAAGCAGTTGACATATTTGATGTATAAAGTAAGCAATGCAAGGCACCATATGCATGATATAACCAACATCAGCATGCCAAGTTAGAGCGAAGACCTCATGGGGTAAATAGGAGTGGTCTTCTGCTTCTGAATCCCCCTCAGAACAGTTATCTTCCTCTTGATTACGATCCGAAATGGGTGGAGGGGGACTGCCTTTGCGCCCACCATGGAGCGACCTCTGCATGAAATTTTATTGCCACGCAAGGCTCGTCTCTTTTGCTCTACATGTTCAGTTCCATTGTGTACAATAACTGACATGCATAGGAATAAAACATAGTGAGATTATGTAAGGAGTGCATGCACAAATCCAGAGTGATGGTATCAAACTGTGGATAGACCCAAAACCAATGATAGCAGGCAGATAATAGCTTTAGTTAAAAAATACAGATAATGGCTCCGTTAATGTTTGTTTGCACCCAACATGAAACTCGTAGTAGACACCCGAGATTAACCAGATAGTAGACAGATAGTACTGATTGCTGCCCCAATATGTACCCCACAACCATTTAAAAACTCAAGTTTCAGCATAAGTTTGGACCTGACTCGGAGTCTAATAGGTGAACACGACGATAAAGTAGCAAGTCATCATATTAAGCGATGCATAACGTAAGAAGACACGTAAGAGTGCGACCTCTCTTGCGTGTAGTCCTCAAGGTCATCTGCTCAGTTGATGATGGTAATGCAGTTGTCGTGGCTGTCGGCGGCGGGGAAGAAGATCTGAGGCGGCGAAAGACAGTCTGGAGAGCGGATCCCTGCTATGGTGAACCCTTCCGTCGTTGGAGCAGCTGAGCTGGGGTGGAACACAGCACCGCAGGAGCAGGACAAACCACACAAGGTTTTCTTTGACACATATTTGTAATAGAAGTAATTGTGTAAGGACTTGTTTGAATTTGAGGATTCTAACAATGCAGGGATAGGAAATAGACAGGAATAGGATAGGAATGCACGTGCAAAACAGAGAATTTAAAAACACAGGATTTCTGCCAATCTGGGTGTTTGGTTCACAAGAATTGGAAGATCACAGGATGCAAAGAAGCATGGTGAGATTAAGTCAAACCACAAGAAAATGTACGGTTATAATGCTATTATGCTACTATCTCTTAGTCTTGTGCTTCATGAATAGGAATTTGAAAAGGAGGACAAGTGGAAATTAAAATTCCTACGGTTTTTCTCTCAAGGAGACACTAAAGGAACAAATCCTACAGTTTTCCTTTGCTCCATTCCTTTGCACCAAATTCATGAAAAGTAGTACCATACGAAACTTTCCAATTCATATGTTTTTATTCACTTTTCCTTTCAAGCACTGGCGATTCCAGTAGGCAGGCTTGAGCAAGGAAAAGCCTACACTAAAAAAATGTTTTTGTGCTACTTCTATTACTTTGGATCCAGGCCACTCCCTACTAGCTCAACTCCCAGGGCCCTCGACAAATGCACAGCTCAAACGCGTAGAGATAAATAATGATGGCATTCAAGAGAGTCCATCACGGATAGCTAAGTTGCCTGGTACCTCACTGCTTGTCATATAGTAGGATAAAATAATCGTATTTCCCGTTGCTCCGTGTGCTCAGTGGACAATATATATAACATGTAGAGTAAAAAAGATATGCAACAAGTGTACAACCTCTTTGGCGAAGCCATGTCGATCTCAGCATGATTGGGTTGGCCGGAGAGGATGCTCCGGCTGACTTGGCTATCGGAAGAGGGGAAGAAGATCTTAGGCGTCTGGAGATGGAGCCCGAGGTACTACTCCACTGTGATGGGGGGTTTCGTCGTTGGAGCAGCTCCGATGAGTTGTACGACGCCGAGGCTGAAGCAGGACAAGAGAGACAACGTTTACCTGAGTGGAATTCTAATAGCATCTCCAATAGATGACGTAAAATACATAACCACAAAGTGCTAGATGTATACAGCGGCCGCTCATCTCTGAACTTAACTGTCGAAACTGAATTTAACTGTCGAAACTGAACTTAACTGTCGAAACTGAATTTTGATGTCGAAACTGAATTTTACTGTCAAACTGAACGCACTAGAGGTGAGGCTACACGTCAGTCGACTGACTTTTTCATCTCTGGTTAGTCGATTTTGCAGCCGTTGGATACGAAATCAAGAGCCTGCAGTTCATCTTCAACCTCCACCCCTTGAGCCGCCAGCCACCACCGGCCAAACAGCCGCCCCGCCCGCCCCGAAAACACTCCCCACCGCCGGTCCACCGCCGCCCCGGCCATCCCTCTAGCCCCCCCCCCCCGTACCGAGCTTTTTCTCCGACGATCCCCACGCCACCGCCCCACCACCGCCGGCGACCACCGCCCCCACCCTGAACCCTAAGATAGATAGTGGGTACTTCTCCGGTGAGCCCCCCTCCCCGCTGTGGCTGGTTCTTCCTTAACTCCGGCAAGCCCCCCACCCCCTGAAGATCGACTGACCCAAAAGTCGATTCAGTCGACTGAAGTGTAGCTAAATCGGAGCAGCATCGCAAGAAAGAGCAAGAGCGAGAGCGGCAGTGCGGGCAAGAGCAAGAGCAAGAGTAGACCAGGCAGGGGACCGAGAGCAAGAGCAGAGCAGCAGCGCGAGCGAGAGCTAAAGCAGCAGCAGCTCCTACTGATGTGGACGTCGCCGCCGAGGGAGCGACACCGTGTAGGAACTGGCCGGCGACGCCGCGGTGGATGGAGCCACACCGTGTCAGCTCGGTACCGAGCGCCGGCAGCACCGTGAGATCGAATCAAGAAAAAATGCGGCGATTAGTGTACAACCTCTTTGGTGGCGCCGATTAGGCCGCAGCTTCATCCGAGGAAACAGTGATGCTGATGCTCTTCCGGTAGTGTAGGTGAAGACGGCGGTGTGGGAATGGAGGTGGCACGAAAGACGAGGGGAACATCGGGGCAGCTCCTTGGAGGTGGAGGACAGGGTGGCTGAACCGGCGGGACGACCAGATCGACGACGGATCCTCATCCAGTACGGTGGATGAGGGACGTCGAGGTGTTCCTCTGGACGATGTTGTCGGGGAAGAGACTCTGGCTGGGTGGCGGACGGAGGAGGGTGTGGGGCTTCGCGGGTTTTCCCGGCCTTGGTGTATGAATGGGTTGGCGGATGGGATGGAAGTGGGGAACCATGGCTTAGGGACGCGCTTGTCCGAATGTGGGGTAAGTTATGAAAGTACCCCCACCGATTTGAGGCGGTTCTTTCGGTTCAGGGGTATCACGGGCATTTCACGTGTCGGGATTTCATAGGAGGTGGGAGTTTTCGCGCGCGTTGTAATTTTGGAATAGCAAGGCGCGGGTTGAGATGGAGGGAGTTGTCGGAGCACAATGAGACAAAGATATATCTTAAATATTTCGGGCTAACAAGGCGCGGGTTGAAGAGGCGGGTGTTTCGCAGCACGATAGACAGAGACGCTAGCTTGAAATTTCGGCATAACAAGGCGCGGCTTGAAATTTCGGGAGAACGAGCTTAACGTGTACCCAAAAGAAAAAAAGACAATTTAGACTAGTATGATATACTATGTACAATGTGTTTAACACTCACAACACACACACAGACACCATTTAGACTAGTAAGGTACACGTGCATTGCACGCATGAGATTTGGCAACCAAATTATGAATAAATACCACATTATAGCATGTAAGCTTTGAGTCATATATGCATGATGTAGATGTTCGTTTAATTCTTATAGTTCATTTCATTCAAAATCATCTAGTTTTTATAAGAAAGCTAATCTATTTTAAGATTCATGGAATTGTGCGTTGTAAGGCATAAAGTAAAAAAAATCATGTAGAAAAACATTTGGGAAATTCTGATACGGAAGATTCTAGAACAAAGAAGAAGTGCTTGTGTTTTGAGGTTTGTGCATTATGCTTAAGTTCAACCATAGAGTCTTCTAGATTGTACATGTGGCAAAATCTGGGGAATCTAGATGATATCCAATGTCCAGTAGTGCTCAAATTTGCCAGCTCTGCACCATCAGATTGGCTTCATCCAACGACCATCTTTCAAAGTTAAAGTTGTCCGCACACTATATAAAAAAATATAATATAATATATATATAGGGGTATAGATATAGATATGTGATGCGAAAGCCACCCATCATCTCCAGTTAGAATAGTTTGTCCATGCACGGATGCAATGTGGCCAAACGATGTCTGCCATCGGTATCTCAAATTCAAACCAATCTGACCTTGTTCAATGTGTATACATTGCAACATGTTCGTTTCCAAACCACACCGCGCAGATCTCCGTTATATTCATGCATGCATGGGTTTCAAACATCATGATCTCTTATTCAAATATTTGAATTCAACTTTACATTGATTATGACCTCACCTAGTCTTTTACACCCACACATTGGTCTTCTCTTTATAATTGCACCACTAACTTTCTCTCGTGCATGCATGCACACACACTACCAGTCGGCATTATCTATCGCACACATGCAATCTTTTTCTTCAGGTCGGTCTCCCATGAAGGCACACACACACACACATCCCCCTCTCCATCATATCGGGCATTCTTTATCTCTGACGTGCATGCGCAACGATCGATGTTCCTCTATGTGTGTGTGTATATAGCTAGGTCTTTCATAGTTTTCCACATAAACCGATCAATCTATATATCTAGTGAGGTCTCACCCTCTTTCCCACGTCCACATCGATCAATCTATACCTCTCTATATAGGATTACATATATAGCTAATACACCCACATTAATTATATATCCAACGCCCCCTCTCATCATCCATGCCTTCCGCTTCATCTCTCAGACGCACGCACAATGGCCAAGACAGGGGGCAGCAAGGGCCCTGCCCCCCTAACATCATTATATATCGAGGCTAATATGAATGTGATCATTAGACAATTGCTGGTAAAAATGGTTTAAGTTGATGAATTGGCCCTCCTCGGAAAGGATTAGCAATGCTTGGCCCCCTAGCTCATGGGACATTTTTCATGGCTCCACCACTGTGCGCAACAGCGCACGTTCTCGCCCCCTCTCTCTAAATATTGATCTCGCAGTTGTGCACTCCTTCATAGTCTCCCTCCACTCGGCCCCTCGCACCATCTTCTAGCCCCCCATCGGATTTTGCCACATGTACAATCTAGCAGACTCCATGGTTGAACTTAAGCATAATGCACAAATCTCAAAACAAAAGTGGTTCTCCTTTGTTCTAGAATCTTCCGTGTCGTAACTGCCCAAACTTTTTTCTAGTTGAATTGCCATTCTTTGTTTGTACTTTATGCTTTACAACGCACAATTCCATGAATGATAAAATAGATTAAGGGCTTCTTTGATTCAAAGGATTCTCGAAGGAATTTTGGAGGATTCTAATCCTTAGGAATTTTTCCTTTCTTGGTTGTTTGATTCGTAGGATTGTAAACCATAGGCATTTTTCCATATGATTCATTTGCACTAGATTTCATAGGAAACATCCCATCCACTCAAACCTCTTTGAAAGAATTCTGCATTTTTTCTATGCACAATCAAACACTCGTACCATCCTGTAGGATTCAAGACGACATTCCACTCTAATCCCATGTTCTTCCTATTCCCGCGTTTTGGAAATCCTACGAATCAAAGAGGCCCTAGGTTTTTTATAAAAACTAATTGATTTTGAATGAGACAAACTATAAGAATTAAATGAAGGTCTACATCAGGCATATATGACTCAGAGCTTAAATGCTACAGTGTGGTATTTATTCGTAATTTGGTTGCGAAATCTGACGTGTGCAATGCACGTGTACCTTACTAGTACTTCGAGTATGTGCAAAACACAATGGCACGCTACACAGTGTCTCTCTTACAGTTCATGAAGTCACGTGGGCACGTGGCACATGTGGAGGCGTTGTCGCGACATCCTTGTGTGGATTGATCACAGTGATGTGCTGCTGGTTCCAGAAGAATGTACTCGTCCTCCCTAAGCCGCACTGGCGGTACATGTACGAAGCGAAGATGTGCACGCACGCCACGCACGCACTCATTCCCTCGCACGCACATGCGGGTACACGGGGGGACGCAATTTTTTACCAAGATCCACCCCATGTGATAATTTGACGCGTGTAAAGTCCTTCACTTCATTGATGGTCAATTAATACAGCGCATGCAAATTGAGTGGACGTGAGGGGGGAAGAAAGACATTACTACTCCACTGCGTGCATGCGAGTAGTTAAATCATGGGTTGCTAGTAGACTTCCATTGGTCTCCTTCGTATTTTGTGCCGATTTTTGACAGTAACATAATATTTACGCATATGAGCAGTGCAGTCTACTTGAAATTTATGTTCCACTAAACTCATCGGGAGCCGTTTCGGGCCTCGAAACCAAAAACCATCAATTAATCTTTACCTTGTTCCCATCACATTCGAAAGTACTAGTGCTACAAGTGCAAGCCTACTCACACCTACCAGTACGTACCAAACCTGAACGTGTTCCCACTATGCAGGTTATAGTACTAGTGCTAGTACTTAGGCTATAAAAAGGGGAACTACCTAACCGAAAATTACTCTACCTTCCTCCTCATAAGTCCTGCTTCTTCGTCCGTCCTTGCCATGGCCAGTGTGCAGAGCTCTAGGTCGAGAACTACTCGTAACAAGGGAGAGGCAACCAAGGCTGCGGAAAAAATAGAGAGGGCTCGCCTCCACGCAGAGACCTCGAAAGATCTCTCACGGGCAGGCGATGGCTCCCAGGAGCGCCCTAGACGCGGAGGCGAACATGCCGTGCTGGTGGCGCTGGAGTCGTTATCCCTCGACGGCATGCCCGATTAGCTCAATAAGCACCTCAATAAGCAGAAGGAGTTCATCCACGGCTTGGTGGAGCTGCTGAAGGAGAGCCTCGACAACATGCCCGCTGAGCTCAATGAGCAGGGGGAGTTGACCGCCGGCTTGGTGATGCTACTGAAGAAGAGTATTGCCTCGGAGAAGAAGGCGACCGGCGAAATCCTGCAACTTTCGGAGGACAACGCGAAGCTCTGCCACGAGCTCGACCTGCTGAAGGAGGAGAACGCCCGCTGGAAGAAGCTGCATGAGAATAGTAGTTCCTCGATGAAGATGTTGCAGGCCCTCGTCATGGAACAGAAGGAGGAGTTGGCGAAGTTCCGCGTCAAGCACCCGGCTGCTGTCAAGGTACGTAATGCGGCCATGGAACAGATGATGAAGGCTCGCGTCGAGAAATCCTGCGTCATGGACACAATGATGAAGATGGCGGAGGAGACGCGCAAGGAGATGGAGGTCGTGGAGGCGACGAAGAAGCAGTTACGACTCCGCGGCCAGCAACCCTTCATGTAGTGAGAGCAGCGCCCCAGACTTGTGTGTGCGTCTTCCTTCTTTTTTTGGGTGATAATCCTCCTTCTTCTTTTGCTCCTGTGTTTCTTATTTTGCTTCGGGTGTTTCTCCGCACGTGTCACCTTCTCTGCGAGGCATGAATAGAACAATGCTAAAAATGAGATGACTAGCAAATTAGATCATTCTTTATCGCCAATAGAACAATGCCTCTTGCTAGTAATATATAATAAGAGTAGAGAGTAGAGGAGATGGCACTGGGCTGCCATGTTTCGTCTCCTCCGTCGTACTCCAGTGGAAAACTTGAGTATACCGCACTGTTCTTTGCTCCTCCTCAGGTCGTCGGCACATTTATACGAGCAGTCAAATCACAAGGCCCCGCCTTCCAGCAGTAATGAGCCGTCAAATCACAAAGGCCCTTGCCTCTCGTGAAAAGGACCAAGCTAGACTGCCCCGCCCTCTAGCCTTTTAAAAAATGTATACGTTTGTACAGTAGTAGTATCGATGGATTGCGCCATGGAGCAAAACTATGCATATACTACTACGTATATGACACTACCCACTATGAAGGTACTAGTAACATAGACTAGTAACTGGTCTATGTTACTCTCCACTATGACCAGCCAAAGTCGAGGCGCGGATACCAACGAGGGCCTGGTTGTGTCTATACTTGGACAACTCACCCGACTGCATGCGCACCAGGCAGACGAAGCTCGTGTCGTGTTGGTGCCGTGTGCGGCCCGCACATTAACCAAAACCTCGCGCCTCCATCTTAGCCCTCGCGTTTAAAACATCTCAATATCAAGGCCAAGGAGCAACGTTAAACCTATGATAGAGCCAATCGGATGGTTGAGAACACTACAATTCGTAGCTACAGATGCGTGTGTGAGAGAGGACGAGTGCATGCGTGCACCTCTTCTTAGAGTACAACTGTATGTGGGTGGCATCGGCCTAGGGAGCAGTGATGGTGCGTGCAAGAAGTCCCGAGAGATAGGTGTAATGCGTCTGAAAAAAAGACTAGTCTATAGCTCGCCACGAGGCTATTCCTGTCGAACGCCAAGCGTAAGATATGTATCCGACGGTGCCAGTTTTTGCACGTACACAGCAGTAGAAAAAGAACTAGTAGTACCATGGCATATGCTACACCACGGCCGAGAAAACGTGCCGACGTTACGCCATCCGGGAATAGTGCCGCACTTCGAAACTAGAACCGTCAATAAATCTTGAGCGCGTCTCGTCATATTCCAAATTACTACTACTACCACGCTATATTTAATTGCAAACATGTTCACACCAATCACAACCTAAACGGTTTCCCACTTAGGAGCGTATTAGTAGTACTCGGTTATAAATACTACTATGCTAAGATGACTGCACATTCCTCCTCAACTCCTCATCCACAAGAAACAATCAAGCCATAGCTAGCGTGAGTTCTGGGTCGAGAGATTTCCACCAGGGAGAGGTGAGCGTGGAAGAGGAAGCACGAGAGATGTCCCGCCTCGTCGCGAAAGCAGCCGACATGTCCAGCCGCACAACAGTAGCAGCACAGAGGTCCCGCCGCGCCACCGAAGCAGCACGGAGGTCCCGCTGCGTTGCCGAAGCAGCACGGAGGTCCCGCCGCGCCGTCGATGTAGCAGACTGGTCCGGCCACGCCGCGGAAGCAGCAGAGATGTCTCGCCGCGCTGCCGAAGTAGCAGGGAGGTCCCGCCGCACCGCGGCGGCCTGGGAAAATTTCTCGCGGGCAGGCGAGGACTTTTACAGGCGCATGCATGCGATAGTCCATAGCCAGATGGATCATATCTCCGGCTGGGCAAGGATGAAGGACGAGGCTACCGGCGTCATCCGGCAACTCGGGGAGGGCAATGCGAAGCTCCGGGGCGAGCGCGACCTGCTGAGGGCGAAGATCGCCGGAAGGGCGAAGCAGGAGGAGGAGACCGTTGTCGTGTTGCAGAGGACGGGCGTCATCATCAAGAAACTTATGGACGAAAATGCCATGCTCCGCATCGAGCGCAACAGGCTGGTGGAGGAATCCATGGATGCTGCCAAGCAGCGTATTAAGGACATGAAACTGATGAAAGAGATCATCGCCCGCCGCGAGAACTAGTCTCCGCGACCTGCAGCGCGTAAAGAAAGTAGAGATCAGCGAGCCAGATCGTTGTATGCGTCTTCCTTCTTCTTTTGCCCTTGTGTATTTCGGGCGTAGTCGCATGTGGCTTTTTTAATTATCTTCCCAATTATGTAAGACAATTATTATCCACTCTCGTCGTCCTTATATATATTCATCAGTCTTGCTATAAGTCGCAGTAGATGCTATATAGGTCCGTCGGATCTTACATCAAGATCCGTGCAAAATTTTCTTTTCAGATTTTCTTTTCTCTCTCTTAAATCTCAGTCGAGTGAGACATTGCCATGCCATTAAACAGAGGCTCGGGCGCCATTAATTGTACCTTGGGACAGAGGTGGACGCCAGATAGAGGTCAAAAGGCTCTCCTCCCGATAAGCACGCGCAGGGGTCTGATCGCATGCCTCCCGTACTCAAATAGCTACCCTGCACGGCGCCTCCTAGCTAATAAAAAAAGGGACGCGTGGCGGCACGTAAATGGTAAATAGAACGCCAACGGTTTCAATAATACTTGTGTTTCCGACTGTAACATGATAGCACTTGTTCCAAAATGACTTTGTTGACTGTTAATGTGTGCGCCTTAGAAAATCGGACAGCAAAATTACCACAGCATGTTGGTGCCATGTCATGGCACCAAGCCAAGTTTCATGATTTTTATGCGTGTTTCAGATTTACAGGAATTAAAAAATCAAGTTTCTCAATGTTTCCAGCCGAGCCATGACGCCCAGATGTTTGAATTTCATTCCCATTTCTGGCATGGGACCTAGAAATTTACCCGAGGACACACATGTGATTTTTTTTAACCAGCTTTGGTGCACTGGAGCATGTGCTTGTATTTAAAATTTGAATTATGCACACAAAGGTGACACGTTCCCTCTCAAAACCACGAGACTTCTTGACAGAAGCTCCGGTTTGCAAGAAACCTATACCAAAACTTGTTCCTATTCTGCATTTTTTTACCATAGCATGGTAGTACCATGACATGACACCATGCCAAGTTTCATGATTTTCAGGCGTGTTTTGGATTTACAAGAATTTTATAACCAAGCTTCTCAATGTTCTCGGCCGAACCACGATGCCCAGATGTTGGAATTTCATTCACATTTCTTATATGGGACCTAGAAATTCACCCGAGGACACACATGTGATTTTTCAGTCAACTTTGGTGCACGGGAGCATGTGCTTGTAGTTCAAATTTGAATTATGCACATTAAATGACCAGAAACTCAATTAATGTATAAAAAAGGCCAAACGAACCCAGAATAATTCCAAAATTTAATAGGGCACTCATATAGTTCTATGTTACCTCTGTAAAGAAAATCTGGTGGTAGGCAGCGTATATTGTTACGCACACAAAGGTATAAAGAAATAAAGAAATTAGTCCTATTTAATTCTTGGGTTCTTATTATTTATGCCACTAGTTGTGTATCACTACTCAGTTTTTCCATTAGAAGTTACAACTACTCAAAAAATGCCATCGATCCTTGAGATGCCTGCTCAAAAATGCAATTAGGTGTCTAAGAAATGCCATCGTTAAGTTAGATGTTTGCTCCGAAATGCCATTAAACATTGTTATTTTCACGTCAAACCCCGTTGACCATGTTACATGACAAAAATAAGCCGATTCCCACAATGATAAGTTAATGGTGTCCAGCACAACACACCCCTCCAATAAAACTAAGCACCCTGGAATTCTTTGACAAAACTAAGCACCCTGAAATTCTTTGACAACTAAACTGCTGGCTATATGATGTTGGCCGTACGTATATAATGTCAAGAAATGAGTGGTAGTACTATACCAACTAAAATATGAAATGTACGAAATATAACGAGAAGAAACATAACATAGTTCTGCTGGGGGCTCGGCACAACACACCCCTCAAATAAAACTAAGCACACCAGAAATTAAACTAAGCAACTAATCCGGTAGACACTGCATTAGAACCACCATGAGCAATGACACTGCCACCTTACTCGGAGTCCTCGCCCACGTCCTCGACTTCGTCCTTGTCCCTCCTCCTCTTGGGTGATACTTCTTTGCTTGAACCGCACACTTGGCTCTTGCTCTTCATCCAACCCTTGTAGATATTGAAACAAAGGTAGCCATCCATTGCAGCGTAGTGGATGTGGTCCATATCTAGTACATTCCACTACCATGCATGACGATGAAACGTGTACAGAGGTTTCTCTAGTTTACCGTACAAAGGATGAACCATGGCTCCTGCCAGGGTTAGCATTGAAGGCTGATCAAGGGAGGGCACCAGCCCTTCCTTCTGGAGGTCGAAGGGGTCGCCTACAACGAGGCCTATCCGACCCAGGATTTCCTTGTCGTTCCTAAAGTCTACAGTAACGAATTTGACTCGGCGGCCCTTGAGGAACTTCTTAAATTCCTCGCACTCAACGTCGGCATGGCATATGTGGTAGACCAAGCATAAGTCATGCACGCAAACCTGGATCACGGCGGGCTTCTTCTTCTCTGCCTCCTTTAGTTTCTTCTCGCTTCCCAGGACTGTCGTGTACTCAGCATCTAGCCCAGCGACCCACTCATCATTTGAGTTTTCGAACATGCGTTTGAAGCGAGCAAGGCATTCTTTCACCGTTGCGGAAGAACGGGTGTAGATGACGTCGAACTCATCGTCGGTGATGGTTCTAACCTTGTACTCACCGCTGATCATGGAGATTTGGGATGCCATGGATTTGGGAGGAGGGTTAGTATTAGTGGAACCGCCGTTATGTGAAAGGACGGGACGACTAGGAGCGGTTTATCGATTGTAAAAATGTCGAGTGGGGGGGCGCGTGCGAATGACAGGGTAGTGGCTTGCCTGGTGGATAAATGGATTCATGCACAGTACTATGGGGGCCCAATTAGATGTCATGTCTACTCGACGCCCAATTAAATGGCTTTTGATGTCATGTCAAGCGTCGGGAAAATTACAGGTGATACGAAGCTTTCCATTCTCCCATGATACGGGCTTCTGAGAGCCCTTGGATCTGAGATCGAACGGTTGCATGGCGTGATTCTAGACCTATGGGTGAATATCCTATCCTAGAGGGTTATTCTGCAAATTTTCAACAACTTAGCATGCGACCATTCTATCTTAGATCCAAGGGCTGCCAGCAGCCCGTATCATGGTTGTGCCTACCACCAAACTAGTCTATCATCTAGGTACACGCGCTTAGCACCGTTTCTTCCTAGGGTCACCAAACTAGTCTCTCTCTTCTTAATTAACTTGCCACATCAGACTTTATGCCTATGTGGCAGGCTTAGCACCTGTAGGATCAAGTACAATAGTGGGCTATAAGCCCGCTTTACATGGCATCTTTGCATATGTGGGGGAAAGAGGCAAGGAAAAAGTGGAGGAGTGGGCTCTCAAGCAAGAGCCGGCCTCTACATGGTGGAGCATCGGGAGAGGCACCTGTATGGAGGTGGTCAGGAATCGGGAGACTCAAGCCGGTCGTAGCGCCGCAGTTAAAATGATAATGGCAAGTCAAATCACCAGGCCCCACCTGTCCAGCAATAACTCACTGTCAAATCACACAGCCCTACGTTTGCAGCAGCCTACTCCCTCATCTTCTTGCATCTCTGTCAAACCGAGTAGGCAGAACTGCCCCGCCTACCGCGCGGGAAAAGCCCCGCCCTCGAGTTTTAAATAGTACAATATACTAATTTTGTATCCATGGATTGCGCCATGGAGCAAAGCCTCAAGAAAACGGCGGTACACATGTATGGAGTATACAGCACACCCGTCGCGTTCGCGTCGCACCACAGACGGTCGGTCAGTCTGGCACGCCGCTCTCCGAATGGAACGCGAGTCATATTGCGTTTGCACACACATGTGGGACCGCAATTGAGAACCGACCATAGGCACACTCCCCGGCCCCGCAAGTCGGGTGAGTTAATAGAAGCACATACTCCACCTTGGTACCTGGACGATCCCTGCAAGACATGGAAGATCAGTTCGTCCATGCATGTGACCAGACTCCAGCAGACACGCCTGGATTGGCTATCGTCTACATATCGTGCAGTCTGTGTTGTACAGGGCTCTAGTTCTGGTGAGAAATCTAAAAAAAGGTTTCTTGTCATCTTGCAAAATTAGGTTTCATGTGCTTCGGATCACTGCGAGGGTTAAACAGCGACAACTGAGTTGGGCTAGTCATTGGGGGCACATGCACAAAGACTACTATCGACGGACCCCTTTTCTACGAGTTTATCTTTAATTTGAGCTTTGATCCTCGTCTAGTTTGTCCGTCGGGATTCATCTTGTCTCCTTTGAGCAGTGAGGTCATGATTTCTTGTCATGTGGCATTTTTTCGTGTTATATGTTATAATCCGGTGCTTCAGATCAAAATGACGACAACTGCGCCTCCGGGGCACGTGCATGAAGACTTCTCGACAGGCATTGCCGAGGTCAAGCCGGCTCCGGCCAGTAGACAAAAGAAAACTAGTACTCCAGTATATAGGCAGGAGCCTCCGTGCTTGCTTGCTAGTGTTTCTCTCTTCACATTGTCTCGTCCTCTCCAGATCTAAACACGACAGTGGTGGCCACAGTCTCTCTCTCTACTCACCGCTGGTCACAGATCTAGCGGGATCCTCTCCGCCGAGGAAGGTGAGAAGGTGCAACGTTCACACGGTCGTCCTCGGTGACGGCTCTTACCCACTGCCGGCGCGTCCCGATCAGCGTGCCTTGCCATTCTCTCCCAAGCATCGCTGGCGAGGGAGGGCCTCCCACCCCTTCTTCCTCGCTGCCATAGTGTGGGCAGATCCGGCCTCCCGCCGCCCACCTAGCGACATCCCGGCGACCCTCAGGTATAACTTCCTTCGAAACCGGCCTTGCTCTACTTCCCGAGCTCCTGACGTCGCTGCATTTGTATCTTTTACTATTTCTCAGGCCCCCTCGTGTAGATAGGATTGATCGGCTATTCGAAAACCACCTAATTTTTTACTGTTAAGAGGTAAAACTAGTTCATGCACTCGAATCTAGTAGTACTTGGTTCAAACAAGGAAGAAAGGGGGTGGGGGTGGGGGAAGATTTGTTACCTGAATCTAGGACTTGGTCGAAAGAGGAAATAATGGGGGAGAAAAGTAGCAGAGACTGGCTATCCAACTGGTCTCTAGGTCTAATAGGGAAATAAAGGGAACGCATTACAAACTCAATATAAACCCGATCTATTGGTTGAAAAAGGAAAGAAAGTGGGGACTGGGGGACAAGCCAACAGAGTAAGTCCAGCACTAGATTTGCTAGCCTCACACAATATAAGGTGGCTATATACCGAACAAAAATGGGACCAACCCAGATATCCTCTTCTGATGTTTGTTGCCCCGAGCCACTCTTATGTAATGCCACTGGTAAAATGTAGCAGTCGCACTGATAAAAGTAAGGACACGTTAAACCAATGTTGTTTTCAATGTAATGCCTCCAGTAATATGAATCAATGGCACTTTTTTCATCTCCTGCTAAATTTCCCATTAAGATAAGTTGCTTCTTTTCGTTAGAGATGCAACTGTCCTGGTCCGCCTACTCTCCAGGAGCTTCACGACCAACCTTGATGTTGCTCAATTTTATTGCAACTAATGAAGAAGCTCTGTGGGTTTCGTTTTCTGACGGAAATGGAACTTGGGCTGGAGCCCATTTCTTAAAGAAAGAAGAAGAAGAAGTTGCTAGCTCATGGGACATTGCTTCATTTTAGGTGAACTGCACCAAAAGGTCCCATGAATTGAATCATCCATGTTGGTGACTGGTGTCATCCCTTCTACGATGGCGTTGACTGCAGATATGGTTCCCATCAAGAGGTATGTTCCTTTTTGGTCTGACCGTTTGCCAAAGATCCTGCATGTTGATCCTGCTCTTGTGCTACTGTTTTGGCACTGCCATGATAAAGCAATAATGTTATTATTTTGCACCTTAATCTAGTGGCACTATTAATTTGAGGCAATGTTTTGGCACCGCTAGTGCCACTGTTTTTTTATATATCGAAAGAGGGGGTTCCCTCCGATTTCATTAAAGAAACCCAACCAAATAGAACCATTATCCGACAACATCTCAGTGTAAACGGGCAGTTATGCAACTACTACTAGAACGGACTGAGTACTAGCAGGAGACAAGTTCACCACATAAGCTAGGCAAGTAGGGGGACGTAGCACCAGCTCGACCAAGTTTGGATTACAACCCAAATGCTACCACAGAAACATCAGGGGGAAGATAGGGACTGAAAGAGCCAGCTTCAGCATCCCAGTCTAAGCACCCCCGGCCTTCATCCTTGCGATGCACGGTACACCTCGTTTGCCACTTGCTCGACCCTAGTGTCACTGATAAAATGAAGTAATAATACAGTTAAAATAGAGCGAGTGTCCTCTCTATCATTTCATTTCCAATGTAGATAAAGAAAGTGCTTCTCTTTGTTAATGTATGTTTCATCAACTAGTCCCATTGTTAATGTTTAAGCGTTTCTGCAAACTGGGGTGCTTAGTTTTAGTTGATCTGCACAAAAATAGAGATTTGAATGTCTCAAGGCCCCTCCTTGTACTACCGATGTACACTAATGTTCATCACTGGCAGAAGGTGTATCGGGGAGACTTGGGTCGATTTCCAGTATGATGTTATATTTTCTTCTGTTTATTAGTGTATGTTTCATCAACTAGTGCCACTATAATGTAATCACGCCTTTTCATTATCTGTGCAAACAGGTTTATTCAGCTGCATTTTGGTGGAACTGCACAAATGTATGGATGGAACCGGCATATATGCAGAGTGCTAGGTGCCAAGTAAAAATTACCGACACCAACCCTGCTCCATCTAAGCATTGGCATCCACCACCATCAGTGGGATGTGTGGCGCTCACTATGGACGATCTTTCTCGGCAACAAATCCTCTAACCAAATACTAGTAGCTTAGACTCAAAAAAAATACCAGTAGCTTATATTGGTAGTTTTCTAGGGGTGTACTCTTTTCTGATAGAAGCACCAATCTATTTTTCTTTATTTGTACACAGTGTCACAACTTTGACCCAAAGGTCCAGAGCTATTTTAGGGCGATTGGCGTAGTACTCGGAGACTGATTGTAAGCATGATTTTTATTAGTTGTCACACTGATTATAAGCATGAGAAGATGGAAGATTAGGTTAGTGCGAAGCTTACCTTAAACCCTACCGACGCCGTTGAAACGAGGCGAGCATCGAGGGAACCGTGGAGAACGGTGGGGAAGTGACGTCGCGCCATCCGGCCTCCTCTTGCGGTGGGAGAACGAATACTCCTGTGGCTCCGGCTGGCTCTACACCCTCACGAACGGCACACCGTACTCGATCGATTCGTTATCCTCTAGGTGCTCGACCTTCGACCTGTACGCCCACCACCTCCGCCTGACTTTCGCCTCGGGCGAATCTGTCTGCTCCATCACCCAGAGGAGATACTCGATGAACTCGAAGGAGTGCAGCGTGACTACCGCCGAGGAGTACAACGCCACCCTCATCGCCGTCGTCTCGCTCTTTCGCATACATTGCCACATCGCCCTCACCGTCATTGAAATCTCCCACTCATTGTCAAACCAAGTAAGGATCTCCTTCAACCTGGCTAACTTTGCCTGATCGCCACCGGCGATCTGCCAGATTCGCTGCTGCATCCCCTCCATAGATGTCCTTCTGAGTGGTCCGGTGCTAGCTTTGGAAGATGGGACGAGAGACGGTGGTCTTGCAATAGAGAAGAGGGAGAGGCCAGATGGTGGTTTTGGAATGGAGATGATGGAGAGGAGAGGTTCCCCTGCCTTTCAGTCGTTGACAGGTGGGCCCCGCGCTTGGTGGGACCCATGTGTCAGTGTCTCAATGGCAGGATGGGCTACGTCAGGGGATCCTCGTCCGAGGAGAGAGGAGGTGGTTTTGCAATGGATAAGAGGGAGAGGCGAGATGGTGGTTTTGGAATGGAGATGATGGAGAGGAGAGGAGGTGGTTTTGCAATGGAGAAGAGGGAGAGGAGCATGCGGCAGCGATTTAGGACTGGACGAGAGGGCCGGCGCGCTGTGACTGGATCAAAATCAAAATCAATTTACCCTTCAATTAAGAAAGCGACCCCACATTAACTAGTCTCCCTTTTATTCTGGGTCATAATTGACCATGATTTTCGCAAATAAAATATATGTTATACGTTGCAATAATAGAATTTGAAAGTACATTCAGATACGAACGAAATGATACAATTTTTGGTGACATGCATTCACATTTTGCTTGTCAAATACATTACGTGGTCAAACTTTGACCCAAAATACGCAAAACAAAAAAAATACTTCCAAGACCAGCGCTGCTCTTCCGCTCTTCTCCTCTTAAACCACCGCCGCTCCTCTCCTATTCCAATCTAAATCCAGCGCCGCTCCTCTCCTCTTCCATTTCAAAACCACCGCCCCTCCTCTCCTGTTCCAATCCAAAACTAGTGTCGCTCCTCTCCCGTTCTAAACCAAAACCAGCGCTGCTCCTCTCCTCTTCCATTCAAAAACCACCACTGGCGAGTGAAGGTGCTGTGGAGAAGTAGATCGATGGAGTACAACCGATATGTGAGGATCGCAGACGGCGACCCTGTGAAGCTAGCTAGGATGTTGGAGATATAGTCTTGGTTTGACAACAAGGACCAACTAGCGGTGACGGCGACATCCATGGCCAAATATCTACAACAGAGCAAAAAGGCGGCGATACTCCCGGAGGGAGTCGCGCGGGAGTACATAGAGCTGCTCCTCTGGGCCATGGAGCAAACAGATTCACTGAATCCGATCGTGAGGGAGCGGTGGTGTGAGTATCGATCCCAGATGGAGCATCCACCAGAGATTGAAGGATCGAGCATCTACAGGGTGCCCTTTGTGAGGGTGACGTGCCAAAGCGAGCCGGTGGAGTCTTCGTCGACCAAACCCAACAGCAAGAGGAGAAAACAGTTGGCCCGACGACGCTTCCCCACCATCCTCTCCCTCGCCGTTCACATCGTCTCATGGGGCGGCTGTCTGCCGCCGAGGAATAGGAGGGATTTGCCCCCCCCCCAGACCAATAGTCGGGCAGGTTGTGAATTGTCAGGAGGAGCTTAGGGTTGGTAGTATTTGCAGGTTGTGAATTGTGTTTTGTGTTGTGTATTTTGAGAGTACTTTCAGATATGAATGTCTTTTGCATTTCAGATTTGCAGTATTGAGCATATGAAGTATTTTATGAATTCTAGAGATCTATTTTTAGCACTTAAAAAATGTAGTTTCATAGGAGTATAAAAGTGCAGACGATGTGATTCCCAGAGAAGAAACTGCAAGTTTCAGTTTCAGATAAGAAACTCCAAGTTCAGTTTCAGATAAGAAACTGCAACATTCAGAGGCAGAGCATCTATATTAACACGGCCTTTTCAAACAGTGTTAACATCATGCTGGAAGTTTTATTCATGGTCGAAACTAGAACTATCAGCCAGTTAACATCATGCTGATCAACATTCATGCATAGCACATCTTCATATGATGCACAGTCAAAAAGATATGCTATTTTCAAAATGCCCACACAATGTCGAGTGTGCGAAAAACAGAGAAAATGAGGGACGGAGTTTTGACAAGTGTAGGACGTGGTGTGCGTGGATGACAATTGGGACCCACATGTCAATAAAGGCAGAGGCAAAAAAATTGGAGATATTTTCTCTGCACAGGTGGAATCGAACCCGGGCGGAACAGCTGCCCCGTCTAGGCTTTCTTTTTTAACATGCGCAGCCCATGACCTCGGATGGGAGGTCCATAAGGCTGTTTGTATTTTCTTGAGGGCCGTCATGTATCGACCGGCCTATGGACCTCCCATCCGAGGTTTTATTTTTCCTGAAACATCGGCAGCCCAATTTATGTAAGTTTTTTTGAAGAAAACGCAGAGGTCTGTTCTATTTTTCTATATAAGAATAGGAATGCCTGGTCCAACTTATGTTTCCCTTCTAACTATATTATATATATTTAAATTATTTTATATGTTATCATATATTATTGTTATGTCATCATATATTTAACAGATACTTACATATGTAAGAAAACAATATCCCACATCTTGTTAACTTATAAAAATAATTTCTTAACAATAAAATCCTGGAGTTTTTTTGGCAACGAAAATCCTGGTGATTGTGTACAAAAGCTTGGTAAGATTTAAGGACCAATGTAATAATAAATCACTTATTATTTAAATATATATATATATATATAACAAAATTCTCAGCCCCTGTTTATTTTTTGATAACATTGCTGCGCCCACCCCCAACATTATAATTAGAATCAGCCCAGCAAAATCGTGTATTTTGAGGAAGTGCAAATGGCCTGTAATTTTTTAGGAAAAACATAAATGGGACGCATGGACGCTACATTATTTGTTCACCCAGCCCAGCTAATGGACTGTAATTCAAACAAAAAGAGATCAAATGGACTGTAAAATCTACCCCGCAAAAAAAGACTGTAATTTCTGAAAAAATGGGTTGAATACGTGCCACATTTTTGGAGGCTGAAATGTGGGCCAATAGGCCGAAGCCAATGCAAGTCGTTGTCAACTTAGTCAACAAATGATTCTGACATCGTTAGCCATTGGATTTACATCCAACGACTGGCATCCATCTTCAATCTCTCGTCTTCTTCCTCCAGCGCCGCCGGGACCACCTGCTCCCGCCTCCTGCTGCTAGCGGCTCTGCTTAGCACGCTCCGCTGTGAAGCGCTACTCCAGCATTGGCCAGGCCATCCCTCCACCCCTCCACACCTCCTGTTCTTCTCCACCGACTGCCGAACCACACCGCACCAGAACCAGTTAACCCTCGTACACCTCTCCGTCTGCGACTCTACTCCCGCGTCTTCCCATCTCCGGCTCGTTGCTGTCCGGGGCCTCGCCGTCGTCCACCACCTTGGATGCGCTCGGCGCGGAGTGGTCAACGTGGTCAACGAATGACACCATCGGAAGTAGACTGTGCGTAGAGAGGCTGACAGCTGGGTCCACGGCCACATGCAAGGAAATGCCTCCTTATTACGCGCAAAATAATTATTCCTCCATCTGACAGCTGGGACCTACCGGAAGGGCCTCTGTATTTCGTGAAAAAAACATTCCCACCGCTGACATGTCAGACCCACCAGCTATATCTTCGCACGCAAGGAAGTGCCTCCTTATTACGCACAAAAAAATGAATACTCCCCCTGCTAGTTGGGACCCACCTTGGTGGGAGGCTGACTTGTGGGCCTACTAAGTTGACGGGGACGGAGTGCTTTGTCAACTTAGTCAATATGAACGATTCTAGCTCCAGTGACCGTACGATGTTCATCCAACGGCCGTAGTGCTTCTTCAACCTCTGGTCTTGTTGCTCCAGCTGCCCAAAGCAGCGTCGGTCGTGCCGCATGCTCCTACCTCCCGTGCCCGGCTGTGCTGCCGCGGAGGCCTCACCGCCCCTACTATTCCCACCCTGGCCAGGCCATCCCTATACTCACCCACACCCCCTGTTATTCTGCGGCGACGGCAGCCTCACACCACAGCGAACCAGTGAACCCTCGTACTCCTCTACGCGTGGGCATCCACTGTCGTGTCTTCCCCGGCTCCGCGTCGTCCCCTTCCTAGGCCTCACCGTCGTCCACCGCCCTAGTGCTCTCGGCGCGGCCTGGTCAACGTGGTCAAGGAACGGCTTCCATCGGACGTGGACTGTACATGGAGAGGCTGACAGCTAGGTCCACGGCTGCAGCAAGGAAGTGCCTCCTTATTACGCGCAAAATAATTATTCCTCCACCTGATAGCGGGGACCCACCGGACGGGCCACCGTATTTCGTGAAAAAAAAAACGTTTTCCCTGACTGCTGGGACCCACCAGCTACATCTTCGCACGCAAGGAAGTGAGTCCGGGCAAAAAAACGATTCGCCCTCCTGACTGTTGGGACCTACCAGCTACATCTTCGCAGGCAAGGAAGTGCCTGACAGTCGGGACCCACCTGGTCGAAGCGTACGTAGCGTTGTCATTCTGGTCGCGAACGTTTACGTACGTACTGGTCGATGTAGAGGCGCCCACGTGTCGTAGTAGAGGCGTTCATGTAGCATGTACACGTACGTACAGCGGCCAGTGTGCAAGAAATAAAATACGGCCACGTACGTACATACGGGCAGGGTCTCGAACGCCTACTCGCGCATACGTACGGCCAGGGCTCGTGTACATGGCTGGGTCGAAACGGAGACAGCGTCGTCGTCGTGTTCATGGGGAGCCAACTGGCTGGGTCGGAACAGAATACGTCGTCGTGTTCATCGGGAGGGCTTGGGCGGAATAGCCGATGGAAACGAGGCCTGGCGTACCGCAGAACGGAGGAAACGGCCTCGTGTTCGACTGGCCACGTTCGAAACGGGATCCTGTTCATCGGAAGGGGTCTGGCGTACCGCAAAACGGAGGAAACGGACCTCCTACGGTCGAAACGGGGGTCCTGTTGATCGGGAGGGGTGTGGCGTACCGCAAAACGGAGGAAACGGACTTGTGTTGGAGCGCTACGGTCGAAACGGGGGTCCTGTTCATTGGGAGGGGTGTGGCATACCGCAAAGCGGGACTCCACGGGATATTGTTCATCTCCACCGTCGACCTCCTCCAGCCTCCACGGGGCTACTGTTCATCCACCGTCGACCTCCTCCAGCCTCCACCTGCGACTGTTCATCCACGGGCCCCTGTTCATCCAGCCTCCACCGCGCGCTACTCCACCGGCTACTGTTCAACCAGCCCTCTCCACAGGCTCCTGTTCAACCACCCCTCCACGGGCTACTGTTCATCCAGCTCTCCACCGTCTACTGTTCATCCTGCCCTCCATGGGGTTGTCCTGTTCATCCTGCCCTCCACGGGGTCCTGTTCATCCAGCCCCAACCGGCTCGAACGATCGGGGTCCTGTTCATCCACCCCCACCAGGTACTGTTCATCCAAACCCCCCAGCAACGCTCATTGTTCATCCAGAGGCAACGCCACGGGGTCCTGTTCATCCACCCCCACCGGGAACTGTTCATCCAAACCCCCCCCCCCAGCAACGCTCACTGTTCATCCAGAGGCAGCATCGATCGGAATCAGTTAGCAGCAGTAGCGAAGGAATCGCTCGATCGGGTTCAGTTAACACCCATCGATCGATCGCTCTGGTTCAGTAACGCGTAGCCTGCAGTGCAATCGCTCGGGTTCAGTTAGAGCCCAACGCCTCGCTCGGGTTCAGTTAGAGCCCAACGCCTCGCACACACGTGTGTACGTACGAGAGAAACGCGCATCGCTCGGCCCCCGACCACCCATCGTAACCGGGGACTCCCTGATATTTTCCGCGCCCTCGCTTCTACCACGGTTTTTTCTGTCATGGACGGCCCAAAGAATGTCATTCAGCTGCGTCTTCGGCCCGCCCAGGACGAAAAGCCCATTTTCTGTCATGATCTTTTGTCGTAGAAGTAGGACCCCACCGCATCTATGATGATACCGGGTTTTGTCACAATTATCGTCATAGAAGTGTCATAAGTATGACAAAAGATTTTTGGTTCGGCCCAAAATGTCACGGATGTGTCTTTTTTTGTAGTGCAAATAGCTGCGACCTTGATTGACGCGTGGCGATTGACAGGACGTGGGCATCTCCGCTTCCCCACGCTGCCTCGGCAACTGCCCGACTTGACCAATCCCTGCTGCATGCAGAAAAACCATCATTACCTGCGATCGTGGAGGCCGACGGTTGGCCTCCCCTGGCTATAAATGAGGAGAGGGGCGGAGCCCCCGTTGCTCATCTCTTCCTCCATTTCGCCTGCTTCTTCTTCTTCCTCCTTGCTCCGCCGCCTTGCAGTGACACTCATGGCGCCAGTGAAGAGGTTTTCAGTCGCCGAGAAGGGGAAAGCTCGCCAGGAGGGGCCTGGCTCGCCACCGCCTAAGAGGGGGCATGGCCGCCCCCGCAAGCATGCCGCAACCCCTGCTGTGGTTCCTCGTGGGCGTGGGCGAATTTCCTCGGGGTCCGGTGCCGTCCCTGGCGGCCGCGGCGGCGCCTCTTCGCGCAGCGGGAGCCGCCTAGAATGCGGCAGCCCCGTCAATGAAGGAAGGCGCGCCATGGTCGCTCGGCCTCCCCGGCCGCGCTTCCACTCGGTGGAGGTGCTGCTGGAGTTCGTCGTGTGGTCGGAGAACCGGGCCAGCACCTGGCTTCAGCTTCCACGCTCCTTTGCTGGCGAGCTGCCGGCCCCTGCTCTAGGCGGCCTCTAGCTGCAGGCCGACGACTGCTGCAGCAAGGCTTCGTGGGTCGCGGTGGAGGTCTCCATCGCGGGCAACATAGCCCTGGCCCGCGGCTGGCAGACGTTCGCCCGCACGCGCGGCCTGAGCAGGCGGTGCACCCTCCACTTCAAGTATGATGGCACAGCGACCCTCTTCGTGAGGGTGTTCGGGGAAGACGATCGCCGCGCCGGATGCTGCCCTGAAGACAACGATGGCGACGAAGTGCTCAGCGACCCTCTTCGTGAGGGTGTTCGGTGAAGACGATCGCCGCGCCGGATGCTGCCCTGAAGACAACTGAACTCACCCTCGACGACGGCCACGACTCGTCCGGCGACGACAGCTCCTCCTCCGGCGAAAGCTCCAGCGGCGGCGGCTACGACCAGCCGCCACGTCATCGCGCTCACTTCGAGGACGGTGGCGGGTCGTCCCATCGCCGCGCCCCAGTGAAGCACGAGGAGGGCTCCGTCTGAGTCCGAGGGGGCGATTCTCGTGAGCAGCCGCGTCGTAGGAGCCGCTTTTGCTTGTCCTTTCCTTCCCTTTCCTCCTGCATTGTCAGAAACAAGTATGGGGCCCTGCGAGGGCGTGTAATGAACCATGGTGCTTATGTTGCTTTTGTGGTGTGTTTATTGTTTCCGGGTTGTGTTGTGAGATCTGTGCCTTATACGGGTGTAGAGGGGTAACTTAGCTTGATGCATCCGGGGTAGCTTTGACCTCGTGAGGGCGCGCGCCTCTGGACACCTGGTGGGGTTTCCCTGCTGCCGATTCGGATCGCGAAGCTACAAAAATTCATTAAGAAATCCTCACCCCCCCTTCGCGCGAGGCCTCAGGCATGGGCTGGTCATGGCCAAACGCACCATGTCGCGGTACCCGTGGGGCACGGACTAAAAAAGGGATGCGCCAATCACAAGCTCAAACGAGGGCGCCTCGCAGAGACCAGGGGAATGCGCACGCACACATACCTGTCCAGCCCCCTCGCGAGGCACGTGAGGGAGAGCGTCGGGCAACTGCCACCCTCCCTGGTGCAAAACAAAGAATCGAGGGAAGAATCAGAGAGAAGAGGGGGTTCAACCAAGCCATCGAGAAACGCCAGAACTTCGAATTTCACTGAAAGAAAAAAGGGGGCAAGCCAACTACAGAAAGCAAATGAGCAGCCGCGTCCGGCACCTAGTCTAGTCTTCTCACCAGTGTGGAGCTAAGTGTTGCCACTAGGACATGGGAGGGAGCCCCCAAGGCCCGAGGGCGGCACTCTGGAGACTCCGGGGCGTGTACAGCCCCGCTCATTAATATGTGAGAGTGTCACGAGCGGAGACCTTCACAGGCACTGGGCCTTGCTTCATGGGTACAACTTCTGGAGGTGCTGGATGTTCCAGGCGTTCTGGATGAGGATCCCGTCCCGCGTCTCCAGGTGCACGGCGCCAGGCCTGGAGACGCGGGCGATCCTAAACGAGCCCTCCCACATGGGTGAGAGCTTATGCAGCCCTTCCCTGGAGAGCACCGGCCTTAGGACGAGATCGCCCACCTCGAGCGTCCTGGAGCGGATGCTGTGACAGTGGTACCGTCGCAGCGCCTGCTGGTATCTTGTCGCTCGGAGCGAGGCTTCACGGCGGCGTTCCTCTCCCAGCACAAGGTCCATCCCCCGCATGGCGTCTTGCCGCATCTCATCAAACGCCAGGACCAGCGCGGAGTGATGCCTGACCTTGTGAGGGAGAACAACTTCTGCTCCGTTGACGAGGAAGAACGGGGTCTCGCCAGTCGGCTTGGTGGCGGTGGTGCGGATGGACCACAGCACGGACTGGAGCTCGTCGTGCCAACCCCTGCTGTAGGCTTCGATCTTCTTCTTGAAGGTCCTGGTCTTGAGGCCTCTCAAGACCTCGGCGTTGGCGTGCTCGGCTTGGTCATTGCTCCTGGGGTGCGCCATCGAAGCGTAGAAAATCTGCGTTCCAAGGTTAGCACAATAGGTCCTGAAGAGATTGCTAGTGAACTGCGAGCCATTGTCGGTGATGATGCGGTTAGGGACCCCGAACCGGCTCATGAGGCCCTTGATGAACTTAACTGCCGACCCAGCGGGGATGGTGCGGACAGCTTCCACCTCTACCCATTTGGTGAACTTGTCGATGGCGACATAGAGGTTGCGGTAGCCCCCAGGCGCTCGCGGGAACGGACCCAGGATATCCATCCCCCAGACCGCGAATGGCCATGAGAGTGGGATAGTCTGGAGGCCCCGGGCCGGTTGGTGGATTTGCTTGGCATGGAACTGGCAGGCCTCGCAGGACCTCACTAGCTCAGTCGCTTCGTTGAGTGTCGTGGGCCAGTAGAACCCGCCACGAAACACCTTGCCGACCAGGGTACATGACAATGAGTTATGCCCGCAGTCTCCGCCGTGTATGTCAGCTAGCAGCTCGTTCCCCTGCTCCCTGGAGATGCATCGCAAGGAAACATCATTTGGTCATTTTCTGTATAGCTCACCATCCTGTATGCAGTATGTTGTAGCCTGCCGAGCCACGCGCTCCGCGTACTCCTCTTTCTCCAGCAGTGTCCCTCGCACCAGGTATGCCTTGAACTCTTTGGTCTAACACCCCTCCTGAGGCTCAAGTGCCAGGAGCAGGTACGCTCCTGTGGTCGGGCCACAGGCAAGGGCTCCCGAGGCTGGTGGTTGGGGGAGCTCCTCTTGAGGCGATGCCGGCCCCGTAGATGGGGGTGCTGCTGAAGGCTTGAAAAGCCGCTCTTCGAAGACGCCGGGCTCCTAGGGCAGGCGCCTAGACGCCCTTTTGGCGATGTCGTCGACTTCCTTGTTCGTGCCGCGAGGCACGAGCTGTAGCTCCATGCCCAAGAATTGCTTCTCCATCTTGCGCACCTCCCACAGGTACGCCTCCATGTGCTCGTCCCTCGGCTCGTACACCTTGTTGGAGAAGTTGACAAGGATCTGCGAGTCGCCCTTGATGGTGAGACGCTTCACCCCCAAGGCCGCGGCGGCCTTGAGGCTGATACGTCTCCAACGTATCTATAATTTTATTGTTCCATGCTATTATATTATCTGTTTTGGATGTTTAATGGGCTTTAATATACTCTTTTATATTATTTTTGGGACTAACCTATTAACCGAAGGCCCAGTGCAAATTGTTGTTTTTTTGCCTATTTCAGTGTTTCGCAGAAAAGGAATATCAAACGGAACGAAACCTTCACGAGGATCTTTCTTGGAACAAACGCAATCCAGGAGACTTGCAGTGGAAGTCAGAGATGCAATGAGGCAGCCACGAGGCAGGAGGGCGCGACCAGGCGGGTAGGCGTGCCCCCACCCTCGTGGGCCCCTCGCAGCTCCACCGACCTACTTCTTTCGCCTATATATACTCTTATACCCTGAAAACATCGGGGGGGCACGAAACCACTTTTCCACCGCCGCAACCTTCTGTACCCGTGAGATCCCATCTTGGGGCCTTTTCCGGCGATTTGCCGGAGGGGGATTCGATCACGGAGGGCTTCTACATCAACACCATAGCCTCACCGATGATGTGTGAGTAGTTTACCACAGACCTTCGGGTCCATAGTCATTAGCTAGATGGCTTCTTCTCTCTTTGGTTCCCAATACAAAGTTCTCCTCGATGTTCTTGGAGATCTATTCGATGTAATACTTTTTGCGGTGTGTTTGCCGAGATCCGATGAATTGTGGGTTTATGATCAAGATTATCTATGAACAATATTTGATTCTTATCTGAATTCTTATATGCATGATATGATATCTTTGCAAGTCTCTTCGAATTATCGGTTTAGTTTGGCCTACTAGATTGATCTTTCTTGCAATGGGAGAAGTGCTTAGCTTTGGGTTCAATCTTGCGGTGCTCGATCCCAGTGACAGAAAGGGAACCGACACGTATTTGAAAGGATCGAGAAGAAGTGTCTAGAGGGGGTGAATAGACTCTTAGCAAGAAAAGTTTTAGTTTTTAAATTAAGTTGAAGTGGAGTTTTAGCAAAAGTTCAAACATTCACAATACATATCAAGCAAGCATGACAAGAGTATATGAGCAGCGAAAAGTAAATCATGCAAGTTGCAAGAATGTAAAGGGATGGGATTGAAGTGTGCAAACGCAATTGGAGACACGGAGATTTTTTATCCATGGTTCCGATAGGTGGTGCTATCGTACATCCACGTTGATGGAGACTTCAACCCACGAAGGGTAACGGTTGCGCGAGTCCACGGAGGGCTCCACCCATGAAGGGTCCACGAAGAAGCAACCTTGTCTATCCCACCATGGCCATCACCCACGAAGGACTTGCCTCACTAGGGTAGATCTTCACGAAGTAGGCGATCTCCTTGCCCGTACAAACTCCTTGGTTCAACTCCACAATCTTGACGGAGGCTCCCAAGTGACACCTGATACGTCTCCAACGTATCTATAATTTTTGATTGTTCCATGCTATTATATATTCTGTTTTGGATGTTTAATGGGCTTATTTATACACTTTTATATTATTTTTGGGACTAACCTATTAACCGGAGGCCCAGCCCAAATTGCTGTTTTTTTTGCCTATTTCAGTGTTTCGCAGAAAAAAGATATCAAACGGAGTCCGAACAGAATGAAACCTTCGGGAGCGTGATTTTTGGAACAAACGTGATCTAGAGGACTTGGAGTGGACGTCAAGAAACAAACGAGGCGGCCACGAGGCAGGGGGCGCGCCTATCCCCCCCCCCCCACAGGCGCGCCCTCCACCCTCATGGGCCCCTCGTGGCTCTACCGACCAACTTCTTCCTCCTATATATACCTACGTACCCCCAAACCATCAAAGAGCACCACGAAAACCTAATTCCGCCGCCGCAACCTTCTGTACCCGTGAGATCCCATCTTGGGGCCTTTTCCGGCGTCCTGCCGGAGGGGGCATCGATCACGGAGGGCTTCTACATCAACACCATAGCCTCTCCGAAGATGTGTGAGTAGTTTACCTCAGACCTTCGGGTCCATAGTTATTAGCTAGATGGCTTCTTCTCTCTCTTTGGATCTCAATACAAAGTTCTCCTCGATTCTCTTGGAGATCTATTCGATGTAATCTTCTTTTGCGGTGTGTTTGACGAGATCCGATGAATTGTGGGTTTATGATCAAGATTATCTATGAACAATATTTGAATCTTCTCTGAATTCTTTTATGTATGATTGGTTATCTTTGCAAGTCTCTTCGAATTATCAGTTTGGTTTGGCCTCCTAGATTGATCTTTCTTGCAATGGGAGAAGTGCTTAGCTTTGGGTTCAATCTTGCGGTGCTCGACACTAGTGAGAGTAGGGGAAATGACATGTATTGTATTGTTGCCATCAAGGATAAAAAGATGGGGTTTATATCATATTGCATGAGTTTATCCCTCTACATCATGTCATCTTGTTTAAAGCGTTACTCCGTTCTTATGAACTTAATACTCTAGATGCATGCTGGATAGCGGTCGATGTGTGGAGTAATAGTAGTAGATGCAGGCAGGAGTCGGTCTACTTGTCACGGACATGATGCCTATATACATGATCATACCTAGATATTCTCATAACTATGCTCAATTCTATCAATTGCTCGACAGTAATTCGTTCACCCACCGTAATACTTATGCTCTTGAGAGAAGCCACTAGTGAAACCTATGGCCCCCGGGTCTATTTTCCATCATATTAATCTACCGTTATTTCCATTACTGTTTACTTTGCTTTCTTTACTTTTACTCTTTATCATAAAAATACCAAAAATATTATCTTATCATCTCTATCAGATCTAACTCTCGTAAGTGACCGTGAAGGGATTGACAACCCCTTTATCGCATTGGTTGCGAGGTTCTTATTTGTTTGTGTAGGTGCAAGGGACTTGAGCGTGACCTCCTACTGGATTGATTCCTTGGTTCTCAAAAACTGAGGGAAATACTTATGCTACTTTACTGCTTCACCCTTTCCTCTTCAAGGGAAAACCAACGCAGTGCTCAAGAGGTAGCAACACCTAACCAATCTAGGAGACACCACTCTCCAAGAGGTAATAGATGGTGTGTTGATGATGAACTTCTTGCTCTTGTGCTTCAAATGATAGTCTCCCCAACACTCAACTCTCTCTCATAGGATTGGATTTGGTAGAAAGATGATTTGAGTGGAAAGCAACTTGGGAAAGGCTATAAATCAAGATTTATGTGGTTGGAATGGAATATCTTGACCTCAACACAAGTGTAGGTGGTTCTCTCTCAGAAAATATATGATGGAAGTGTAGGCATATTTTGATGGCTCTCTCCACGAATGAAGAGTGGGTGGAGGGGTATATATAGCCTCCACACAAAATCTAACCGTTACACACAAATCACCAAACTCGGTGGGACCGAATTAGAAAACTCGGTTAGACCGATTTGGTTCATAATGTGACCGTTAGGCATTTCGGTGGGACCGATATGTCAACTCGGTGGGACCGATGTGCTAGGGTTAGGGTAAAGCCTTATCTCGGTTGGACCAATTACACAAACTCGGTTGGACCGATTTGGGTAATAAGCACAACAGAGAGTTGGCCAAGCAAACTCGGTGGTACCGATTTCATATTTTGGTGAGACCGAAATTAATGCAATAGGCAACAGAGAGTTTGCAAGCCCATCTCGGTGAGACCGAGATCCCATCGGTGAGATCGAGATCCCATCGGTGAGACCGAATTGATTAGGGTTTCTGGCAGTGGCTATGTCAAGTGAACTCGGTGGCGCCGGATAGAAAGTTTCGGTGGTGCCGAGTTTGACTCTTGGTTTGGGACATATGTGGATATGTGAAAGTGATTGAGGGCTTTGGAGCATATCACTAAGCACTTTGAGCAAGTAAGCCATTAAGCAACACCTCATCCCCTCTTAATAGTATTGGCTTTCCTATGGACTCAATGTGATCTTGGATCACTAAAATGAAAAGTGTAGAGTCTTGAGCTTTGAGCTTGAGCCAATCCTTTGTCCTTATCATCTTGAAGGGGTTCCACATCCTCTTGTCCATGCCACTCCACTGTTGAACTTATCTGAAGCATACTAGATGAAAGCATTAGTCCAACAAGAGATATGTTGACATTAATTACCAAAATCACCCATGGAGCACTTGTGCTTTCAATCTCCCCCTTTTTGGTAATTGATGACAACATACATCAAAGCTTTAGATAAAGATATATAGAATAACAAGCAAAGCTTTGGAAAGACATGTAACATGCATAGGCTCCCCCTACATGTATGCAATCATGTAAATATGGAATATAAGAGCATGTGAGTGCATAAGCATGACAGAGTAAGCAATGTGTTACATGTATCTTGGCTGTATGCATCAGAGCAAATGGTGTGAATATGGGAAATGTACCTCCATGTTCATGAGTCCTTCTTGCAAACAGTATGTACATCAGCAAGATATCCTCATGCACATGAGTGTGATGCATATACTTACCTTGTGATCTTGATTTGGCTTAGAAAGGGATGAACCTGAGTAAACAAGGTTAGATAACATAGATACATCTACTAGCCAGAGCAAACAAAAGGAACCACAAGAGTAGCAAGATTGGGATGACATGTAGAGTGTGAGCACTAGATACTCTATTAGATATAGACATGTCCCCAAAGGTAAAGATATGCAATGAATTCGAAGATCTTCTTCCCTTAGATGTCTTGCTCCCCCTGAATCTTATATGGGATACTTGGAGAAGATAGGGAACAGAAAATCAGAGCAAAGAAAATACACAAACAACATGAACATGTCTTTCCCCTCTAAAGACATGTGACTTCTCTCCTCTTGAACACCAGGCATCTGGGGTATCTTCTCTCCCCATGTTTAAAGCATTCTCTCCCCTTTTTGAAGGATTAAGCTTTGATGTGAACTCTCTCTCCCCCTTTGACATCAATTTCCAAGAAGGAATCCTCTGGAGTGTGAGTCAAAATAGGTTTGGTCCTTGAGTCACAGAGCAAAGCAGCATATAAAATGTGATGCTGGTAGAGGACAAGAATCATTGAGTGGAGCTAGAGCAAAAAGGAATGCAGGATCAAGTGGCAAGTTGTTTTGTCTCCAGTGAAATCGATGGCACCGAGTTGTGTGCTTCGGTTGCACCGAAAGGATTCGGTTGGACCGAAAGCAACAGATCGGTGTGACCGAGTTCATCACAGAGAAAGCACTGGTCAGCTCAGCTCACTAGGCAAATAAGATCTCACAAAGATTTGCAGGGAATTAAATGAAGGATTTGCAAGGAATTGGATGCAGGGAATGCAGAACAAAACAGAGAAAAGAAAATCTAGATGAAGTTTTTTTTTGAGAAAAGGGAATAAATATGCAAAGGGAAAAATGCAGAAACTCAAAGAAACACCAGAGAACTTCATCTAGAATTGGGCGGTGACAAAGTCACCTATGTTAGAGTATATTGACTAATGAGTCAAGTGAGAACACTTGATCATAAGTCATACTCATCATTTAAGCTCAAAATGGGGTTGCCATTTTTCGTTTAAGCATTTGATGTATTCACATCTCGTTGAGTTGCTTTGATCCATGACTTGGAGTAAAGCTTCTCTAAGATGGAACGATATACCTTGGGTGGTAGTGTTGATCTTGATCATGTAGTTGAACTTGTGTGGGATGCTCAAGGGTGATGTAGCTCGTCAAGAGTTGGGAGCACCACTTGTAGTTTGAGTTCATCTACCTACATGGGTTAGTCTTGCAAGGAATAGCACTTGTGTATCCAAAATGACAATCATGAAACTTGATACCAAATGAAATTTGATATATAGAGTTTGTCAAAGGATATGTTGAAGGGTTTCGTGCTTCCTTGTCATCAACCACCATATTGTAGCGACTTGGTGATGTAGAGATTGCTCAAGATGTGAGTGAGTTGCAATCTCATGGATTTAGATTCATCCAAGTACCTACAAGGGCTAGATACCATGCAAGCGTGCAACTATATCCAAGACATATGAATAGCATCATGAAGGAAATATCAAGGATTAGTCATAGGCTCATGCCTTGCATGTATCCAAATGGAGTTCCTACTCTAAGTTTGAAGCATCAATGATGTTCAATTCTCCTCTCAGCCGGCAAAAGATTTTCTCATCAAGCGGTTCGGTGAATATATCCGCCAATTGCTTATCGGTACGAACATGCTTAAGATCAATATCCCCTTTAGCAACATGATCTCGAATGAAATGATGACGAACTTCAATATGCTTAGTCCGGGAATGTTGCACGGGATTATGAGCAATCTTAATGGAACTTTCATTGTCACAAAGCAAAGGAACATGTTTCACATATATCCCATAATCTTTAAGAGTTTGGGTCATCCAAAGTAATTGAGCACAATATGAACCGGCGACAATGTATTCCGCTTCGGCGGTGGATAAGGATACCGAGTTTTGTTTCTTGGAAGCCAAGACACAAGAGATCTACCAAGAAATTGACAAGTAACCGAAGTGGACTTTCTATCAACCTTGTCTCCGACATAGTCCGAGTCAGAATAGCCAACAAGAGCAAAAGAGGACCTCTTAGGATACCAAATGCCAAAGTTTGGTGTATGTATTAAGTATCTCACTATCCTTTTCACAGCCTTAAGATGACATTCTTTGGGGGCCGCTTGATATCGTGCACACATGCACAGGCTTAGCATAATATCGGGACGAGAGGCACATAGATATAACAATGATACAATCATAGAGCGATAAACCTTTTGATCAACTGGTTTACCATCCTTAGTCAAGTCAAGATGTCCACTAGTAGGCATGGGAGTTTTCATACCTTTGCTTTCTTGCATGTTGAACTTCTTGAATAAGTCCTTGGTGTACTTTGTTTGAGAAACAAAGGTGCCTTCCTTAGTTTGCTTGATTTGCAACCCAAGAAGAACTTGAGTTCACTCATCATAGACATCTCAAACTTCTTTGACATTAGCTTTCCAAACTTTTCACTAAAATGAGGGTTAGTTGAACCAAATATGATATCATCAACGTAAATTTGGCATACAAATAATTCACCATTAACCCTTTTAGTGAAAAGAGTAGAATCTATCTTTCCAATCTCAAAGCCTTTTTCAATAAGGAACTTGGTCAAGCATTTATACCACGCTCTAGGAGCTTGCTTAAAACCATAAAGGGCTTTGTGAAGTTTGTAAACATGATCGGGTTTCTCGGGATTTACAAAGCCGGTAGGTTGTTTAACATAAACTTCCTCCTCAATTTCACCATTTAGAAAAGCACTTTTAATGTCCATTTGGTATAAAGTGATATCATGGTGATTAGCATAGGCAAGTAAGATGCGGATGGATTCAAGTCTAGCAACGGGGGCATATGTCTCACCGTAGTCCATACCTTCGACTTGAGTGTAGCCTTGGGCGACTAGACGAGCTTTGTTGCGGACGACTTAACCATCTTCATCTTGCTTGTTGCGAAACACCCATTTGGTACCGATCATGTTGTGGTTGTTGTCGGGCTTCTCGACTAATGTCCACACTTGATTTCTCTCAAAGTTGTGTAGCTCTTCATGCATGGCATTTATCCAATCCGGATCTTCCAATGCTTCTTCAACCTTCATAGGTTCAATACTAGAGATGAATGAGTAATGTTCACAAAAGTTGGCCAAACGAGTTTTGGAGCGAGTGATTCTCCCGGTTTGGATATCGTTGTAGATTTGCTCGACGGGATGGTCTTTGGCGACTCTTGCTCGAACTCGTGGGAGATTTTGCTTGGGTCGGGGTGAAACATCTTCTTCAGCATCTCCTTCTTCTTGGGCTTCTTCATTGCTGACGTTGTCGTTCTCTTGTCGTGGTGGAGAAGGAGGTTGTTGATGTTCATCTTGGTGTACTTCCCCATTTTCTTCATCTTGGTGTGTCCCACTTGTGGATGCTTCTGTATCAACTCTTGGTTCACCTTGTTGTGAGGTAGAAGCTTCCACTTGGACGGACGAGGTACTCTCCTTCACCTCCGTTGGACGAATCTTGCCAATAGACAAGTCTTGGATTGCTTCCAAAGGGTCTTTGTCTCCTACATCAATTGGCAGTTGCTCTACTTGCGAGCCGTTAGTTTCATCAAACTTCACATCTACCGTCTCTTCAACCTTTCGAGTGAAATTGTTGTAGACACGGTAAGTGTGAGAGTTTGAGCCATAACCAAGTAGGAAACCCAAATGAGATTTAGGGGCAAATTTAGAGCGACGATGCTTATCAAGAATGTAACACTTCGAGCCATATACTCCAAAGTATCCAACTTGGGGTTTGTTACCGGTGAGGAGATCGTATGCCGTCTTGCTGAGTAGCTTGTGAAGACACAAGCGATTTGCTGCATGACAAGCGTTACTCTATTCTTATGAACTTAATACTCTAGATGCATGCTGGATAGCGATCGATGTGCGGAGTAATAGTAGTAGATGCAGAATCGTTTCGGTCTATTTGACACGGACGTCATGCCTATGTTCATGATCATGTCTAGATATTCTCATAACTATGCGCTTGTCTATCAATTGCTCGGCAGTAATTTATTCACCCACCGTAATATATGCTATCTTGAGAGAAGCCACTAGTGAAACCTATGGCCCCCGGGTCTACTTTACATCATATAAGTTTCCGATCTATAATTCTAGTTTACTATTTATTTTGCAATCTTTATTTTCCAATCTATACAACAAAAATACCAAAAATATTTATCTTATTATCTTTATCATGTCTCACTTTTGCAAGTGGCCGTGAAGGGATTGACAACCCCTTTATCGCGTTGGTTGCAAGGTTCTTGATTGTTTGTGCAGGTACTAGGCGACTTGCGTGTAGTCTCCTACTGGATTGATACCTTGGTTCTCAAAAACTGAGGGAAATACTTACGCTACTTTGCTGCATCACCCTTTACACTACAAGGGAAAACCAACGCATGCTCAAGAGGTAGCAAGAAGGATTTCTGGCGCTGTTGCTGGGGAGATCTACGCTCAAGTCAAGACATACCAAGTACCCATCACAAACTCTTATCCCTTGCATTACATTATTTGCCATTTGCCTCTCGTTTTCCTCTCCCCCACTTCACCTTTGCCTTTTCTTCGCCCCTTTCCCGTTTGCTTTTCTTTTGCCATGGCCGAATCGAAAAGGGCTAAGGGTTCTCTCCCGGGTTTTAGAACTTTGGATAGTCCCTCTGTCCTCTCTAAGCTCATAAATAATGATGCTATGGAAAGACCTACCGGGGTTATCAATGAGGGTTTGAATAATTTCGATGAAGATGATCCCGGAATTTTTTGTTATTTACTTGATGAGTCTTTGAAAGATGCTTGGGATAGGCTATTAGGGATCCGAGCCAGCTATGTGCCCCAATATCAAATTGAGATATACCTAAAAAAGCTTTTATGTTGGCTTACCCTCTTCGTTCAAGCAAGTTTTAGATTCTATTTTTGAAGAAGGTTTTCTTGAGGGGGATGCCATAGATACCTATGAAAAGATGAAAACCATATTTGGGCACCCCATGAGTGAGAAGGTTGAATCCACCTCTCTTTTGTGCTTTTATCAAAATGAAATTATCAAAGAGATGAAGGCTAGCTTAGATGCAAATTTCCGTAGCATGCTTAATCTTTCTTCCACCATTAGTGGCCACATGCTTTATCAAAATAGAAAGATAAATGCTATAGATAAGAAATTTTCTCTTTTCTTTCCCAATACCAAAGATGGCAATACCTAGATATATTCTTGTTTTTATGCCTAGCTAGGGGCGTTAAACGATAGCGCTTGTTGGGAGGCAACCCAATTTTATTTTTGTTCCTTGCTTTTTGTTCCTTGTTAGTAATAAATAATTCATCTAGCCTCTGTTTGTATGTGGTTTTATGTTTTAATTAGTGTTTGTGCCAAGTAGAACCTTTGGGAAGACTTGGGTGAAGTCTTTGTGATCTTGCTGTAAAAAACAGAAACTTTAGCGCTCACGAGATTAGCTGCCATTTTTTACTGGAGAGCGTTTTTAGGTTGATTCTTTTTGAAGATGATTAATAGATAAATTCCTCACGTCCGCCAATTTATTTCAGAATTTTTGGAGTTCCATAAGTATATGTTTGATACAGATTACTACAAACTATTCTGTTTTTGACAGATTCTGTTTTTCGTGTGTTGTTTCCTTATTTTGATGAATCTATGGCTAGTATCGGGGGGTATGAACCATAGAGAAGTTGGAATACAGTAGGTTTAACACCAATATAAATAAATAATGAGTTCATTACAGTAACTTAAAGTGGTGGTTTGTTTTCTTACACTAACGGAGCTCATGAGATTTTCTGTTTAAGTTTTGTGTTGTGAAGTTTTCAAGTTTTTGGGTAAAGATTTGATGGATTTTGGAATAAGGAGTGGCAAGAGCCTAAGCTTGGGGATGCTCAAGGCACCCCAAGGTAAAATTCAAGGACGACCAAAAGCCTAAGCTTGGGGATGCCCCGGAAGGCATCCCCTCTTTCGTCTTCGTCTATAGGTAACTTTACTTGAGGCTATATTTTTATTCACCACATGATATGTGTTTTTCTTGGAGAGTCTTATATGATTTGAGTCTTTGCTTTTTAGTTTACCACAATCATCCTTGCTGTACACACCTTTTGGAGAGACACACATGAATCGGAATTTATTAGAATACTCTATGTGCTTCACTTATATCTTTTGAGCTAGATAATTTTGCTCTAGTGCTTCACTTATACCTTTTTAGAGCACGGTGGTGGTTTTATTTTATAGAAATTATTGATCTCTCATGCTTCACTTATATTATTTTGAGAGTCTTTTAGAACAGCATGGTAATTTGCTTTGGGTATAAAATTAGTCCTAATATGATAGGCATCCAAGATGGGTATAATAAAAACTTTCATATAGAGTGCATAAAATAATATGAGAAGTTTGATACTTGATAGTTGTTTTGAGATATAAAGATGGTAATATTAGAGTCGTGCTAGTTGAGTAATTAAGGAATTGAGAAATACTTGTGTTGAGGTTTGCAAGTCCCGTAGCATGCACGTATGGTAAACGTTGTGTGACAAATTTGAAGCATGAGGAGTTCTTTGATTGCTTTCCTAATGAGTGGCGGTCGGGGACGAGCGATGGTCTTTTCCTACCAATCTATCCCCCTAGGAGTATGCGCGTAGTGCTTGGTTTTGTTGACTTGTAGATTTTTGCAATAAGTATGTGAGTTCTTTATGACAAATGTTGAGTTCATGGATTATACGCACTCTCACCCTTCCATCGTTGCTAGCCTCTTCGGTACCGTACATTGCCCTTTCTCACCTCGAGAGTTGGTGCAAACTTCATCGGTGCATCCAAACCCCGTGATATGATACGCTCTATCACACATAAGCCTCCTTATATCTTCCTCAAAACAGCCGCCATACCTACCTATTATGGCATTTCCATAGCCATTCCGAGATATATTGCCATGCAACTTTCCACCGTTCCGTTTATTATGACACGCTCCATCATTGTCATATTGCTTTGCATGATCACGTAGTTGACATCGTATTTGTGGCAAAGCCACCTTCATAATTCTTTCATACATATCACTCTTGATTCATTGCACATCCCGGTACACCGCCGGAGGCATTCACATAGAGTCATATTTTGTTCTAAGTATCGAGTTGTAATTCTTGAGTTGTAAGTAAATAAAAGTGTGATGATTTTCATTATTAGAGCATTGTCCCATGTGAGGAAAGGATGCTGGAGACTATGATTCCCCCACAAGTCGGGATGAGACTCCGGACGAAAAAAGAGAGGCCAAAGAATCCCAAAAAAAGGTGGCCATAAAAAAAGAGAAGGCCCAAATAAAAAATGAGAGAAAAAGAGAGAAGGGGCAATGTTACTATCCTTTTTCCACACTTGTGCTTCAAAGTAGCACCATGATCTTCATGATAGAGAGTCTCTTATTTTGTCACTTTCATATACTAGTGGGAATTTTTCATTATAGAACTTGGCTTGTATATTCCAATGATGGGCTCCTCAAAATGCCCTAGGTCTTCGTGAGCACGCAAGTTGGATGCACACCCACTTAGTTTCTTTTGTTGAGCTTTCATATATTTAGAGCTCTAGTGCATCTGTTTCATGGCAATCCCTACTCCTTGCATTGACATCAATTGATCGTCATCTCCATAGCCCATTGATTAGCCACGTCAATGTGAGACCTTCTCCTTTTTTGTCTTCTCACACAACCTCCATCATCATATTCTATTCCACCCATAGTGATATGTCCATGCCTCGCGCTCATATATTGCGTGAATGTTGAAAGAGTTTGAAAAGGCTATGTACGAAACAATTGCTTGGCTTGTCCTCGGGGTTGTGGATGATGGGAGCATTTTGTGTGACGAAAATGAAGAATGGCCAAACTATATGATTTTGTAGGGATAAGCTTTCTTTGGCCATGTTATTTTGATAAGACATAATTGCTTGGTCAGCATGCTTGAAGTATTATTATTTTTATGTCATTATTAAACTTTTTGTCTAGAATCTTTTGGATCCAAACATTCATGCCACAATAAAGAGAATTACATTGAAAATTATGCTAGGTAGCATTCCACATCAAAAATTCTGTTTTTATCATTTACCTACTCGAGGACGAGCAGGAATTAAGCTTGGGGATACTTGATCCGTCTCCAACGTATCTATAATTTTTGATTGTTCCATGCTATTATATTATCTATTTTGGATGTTTAATGGGCTTTAATATACTCTTTTATATTATTTTTGGGACTAACCTATTAACCGAAGGCCCAGTGCAAATTGCTCTTTTTTGCCTATTTCAGTGTTTCGCAGAAAAGGAATATCAAACGGAATCCAAACGGAACGAAACCTTCGTGAGGATCTTTCTTGGAACAAACGCAATCCACGAGACTTGGAGTGGAAGTCAGAGACGCAATGAGATGGCCACGAGGCAGGAGGGCGCGCCCAGGGGGTAGGCGTGCCCCCACCCTCGTGGGCCCCTCGTAGCTCCACCGACCTACTTCTTTCGCCTATATATACTCTTATACCCTGAAAACATCGGGGGGAGCCACGAAACCACTTTTCCACCGCCGCAACCATCTATACCCGTGAGATCCCATCTTGGGGCCTTTTCCGGCGATCTGCCGGAGGGGGATTTGATCACGGAGGGCTTCTACATCAACACCATAGCCTCTCCGATGATGTGTGAGTAGTTTACCACAGACCTTCGGGTCCATAGTTATTAGCTAGATGGCTTCTTCTCTTTCTTTGGTTCTCAATACAAAGTTCTCCTCAATGTTCTTGGAGATCTATTCGATGTAATACTTTCCGCAGTGTGTTTGCCGAGATCTGATGAATTGTGGGTTTATGATCAAGATTATCTATGAACAATATTTGATTCTTCACTGAATTCTTATATGCATGATTTGATATCTTTGCAAGTCTCTTCAAATTATTGGTTTAGTTTGGCCTACTAGATTGATCTTTCTTGCAATGGGAGAAGTGCTTAGCTTTGGGTTCAATCTTGCGGTGCTCGATCCCAGTGATAGAAAGGGAACCGACACGTATTGTATTGTTGCCATCGAGGATAAAAAGATGGGGTTTATATCATATTGCTTGAGTTTATCCCTCTACATCATGTCATCTTGCCTAATGCGTTACTCTGTTCTTATGATCTTAATACTCTAGATGCATGCTGGATAGCGGTCGATGTGTGGAGTAATAGTAGTAGATGCAGAATCGTTTCGGTCTACTTGACACGGACGTGATGCCTATGGTCATGATCATGCCTAGATATTCTCATAACTATGCGCTTTTCTATCAATTGCTCGGAAGTAATTTGTTCACCCACCGTAATATATGCTATCTTGAGAGAAGCCACTAGTGAAACCTATGGCCCCGGGTCTACTTTACATCATATAAGTTTCCGATCTATAATTCTAGTTTACTATTTATTTTGCAATCTTTATTTTCCAATCTATACAACAAAAATACCAAAAATATTTATGTTATTATCTTTATCATATCTCACTTTTGCAAGTGGTCGTGAAGGGATTGACAACCCCTTTATTGCGTTGGTTGCAAGGTCTTGATTGTTTGTGCAGGTACTAGGCAACTTGCGTGTAGTCTCCTACTGGATTGATACCTTGGTTCTCAAAAACTGAGGGAAATAGTTACGCTACTTTGCTGCATCATCCTTTCCTCTTCAAGGGAAAACCAACGCATGCTCAAGAGGTAGCAGAGGCCGGCGATCAACCCTTCGTATTCCGCGATATTGTTGGAGACCTTCTCGCCCTGCTGGAAGCAGAGCTGCATGGCGTAGTATAGCTTGTCTTGAGTGGGGGAGATGAGCACGGCGCCGGCCCCCGCACCTTGGCGTGCGAAAGCGCCATCAAAGTACATGACCCAACCATCTCGCGCTTCACTTCCTGGAGAGAGGAATCGGCTCTCGCCTGCTTCGGGCTCCGGGGCGTCGGTCCATTCTGCCACGAAGTCGGCGAGGGCGGCTCCCTTGATGACCCTAGTTGTGCTGAACTCCAGCTGAAATGCTTGCAATTCAATGTTCCACTCGGCGACTCCTCCCGAACCGTTGGGGCTCCAGAGCACCCTCTCTAGTGGGTCGGTTGAGACGACCTTAATTGGGTGGCCTTGAAAGTAATGACATAGCTTGCGCGAGGCCACCAGGAGTGCGAGCAAAAGCTTCTGTGGCATGTGGTATCGCGCCCTCGCGTCCCGCAACACTGTGCTGATGAAGTACACCGGGTTTTCGATGAGGGCGGGAGCATCAATGGAGCCTGCGCAGCTCGGAGGTTGTGGCGCCTCCCGAGGTGGGGTACCCTGAGGAGTTTGGTCACCCGTCGGGGCCTCCGCAGGCCCAGGAGCGCCGTCTTGCAGGGCCTGATCACCTATGGGCGTCGTCGTGGCTTTAGCAGCGTCGCCTTGGTGTCGTGTCATCCCGGCTGAGGGTGTGGCATTACGCGACACGCTCTTGGCCTGGCGCTCCTTCCTGACAGCCACCAATGCTGCGCTGGCTGAGTGGGGTGTGGCAGCCAGGTAGAGCACCAGGGCCCGAGGGGACGAGGCGCTACCATCACCGGTGGGCTGGTCAAGTATCTCTTGAGATCTTGAAATGCCAGGTCCGCCTCTGGGGTCCACTCGAACGGGCCCTTCTTCTTCATCAGCTTGAAGAACGACAGGGCGCGTTCCCCCAGCTTGGAGATGAAGCGCCCCAGCGAGGTCATGCAGCCCGCGAGCTTCTGCATTTCCTTGAGGGTTTGCGGCAAGCTCATGTCTTCTATTGCTTTGACCTTCTCCGAATTGGCCTCGACCCCCCCTGTGTGACACGAGGAAGCCCAGCAGCTTGCTGGAAGGGACACCAAACACGCACTTCTCCAGGTTGAGCCGCAGGTCACCTGGCGCAGGCTGGTGAAAGTCTCCTCCAGGTCCTGAATGAGGGTTCTTACCTCCCGAGATTTTACCACGATGTCGTCGACATAGGCTTCTGCATTCCTCCCTAGTTGCTGGCCCAGGGCGATATGCATCAACCGCTGGAAGGTCGCCCCTGCGTTGCGTAGTCCGAACGGCATGTAGGTGTAGCAGTATACCCCGCACGGGGTCAAGAAGGCCGTCTTCTCCACGTCCTCCACCGCCATCTTGATCTGGTGATAGCCCGAGAACGCGTCCAGGAAGCACAGCAGGTCGCACTCGGCGGTGGAGTCGACGATCTGGTCGATGCGCGGGAGCGGGAACGGGTCTTGGGGGCAGGCTTTGTTGAGGTTGGTGAAGTCGACACACATGTGTTCCTTCCCGCCCTTCTTTGC
This sequence comes from Aegilops tauschii subsp. strangulata, assembly GCF_002575655.3. Classification (NCBI taxonomy): domain Eukaryota; kingdom Viridiplantae; phylum Streptophyta; class Magnoliopsida; order Poales; family Poaceae; genus Aegilops; species Aegilops tauschii. The sequence goes on along the minus strand of NC_053038.3, from coordinate 122,505,264 downwards.
CATGACGACGGGGTTTGCCAGCCATTCTGAGTACCGTACCTCACGAATGACACCCACCGCTTCTAGCTTGCGAGTTTCTTGGACGATGAAGGGCTGCTTCTCCGTGGATTGCCTCCGCGCCTTCTGCTTCACGGGGCGCACATTGGGGCACACCCTCAAGTGGTGCTCGATTACCCCCTTGGGGACCCCTACCAGCTGCTTGGGCTCCCAGGCGAATACCTCCTTCTTCGCGCGCGATAACTTTACCAATGCCTCCTCTTGGCCCGGGTCGAGGTTGGCGCCTACGGTGAAGGTCGCTCCCGAGGATCCATCTTTCTCGACCGGCACTTGCTTCGTTTCGGCCCGATCTTGAGCGAACAACTGCTTCTTCTTCGCCGACGCGGCCTCCTTAGCATCTGGGGCGGCTTCGTCGGCCGGGTGCGCTGCCGCTGCGGCCCTGAACGCGAGCTTGAGGGCCATCAGAACCTCCTTGGTGTCTCCAGCCATGGTGAGGACGCCGCTGCTGCCCGGCAGCTTCCTGGGGTTGTAGGCCGGATGGGTCGCTGCCATGAACTGAGCTAAGGCAGGGTACCTGATACGTCTCCAACGTATCTATAATTTTTTATTGTTCCATGTTATATTATATTCTGTTTTGGATGTTTAATGGGCTTTATTATACACTTATATATTATTTTTGGGACTAACCTATTAACCGGAGGCCCAGCCCAAATTGCTGTTTTTTTGCTATTTCAGTGTTTCGAAGGAAAAGAATATCAAATTGAGTCCAAATGGAACGAAACCTTCGGGAACGTGATTTTCGGAACAAACGTGATCCAAAGGACTTGGAGTCTACGTAAAGCAATCAACAAGGAAGGCACGAGGCAGGGGGCGCGCCTACCCCCCTGGGTGCGCCCTCCACCCTTGTGGGCCCCTCGTTGCTCCACCGACGTACTTCTTCCTCCTATATATACCTACGTACCCCCAAACCATCATATACGGAGCCAAAACCCTATTTCCACCACCGCAACCTTCTGTACCCGTGAGATCCCATCTTGGGGCCTTTTCCGGCGCTCCGCCAGAGGGGGCATTGATCATGGAGGGCTTCTACATCAACACCATAGCCTCTCCGATGATGTGTGAGTAGTTTACCTCAGACCTTCGGGTCCATAGTTATTAGCTAGATGGCTTCTTCTCTCTCTTTGGATCTCAATACAAAGTTCTCCTCGATCTTCTTGGAGATCTATTCGATGTAATCTTCTTTTGCGGTGTGTTTGTCGAGATCCGATGAATTGTGGGTTTATGATCAAGATTATCTATGAACAATATTTCAATCTCCTCTGAATTCTTTTATGTATGATTGGTTATCTTTGCAAGTCTCTTCGAATTATCAGTTTGGTTTGGCCTACTAGATTGATCTTTCTTGCAATGGGAGAAGTGCTTAGCTTTGGGTTCAACCTTGCGGTGCACGATCCCAGTGACAGAAAGGGAAACGACATGTATTGTATTGTTGCCATCGAGGATAAAAAGATGGGGTTTATATCATATTGCATGAGTTTATCCCTCTACATCATGTCATCATACTTAAAGCATTACTCTGTTCTTATGAACTTAATACTCTAGATGCATGCTGGATAGCGGTCGATGTGTGGAGTAATAGTAGTAGTCGCAGAATCATTTCGGTCTACTTGTCACGGACGTGATGCCTATATACATGATCATACCTAGATATTCTCATAACTATGCTCAATTATATCAATTGCTCGACAGTAATTCGTTTACCCGCCGTAATACTTATGCTATCTTGAGAGAAGCCACTAGTGAAACCTATGGCCCCCAGGTCTATTTTCCATCATATTAATATCCCGACAACAAGCTATTTCTAGCGCCGTTTATTTTACTTTGCATCTTTATTTACTCTTTATCATAAAAATACCAAAAATATTGTCTTATCATATATATCAGATCTCACTCTCGTAAGTGACCGTGAAGGGATTGACAATCCCTTTATCGCATTGGTTGCGAGGTTCTTATTTGTTTGTGTAGGTGCGTGGGACTCGAGCGTGGTCTCCTACTGGATTGATACCTTGGTTCTCAAAACTGAGGGAAATACTTACGCTACTTTACTGCATCACCCTTTCCTCTTCAAGGGAAAACCAACGCAGTGCTCAAGAGGTAGCAAGAAGGATTTCTGGCGCCGTTGCCGGGGAGTCTACGCACAAGTCAAGACATACCAAGTACCCATCACAAACTCTTACCCCTCGCATTACGTTATTTGCCATTTGCCTCTCGTTTTCCTCTCCCCCACTTCACCCTTGCCGTTTTATTCGCCCTCTCTTTTTCCGTTCGCCTCTTTTTCGCTTGCTTCTTGTTTGCTCGTGTGTTGGATTGCTTGCTTGTCACGATGGCTCAAAACAATACTAAATTGTTGGACTTTACCAATACCAACAACAATGATTTTCTTAGCACTCCGATTGCTCCTCTTACCGATGCTGAATCTTGTGAAATTAATGCTGCTTTGTCGAATCTTGTCATGAAAGATCAATTCGCCGGCCTTCCTAGTGAAGATGCCGCTACCCATCTAAATAGTTTCATTGATTTCTGTGATATGCAAAATAAGAAAGATGTGGACAATGATATTGTTAAATTGAAGCTATTTCCTTTTCCTCTTAGAGATCATGCTAAAGCTTGGTTTTCGTCTTTTACTAAAAATAGTATTGATTCTTGGAATAAGTGCAAAGATGCTTTTATCTCTAAGAATTTTCCTCCCGCTAAAATCGTCTCTCTTAGAAACGATATCATGAGTTTTAAGCAACTTGATCATGAACATGTTGCACAAGCTTGGGAGAGGATGAAATTAATGATACGTAATTGCCCTACACATGGTTTGAATCTTTGGATGATTATACAAAAAATTTATGCCGGATTGAATTTTGCTTCTAGAAATCTTTTAGATTCGGCCGCGGGCGGCACTTTTATGGAAATCACTTTAGGAGAAGCTACTAAACTCCTAGACCATATTATGGTTAATTATTCTCAATGGCACACCGAAAGATCTACTAGTAAAAAAGTGCATGCGATAGAAGAAATTAATGTTTTGAGTGGAAAGATGGATGAACTTATGAAATTGTTTGCTAATCAGCGTGTTTCCTCTGATCCTAGTGATGTGCCTTTGTCTACCTTGATTGAGAATAATAATGAATCTATGGGTGTGAATTTTGTTGGTAGGAATAATTTTGGTAACAACGCGTATAGAGGAAACTTTAATCCTAGGCCGTTCCATAGTAATTCCTCTAATAATTATGGTAATTCCTACAACAATTCTTATGAAAATTTTAATAAGATGCCCTCTGAATTTGAGACTAGTGTTAAGGAGTATGAATTCGCAAAAGAATTTCAATGCTTTGCTTGAAGAAAAATTGCTTAAGGTTGATGAATTGGCTAGGAACGTTGATAGAATTTCTCTTGATGTTGATTCTTTGAAACTTAGATCTATTCCACCTAAGCATGATATCAATGAGTCTCTCAAAGTCATGAGAATTTCCATTGATGAGTGCAAAGAAAGAACCGCTAGGATGCATGCTAAGAAAGATTGCTTTGTGAAAGCGTGTTCTTCTAGTTTCTATGAAAATAAAGATGAAGATCTAAAAGTTATTGATGTGTCTCCTATTAAATATTTGTTTTGCAATATGAATCTTGATAATGATGGGACTAGAGATGAGTCACCTTTACCTAGAAGGCGTCCCAAAAATTCGGAGTTTTTAGATATTGATGCAAAAATTGGTAAAAGTGGGATTGAAGAGGTCAAAACTTTAGATATTAATGAACCCACTATTTTGGATTTCAAGGAATTTAATTAAGATAATTGCTCTTTGATAGATTGTATTTCCTTGTTGCAATCCGTGCTAAATTCTCCTCATGCTTATAGTCAAAATAAAGCTTTTACTAAACATATCGTTGATGCTTTGATGCAATCTTATGAAGAAAAACTTGAGTTGGAAGTTTCTATCCCTAGAAAACTTTATGATGACTGGGAACCTAATATTAAAATTAGAATTAAAGATCATGAATGCTATGCTTTGTGTGATTTGGGTGCTAGTGTTCCCACGATTCCAAAAACCTTGTTTGATTTGCTAGGATTCCGTGAATTTGATGATTGTTCTTTAAACTTGCACCTTGCAGATTCCACTATTAAAAACCTATGGGAAGAATTAATGATGTTCTCATTGTTGCAAATAGGAACTATGTGCCCGTAGATTTCATTGTTCTTGACATAGATTGCAATCCTCCATCTCCTATTATTCTTGGTAGACCTTTCCTTAGAACGATTGGCGCAATTATTGATATGAAGGAAGGGAATATTAGATTCCAATTTCCATTAAGGAAAGTTATGGAACACTTTCCTAGAAAGAAAATAAAATTACCATATTAATCTATTATGAGAGCTACTTATGGATTGCCTACCAAAGATGGCAATACCTAGATCTATCCTTGTTTTTATGCCTAGCTAGGGGCGTTAAACGATAGCGCTTGTTGGGAGGCAACCCAATTTTATTTTATTTTTTTAATTTTTGCTTCTGTTTAGGAATAAATATTTGATCTAGCCTTTGGTTAGATTTGTTTTTATGTTTTAATTAGTGTTTGTGCCAAGTTAAACCTATAGGATCTTCTTGGATGATAGTTATTTGATCTTGCTGAAAATTCCAGAAACTTTCTGTTCACGAAAACAATTGTTTAAAATCACCAGAACGTGATAAAATACTAATTCCAATTGCAGTAGATCAGTAAACAAATTGTCTAGGTCTTCCTATTTTGTTATAATTTTTTGAGTTCCATAAGTTTGTGTTAGTTTCAGATTACTACAGACTGTTCTGTTTTTGACAGATTCTGTTTTTCGTGTGTTGTTTGCTTATTTTGATGAATCTATGGCTAGTAAAAGAGTTTATAAACCATATAGAAGTTTAATAAAGTAGGTTTAACACCAATATAAATAAATAATGAGGTCAATACAGTACCTTGAAGTGGTGTTTTGTTTTCTTTCGCTAACGGAGCTCACGAGATTTTCTGTTGAGTTTTGTGTTGTGAAGTTTTCAAGTTTTGGGTAAAGATTTGATGGATTATGGAACAAGGAGTGGCAAGAGCATAAGCTTGGGTATGCCCATAGAACCCCAAGGTAATCTAAGGACACCAAAAAGCCAAAGCATGGGGATGCCCCGGAAGGCATCCCCTCTTTCGTCTTCGTCTATCGGTAACTTTACTTGGAGCTATATTTTTATTTACCACATGATATGTGTTTTGCTTGGAGCGTCTTGTATGATTTGAGTCTTTGCTTTTTGGTTTACCACAATCATACTTGCTGTACACACCTTTTGAGAGAGACACACATGATTCGGAATTTATTAGAATACTCTATGTGCTTCACTTATATCTTTTGAGCTATATAGTTTTTGCTCTAGTGCTTCACTTATATCTTTTAGAGCACGGTGGTGGTGATGTCTTATAGAAACTATTGTTATCTCATGCTTCACTTATATTATTTCGAGAGTCCTACAAAACAGCATGGTAATTTCCTTTAATCATAAAAATTGGTCCTAATATGATAGGCATCCAAGATCAGTAATTTTTTTTCTTATGAGTGTGTTGAATACTATGAGAAGTTTGATGCTTGATAATTGTTTTGAGATATGAAGATGGTGATATTAGAGTCATGCTAGTTGAGTGGTTATGAATTTGAGAATACTTGTGTTAAAGTTTGTGATTCCCGTAGCATGCACGTATGGTGAACCGTTATGTGATGAAGTCGGAGCATGATTTATTTATTGATTGTCTTCCTTATGAGTGGCGGTCGGGGACGAGCGATGGTCTTTTCCTACCAATCTATCCCCCTAGGAGCATGCGCGTAATACTTTGCTTTGATAACTTGTAGATTTTTTGCAACAAGTATATGAGTTCTTTATGACTAATGTTGAGTCCATGGATTATACGCACTCTCATCCTTCCACCATTGCTAGCCTCTCTAATACCGTGCACTTTTCACCGGTATCATACACCCACCATATACCTTCCTCAAAACAGCCACCATACCTACCTACCATGGCATTTCCATAGCCATTCCGAGATATATTGCCATGCAACTTACCATCGTTTCGTTCACTATGCACGCTTCATCATTGTCATAATTTCTTTGCGTGATCATGTAGTTGACATCGTATTTGTGGCAAAGCCACCATTCATGATTCTTTCATACATGTCACTCTTGATTCATTGCATATCTCGGTACACCACCAGAGGCATTCACATAGAGTCATATTTTGTTCTAAGTATTGAGTTGTAATTCTTGAGTTGTAAGTAAACAAAAGTGTGGTGATCATCATTATTAGAGCATTGTCCCAAGTGAGGAAAGGATGATGGAGACTATGATTCCCCCACAAGTCTGGATGAGACTCCAGACGAAGAAAAAAAATGAAAGGCCATATAAAAAAAGAGAAGGCCCAAAAAATGAGAGAGAAAGAGAAGGGACAATTCTACTATCCTTTTTCCACACTTGTGCTTCAAAGTAGCACCATGATCTTCATGATAGAGAGTCTCCTATGATATCACTTTCATATACTAGTGGGAATGTTTCATTATAGAACTTGGCTTATATATTCCAATGATGGGATTCCTCAGAATGCCCTAGGTCTTCATGAGCAAGCGAGTTGGATGCACACCCACTTAGTTTCTTTTGTTGAGCTTTCATATACTTATAGCTCTAGTGCATCCTTTGCATGGCAATCCCTACTCACTCGCATTGATATCTATTAATGGGCATCTCCATAGCCCATTGATACGCCGAGTTGATGTGAGACTATCTTCTTTGTCTTCTCCACAACCACCATTCTATTCCACATATAGTGCTATGTCCATGGCTAACGCTCATGTATTGCGTGAAGGTTGAAAAAGTTTGAGAACATCAAGAGTATGAAACAATTGCTTGGCTTGTCATCGGGGTTGTGCATGATTTAAATATTTTTTGTGGTGAGATAGAGCATAGCCAGACTATATGATTTTGTAGGGATAACTTTCTTTGGCCATGTTGTTTTGACAAGACATAATTGCTTAGTTAGTATGCTTGAAGTATAATTATTTTTATGTCAATATTAAACTTTTATCTTGAATCTTTCGGATCTGAATATTCATACCACAAATAAGAGAATTACATTGAAAATTATGCTAAGTAGCATTCCACATCAAAAATTCTGTTTTTATCATTTACCTACTCGAGGACGAGCAGGAATTAAGCTTGGGGATGCTTCATACGTCTCCAACGTATCTATAATTTTTGATTGTTCCATGCTATATTATATTCTGTTTTGGATGTTTAATGGGCTTTATTATACACTTATATATTATTTTTGGGACTAACCTATTAACCGGAGGCCCAGCCCAAATTGCTGTTTTTTTGCTATTTCAGTGTTTCGAAGGAAAAGAATATCAAATGGAGTCCAAATGGAACGAAACCTTCGGGAACGTGATTTTCGGAACAAACGTGATCCAAAGGACTTGGAGTCTACGTAAACCAATCAACAAGGAAGGCACGAGGCAGGGGGCGCGCCTACCCCCCTGGGTGCGCCCTCCACCCTTGTGGGCCCCTTGTTGCTCCACCGACGTACTTCTTCCTCCTATATATACCTACGTACCCCCAAACCATCATATATGGAGCCAAAACCGTATTTCCACCGCCGCAACCTTTTGTACCCGTGAGATCCCATCTTGGGGCCTTTTTCGGCGCTCCGCCGGAGGGGGCATTGATCACGGAGGGCTTCTACATCAACACCATAGCCTCTCCGATGATGTGTGAGTAGTTTACCTCAGACCTTTGGGTCCATAGTTATTAGCTAGATGGTTTCTTCTCTCTCTTTGGATCTCAATACAAAGTTCTCCTCGATCTTCTTGGAGATCTATTCGATGTAATCTTCTTTTGCGGTGTGTTTGTCGAGATCCGATGAATTGTGGGTTTATGACCAAGATTATGTATGAACAATATTTCAATCTCCTCTGAATTCTTTTATGTATGATTGGTTATCTTTGCAAGTCTCTTCGAATTATCAGTTTGGTTTAGCCTACTAGATTGATCTTTCTTGCAATGGGAGAAGTGCTTAGCTTTGGGTTCAATCTTGCGGTGCTCGATCCCAGTGACAGAAAGGGAAACGACACGTATTGTATTGTTGCCATCGAGGATAAAAAGATGGGGTTGGTATCATATTGCATGAGTTTATCCCTCTACATCATGTCATCATACTTAAAGCATTACTCTGTTCTTATGAACTTAATACTCTAGATGCATGCTGGATAGAGGTCGATGTGTGGAGTAATAGTAGTAGATGCAGAATCGTTTCGGTCTACTTGTCACGGACATGATGCCTATATACATGATCAGATATTCTCATAACTATGCTCAATTCTATCAATTGCTCGACAGTAATTCGTTTACCCACCGTAATACTTATGCTATCTTGAGAGAAGCCACTAGTGAAACCTATGGCCCCCGGGTCTATTTTCCATCATATTAATCTCCCGACAACAAGCTATTTCTGGCGCCGTTTATTTTACTTTGCATCTTTATTTACTCTTTATCATAAAAATACCAAAAATATTGTCTTATCATATCTATCAGATCTCACTCTTGTAAGTGACCGTGAAGTGATTGACAATCCCTTTATCGCGTTGGTTGCGAGGTTCTTATTTGTTTGTGTAGGTGCGTGGGACTCGAGCGTGGTCTCCTACTGGATTGATACCTTGGTTCTCAAAAACTGAGGGAAATACTTACACTACTTTACTGCATCACCCTTTCCTCTTCAAGGGAAAACCAACGCAGTGCTCAAGAGGTAGCAGTACCCGAAGGTGACCGGAAGGCATATTTGCCCCAGGGGGCTGGTAGACCCGCTACCGACCCCGGAGAAAGGCTTGGTGGGGCGGAGCCGGCCATACGGCACGTGAAGCAAGCCGAAAGCTTCCACAGAGAGCATGTTGAGGCTCGCTCCGCTGTCAATGAGTGTCTTGGTCATGGCGATGTGGCAGATGGTGGGCGTGCAGAGCATTGGGAGCGCGCCTGAGCCGGCAGTGGTAGCGGGGTGATCTTCTAAGTTGAAGGTGAGTACGACCTTGGGTGCCTCCCATCCTGGAGGGGCTCCTTGCTGCACAGAGGCGGCGCTGATCCGGCGGAAGAACTGCTTGACGTGGCTGTCCAAGGGTGGCACTTGCGAGCCGCCGAGGAGAGCCGCGATGGTGACAGGCGCCGGTGCCGCGAAGCGTGCGATGAAAAGGCCGCGCAGCTCTTCCCAAGAAGCCACAGAGGATCCTGGCAGGTTGAGCAGCCAGGCGCGCGGCGCACCAGCGAGGGCCTTGGGGAACCAGTTGGCCATGACCTTATCATCGCCTCCCGCCTCCAGAACGGCCTCCTCGTAAGCCAGCAGGAAGGTCGACGGATCCGCCGCGCCATCGAAGCGAGGTGGCATCTCTGGCCTGAACTTGGGCGGTCACTGCACCAGTCGTAAGGCAGGGGTGAAGGCCCTAAGCCCCCTGGCACCGTCGTGGTCGCCCGTCGATCCAGTCGGAGGAGAAGCGCCGGCCATGGGGACCGAACGGAGAGGTGGATTCGGTGGAGGAGCGGAACTCCAGCGCACACCTACCTGGCGCGCCAAATGTCGGATTCTGGGTTCCGACAAACCCTTGAGGTTCGAACACTGGGGTGTGCACGAAGATCTCTCGCCCTCGCAACGATCTCAAGGCCTAACTCGCCGAACCCAAAGAACAAGAGACACGAGGGCTTATACTGGTTCAAGCCACCGTTGTGGTGTAATACCCTACTCTAGTGTGGTGTGGTGGATTGCCTTGTAGGCTGGGGATGAACAAGTACAAGGGATGAACAACCTCCTGAGGAGAGGTGTTCTTGAGCTCGGTGAGCTTGTGTGTGTGAGGGTGGTCTGAATGATCCGTCTCCAGATCAGTTGCCTCCTATGGTGGTGGCTAGTCCTATTTATAGAGGCCCTGGTCCTCTTCCCAAATATTAGGCGGGAAGGGATCCCACAAAGGCCAATTTGAAGGGGGACAACTAGTACAAGTTATCCTGACAAAAGGTGGACTTCGCCTGTCAAAGGCTCCGGTGGTGACACCATCGTGGGCTCCGTGGTGACCTCCGTCCTGCCGTCCTGCTGGTCTTGGTCTCGTTGCACCGATATGGAAACATTTGCTTGATGCCTCGGGACTCCTCGTCTGCGCTTGCCCCTTTAGCACCAAAGAGGCAACGACTACTCTGCACCCGCTGACGCCCGCCTGGCCTTGGTCGTCATGGCTCACTTCACGCGCTCCTCGCGAGGTGCCCCTTGCATAGATATCTCCGCTCCTCGGGAGCTAGCCTAGTGAGGCTGCCCCTAAGGAGGTCTTGGCGTCGTCCGCCTTGCGAGGCTCGGCCCCTCGCGAGGCTCGGCCCCTCGCGAGGGTCTTGAGTGGTTGCTGATGAAGATGGGCGGTACCAGGCCGCTGGATGAGCCACACCCTGGGCTGCAGGCAGGCAAGTCTGGGTACCCCCGTTCGCAGGACGCCGATAGGGAGGGAAGTCCCCCCCCCCCCACGGAATCGCTCCGCCGGAGGGCAAAAATGATCCTGCCCAAGTTCCGCCTCGAGACGGCGACGCTTCATCCCAAAAGTCCTCTCCTTATTTTTATCTAGGTCAAAATGACTTATATACCAGAAGAGGGGCACCGAAGGTGGGCCAAGGAGGGCACAACCCACCAAGGTGCATCTGGGCTCCCTAGCGCGCCCAAGTGGGTTGTGCCCACCTGGTACTTATTTGCTCCAATATTTCTTATATATTCCATAAAAAATCTTCGTGAAGTTTTAGCTCATTTGGAGTTGTGCAGAATAGGTAGCCTGGCGTAGCTTTTTCACGTCCAGAATTCTAGCTGCTAGTATTCTCCCTCTTTGTGTGAACCTTGCATATTATGAGAGAAAAGGCATTAGAATTACTCCAAAAAGCATTCTATTACATAAAAACTGAAGGAAATATGCCCTGGAGGCAATAATAAAGTTGTTATTTTATATTTCCTTATATCATGATAAATGTTTATATTCATGCTAGAATTGTATTAACCGAAAACTTGATACATTTGTGGATACATAGACAAAACACAGTGTCCCTAGTAAGCCTCTACTAGACTAGCTCGTTAATCAAAGATGGTTAAGTTTCCTAACCAAAGACATGTGTTGTCATTTGATGAACGGGATCACATCATTAGGAGAATGATGTGATGGACAAGACCCATCTGTTAGCTTAGCATATTGATCGTTCAGTTTTATTGCTATTGCTTTCTTCATGTCAAATACATACTCCTTCGACTATGAGATTATGCAACTCCCGGATACCGGAGGAATACCTTGTGTGCTATCAAACGTCACAACATAACTGGGTGATTATAAAGATGATCTACAGATCTCCAAAGGTGTTTGTTGGGTTGGCATAGATCAACATTAGGATTTGTCACTCTGAGTATCGGAGAGGTATCTCTGGGCCCTTTCGGTAATGCACATCATAAGAAGCCTTGCAAGCAATGTAACTGATGAGTTAGTTGCGGGATGTTGTATTACGGAACGAGTAAAGAGACTTGCTGGTAATGAGATTGAACTAGGTATGAAGATACCGACGATCAAATCTTGGGCAAGTAACATACCGATGACAAAGGGAATAACGTATGTTGTCATTACGGTACGACCGATAAAGATCTTCGTAGATTATGTGGGAACCAATATGAGCATCCAGGTTCCACTGTTCGTTATTGACCGGAGAGGTGTCTCGGTCATGTCTACATAGTTCTCAAACCCATAGGGTCCGCACGCTTAACGTTCGACGACGATTTTGTATTATATGAGTTATGTGCACTAGTAGAAAAAGGGTCAAATGTGAGATACATTAGTCTCGGTTTGCATTTGAGCCGGCACTGATGTGTCCATTAGTGCCGGTTCAAACGGCTAGGCGGGAGGAGATCTTTAGTATTGGTTCAGTGCGAACCTTTACTACCGGTTCATGCCACGAACCGGTACTAAAGAGGCTGGTGTCCGGCCAGCCCCTTTAGTACCGGTTCGTGGCATGAACCGGTAGTAAAGATGTTGTGGCATGCTGTTTTTAGTCCCACCTCGCTCCCCTAGCAAGATTTTTACCACCTTAAATATGTTACTTCTCAAACTATCACAAGCACTTGGTCTTCATTGAACTCTATGTGTAGAATTTGTGGTCGCAATATGAGTCTTCACCGGTTTCTAAACCGTTGAGGGCTCATATTGACAATTCAGATTGTTCACAAAAAGATCATTGATAATCATTGTATTTTTTATGATAATCAATGTTTTTTAAACTTATTTGAACTCCAGCCTATTTTGCATTCAGTATGCAGCATTCAAAGTGACGTCATCAATTTCCAACACGTTCTCACATCATTTGCTGTTTTTCAGTCATTTACCGACTTGTTTAGAGATCTAAATGACCATGAAATTGAAAATCACTAGAAAATGAACTCTGCAAATGTTGGAACTTGGCATGGTATCATCATTTCACCTGCATAGCATGTGCAAAAGAGTATAGAGGGTCACGGCGAAAACTGGACGCACTTCGTGTACAAACTGGACAATCTCTTTCGGAGTATCAGGGTTTCGGACGAGAACTCATCTGTTACTCGGGCACTTCAATGTTTTTTAAACTTATTTGAACTCCAGCCTATTTTTGTGTTCAGTATGCAGCATTCAAAGCGACGTCATCAATTTCCAACACGTTCTGACATCATTTGCTGTTTTTTAGTCATTTACCGACTTGTTTAGAGAGCTAAATGACCGTGAAATTGAAAATCACTACAAAATGAACTCTGAAAATGTTGGAACTTGGCATGGTATCATCATTTCACCCGCATAGCATGTGCAAAAGAGTATAGAGGGTCACGGCGAAAACTGGACGCACTTCGTGTACAAACTGGACAATCTCTTTCGGAGTATCAGGGTTTCGGACGAGAACTCATCTGTTACATGGGCACTTCAATGTTTTTTAAACTTATTTGAACTCCAGCCTATTTTTGCGTTCAGTATGCAGCATTTAAAGTGACGTCATCAATTTCCAACACGTTCTGACATCATTTGTTGTTTTCAGTCATTTACCGACTTGTTTAGAGAGCTAAATGACCGTGAAATTGAAAATCACTACAAAATGAACTCTGAAAATGTTGGAACTTGGCATGGTATCATCATTTCACCCGCATAGCATGTGCAAAAGAGTATAGAGGGTCACGGCGAAAACTGGACGCACTTCGTGTACAAACTGGACAATCTCTTTCGGAGTATCAGGGTTTCGGACGAGAACTCATCTGTTACACGGGCACTTCAAAGTTTTTTAAACTTATTTGAACTCCAGCCTATTTTTGCGTTCAGTATGCAGCATTCAAAGCTACATCATCGATTTCCAACACGTTCTGACATCATTTGCTGTTTTTCAGTCATTTACCGACTTGTTTAGATAGCTAAATGACCGTCAAATTGAAAATCACTAGAAAATGAACTCTGAAAATGTTGGAACTTGCCATGGTATCATCATTTCAGCCGCATATCATGTGCAAAAGAGTATAGAGGGTCACGGCGAAAACTGGACGCACTTCGTGTACAAACTGGACAATCTCTTTCGGAGTATCAGGGTTTCGGACGAGAACTCATCTGTTACATGGGCACTTCAATGTTTTTTAAAATTATTTGAACTCCAGCCTATTTTTGCGTTCAGTATGCAGCATTCAAAGCGACGTCATCAATTTCCAACACGTTCTGACACCATTTGCTGTTTTCAGTCATTTACCGACTTGTTTAGAGAGCTAAATGACCGTGAAATTGAAAATCACTACAAAATGAACTCTGAAAATGTTGGAACTTGGCATGGTATCATTATTTCACCCGCATAGCATGTGCAAAAGAGTATAGAGGGTCACGGCCAAAACTGGACGCACTTCGTGTACAAACTGGACAATCTCTTTCGGAGTATCAGGGTTTCGAATGAGAACTCATCTGTTACACGGGCACTTCAATGTTTTTTAAACTTAATTGAACTCCAGCCTATTTTGCGTTCAGTATGCAGCATTCAAAGTGACGTCATCAATTTCCAACACGTTCTGACATCATTTGCTGTTTTTCAGTCATTTACCGACTTGTTTAGAGAGCTAAATGACCGTGAAATTGAAAATCACTACAAAATGAACTCTGAAAATGTTGGAACTTGGCATGGTATCATCATTTCACCCACATAGCATGTGCAAAAGAGTATAGAGGGTCACGGCGAAAACTGGACGCACTTCGTGTACAAATTGGACAATCTCTTTCGGAGTATTAGGGTTTCGGACGAGAACTCATCTGTTACACGGGCAGTTCAATGTTTTTTAAACTTATTTGAACTCCAGCCAATTTTTCCATTCAGTATGCAGCATTCAAAGCGACGTCATCAATTTCCAACACGTTCTGACATCATTTGCTATATTTCAGTCACTTACCGACTTGTTTAGAGAGCTAAATGACCATGAAATTGAAAATCACTACAAAATGAACTTTGAAAATGTTGGAACTTGGCATGGTATCATCATTTCACCCGCATAGCATGTGCAAAAGAGTATAGAGAGTCACGGCGAAAACTGGACGCACTTCATGTACAAACTGGACAATCTCTTTCGGAGTATCAGGGTTTCGGACGAGAACTCATCTGTTACACGGGCACTTCAATGTTTTTTAAACTTATTTGAACTCCAGCCTATTTTGCGTTCAGTATGCATCATTCAAAGCGACATCATCAATTTCCTACACGTTCTGACATCATTTGCTGTTTTTCAGTCATTTACCGACTTGTTTAGAGAGGTAAATGACCGTGAAATTGAAAATCACTACAAAATGAACTATATAAAAAAAGTTACTCAAAAATAAATAGAAGAAAATAAATAAAATAGAAATGAAAAAAACTATATAAAAAAGTGAAGGAAATATGCCCTAGAGGCAATAATAAAGTTATTATTTATTTCCTTATATCATGATAAATGTTTATTATTCATGCTAGAATTGTATTAACCGGAAACATGATACATGTGTGAATACATAGACAAACAGAGTGTCACTAGTATGCCTCTACTTGACTAGCTCGTTGACCAAAGATGGTTATGTTTCCTAGCCATAGACATGAGTTATCAAGATCTATAGAGATAGATCAAGACGCTTAATTGGACTTTCACAAAGCACATACCTTGACAAAGTTTTGAAGAAGTTCAAAATGGATCAAGCAAAGAAAGGGTTCTTGCCTGTGTTACAAGGTGTGAAGTTTAGTAAGACTCAATGCCCGACCAATGCAGAAGATAGAGAGAAGATGAAAGATGTTCCCTATGCTTCAGCCATAGGCTCTATCATGTATGCAATGCGGTGTACCAGACCTGATGTGTGCCTTGCTATAAGTCTAGCAGGGAGGTACCAAAGTAATCCAGGAGTGGATCACTGGACAGCGGTCAAGAACATCCTGAAATACCTGAAAAGGACTAAGGATATGTTTCTCGTATATGGAGGTGACAAAGAGCTCATCGTAAATGGTTACGTTGATGCAAGCTTTGACACTGATCCGGACGATTCTAAATCGCAAACCGGATACGTGTTTACATTGAACGGTGGAGCTGTCAGTTGGTGCAGTTCTAAACAAAGCGTCGTGGCGGGATCTACATGTGAAGCGGAGTACATAGCTGCTTCAGAAGCAGCAAATGAAGGAGTCTGGATGAAGGGGTTCATATCCGATCTAGGTGTCATACCTAGTGCATCGGGTCCAATGAAAATCTTTTGTGACAATACTGGTGCAATTGCCTTGGCAAAGGAATCCAGATTTCACAAGAGAACCAAGCACATCAAGAGACGCTTCAATTTCATCCGGGATTTAGTCCAGGTGGGAGACATAGAAATTTGCAAGATACATACGGATCTGAATGTTGCAGACCCGTTGACTAAGCCTCTTCCACGAGCAAAAACATGATCAGCACCAAGGCTCCATGGGTGTAAGAATCATTACTGTGTAATCTAGATTATTGACTCTAGTGCAAGTGGGAGACTGAAGGAAATATGCCCTAGAGGCAATAATAAAGTTATTATTTATTTCCTTATATCATGATAAATGTTTATTATTCATGCTAGAATTGTATTAACCGGAAACATGATACATGTGTGAATACATAGACAAACAGAGTGTTACTAGTATGCCTCTACTTGACTAGCTCGTTGATCAAAGATGGTTATGTTTCCTAGCCATAGACATGAGTTGTCATTTGATTAATGGGATCACATCATTAGGAGAATGATGTGATTGACTTGACCCATTCCGTTAGCTTAGCACTCAATCGTTTAGTATGTTGCTATTGCTTTCTTCATGACTTATACATGTTCCTATGACTATGAGATTATGCAACTCACGTTTACCGGAGGAACACTTTGTGTGCTACCAAACGTCACAACGTAATTGGGTGATTATAAAGGTGGTCTACAGGTGTATCCGAAGGTATTTGTTGGGTTGGCGTATTTCGAGATTAGGATTTGTCACTCCGATTGTTGGAGAGGTATCTCTGGGCCCTCTCGGTAATGCACATCACTTAAGCCTTGCAAGCATTGCAACTAATGAGTTTGTTGCGAGATGATGTATTACGGAACGAGTAAAGAGACTTGCCGGTAACGAGATTGAACTAGCTATTAAGATACCGACGATCGAATCTTGGGCAAGTAACATACCGATGACAAAGGGAACAACGTATGTTGTTATGCGGTTTGACCGATAAAGATCTTCGTAGAATATGTGGGAGCCAATATGGGCATCCAGGTCCCGCTATTGGTTATTGACCGGAGACGTGTCTCGGTCATGTCTACATAGTTCTCGAACCCGTAGGGTCCGCACGCTTAGCGTTACGATGACAGTTTTATTATGAGTTTATGAGTTTTGATGTACCAAAGGAGTTAGGAGTCCCGGATGAGATCGGGGACATGACGAGGAGTCTCGAAATGGTCGAGACGTAAAGATCGATATATTGGACGACTATATTCGGACATCGGAAAGGTTCCGAGTGATTCGGGTATTTTTGGAGTACCGGAGAGTTACGGGAATTCGTATTGGGCCTTAATGGGCCATACGGGAAAGGAGAGAAAGGTCCCAAAGGGTGGCCGCACCCCTCCCCATGGACTAGTCTGAATTGGACTAGGGAGGGGGGGCGCCCCCTTCCTTCCTTCTCCTTCTCCCTTCCCTTCTCCTACTCCAACAAGGAAAGGAGGAGTCCCACTCCCGGTGGGAGTAGGACTCCCCCCTTGGCGCGCCCTCCTCCTAGGCCGGCGGCCTCCCCCTTGCTCCTTTATATACGGGGGCAGGGGGCACCCCATAGAGACAACAATTGATCTATTGATCTCTTAGCCGTGTGCGGTGCCTCCCTCCACCATATTACACCTCGATAATATCGTAGCGGTGCTTAGGCGAAGCTCTGCGTCGGTAGAACATCATCATCGTCACCACGCCGTCGTGCTGACGAAACTCTCCCTCAAAACTCGGCTGGATCGGAGTTTGAGGGACGTCATCGAGCTGAATGTGTGCTGAACTCGGAGGTGCCGTGCGTTCGGTACTTGATCGGTCGGATCGTGAAGACGTACGACGACATCAATCGCGTTGTGTTAACGCTTCCGCTTTCGGTCTATGAGGGTACGTGGACAACACTCTCCCCTCTCGTTGCTATGCATCACCATGATCTTGTGTGTGCGTAGGAAATTTTTGAAATTACTACGTTCCCCAATAGTGGCATCCGAGTCTGGTTTTATGCGTAGATGTCATATGCACGAGTAGAACACAAGTGAGTTGTGGGTGATATAAGTCATACTGCTTACCAGCATGTCATACTTTGGTTCGGCGGTATTGTTGGATGAAGCGGCCCGGACCGACATTACGTGTACGCTTACGCGAGACTGGTTCTTCCGACGTGCTTTGCACAGAGGTGGCTGGCGGGTGTCAGTTTCTCCAACTTTAGTTGAACCGAGTGTGGCTACGCCCGGTCCTTGCGAAGGTTAAAACAGCACCAACTTGACAAACTATCGTTGTGGTTTTGATGCGTAGATAAGAACGGTTCTTGCTAAGCCCAGTAGCAGCCACGTAAAACTTGCAACAACAAAGTAGAGGACGTCTAACTTGTTTTTGCAGGGCATGTTGTGATGTGATATGGTCAAAGCATGATGCTAAATTTATTATATGATATGATCATGTTTTGTAACCGAGTTATCGGCAACTGGCAGGAGCCATATGGTTGTCGCTTTATTGTATGCAATGCAATCGTCATGTAATGCTTTACTTTATCACTAAGCGGTAGCGATAGTCGTAGAAGCATAAGATTGGCGAGACGACAATGATGCTACGATGGAGATCAAGGTGTCGCGCCGGTGACGATGGTGATCATGACGGTGCTTCGGAGATGGAGATCACAAGCACAAGATGATGATGGCCATATCATATCACTTATATTGATTGCATGTGATTTTATCTTTTATGCATCTTATCTTGCTTTGATTGACGGTAGCATTATAAGATGATCCCTCACTAAATTATCAAAGTATAAGTGTTCTCCCTGAGTATGCACCGTTGCGAAAGTTCTTCGTGTTGAGACACCACGTGATGATCGGGTGTGATAGGCTCTACGTTCAAATACAACGGGTGCAAAACAGTTGCACACGCGGAATACTCAGGTTAAACTTGACGAGCCTAGCATATAACAGATATGGCCTCGGAACACGGAGACCGAAAGGTCGAGCATGAATCATATAGTAGATATGATCAACATAGTGATGTTCACCGTTGAAACTACTCCATCTCACGTGATGATCGGACATGGTTTAGTTGATATGGATCACGTGATCACTTAGAGGATTAGAGGGATGTCTATCTAAGTGGGAGTTCTTAAGTAATATGATTAATTGAACTTGAATTTATCATGAACTTAGTACCTGATAGTATCTTGCATGTCTATGTTAATTGTAGATAGATGGCCCGTGCTGTTGTTCCGTTGAATTTTAATGCATTCCTTGAGAAAGCAAAGTTGAAAGATGATGGTAGCAATTACACGGACTGGGTCCGTAACTTGAGGATTATCCTCATTGCTGCACAGAAGAATTACGTCCTGGAAGCACCGCTGGGTGCCAGGCCTGCTGCAGGAGCAACAACAGATGTTATGAACGTCTGGCAGAGCAAAGCTGATGACTACTCGATAGTTCAGTGTGCCATGCTTTACGGCTTAGAACCGGGTCTTCAACGACGTTTTGAATGTCATGGAGCATATGAGATGTTCCAGGAGTTGAAGTTAATATTTCAAGCAAATGCCCGGATTGAGAGATATGAAGTCTCCAATAAGTTCTATAGCTGCAAGATGGAAGAGAATAGTTCTGTCAGTGAGCATATACTCAAAATGTCTGGGTATAATAATCACTTGATTCAACTGGGAGTTAATCTTCCGGATGATAGCGTCATTGACAGAATTCTTCAATCACTGCCACCAAGCTACAAGAGCTTCGTGATGAACTATAACATGCAAGGGATGGATAAGACGATTCCCGAGCTCTTCGCAATGCTAAAGGCTGCGGAGGTAGAAATCAAAAAGGAGCATCAAGTGTTGATGGTCAATAAGACCACTAGTTTCAAGAAAAAGGGCAAAGGGAAGAAGAAAGGGAACTTCAAGAAAAACAGCAAGCAAGTTGTTGTTCAGGAGAAGAAACCCAAGTCTGGACCTAAGCCTGAGACTGAGTGCTTCTACTGCAAGCAGACTGGTCACTGGAAGCGGAACTGCCCCAAGTATATGGCGGATAAGAAGGATGGCAAGGTGAACAAAGGTATATGTGATATACATGTTATTGATGTGTACCTTACTAATGCTCGCAGTAGCACCTGGGTATTTGATACTGGTTCTGTTGCTAATATTTGCAACTCGAAACAGGGGCTACGGATTAAGCGAAGATTGGCTAAGGACGAGGTGACGATGTGCGTGGGAAATGGTTCCAAATTCGATGTGATCGCGGTCGGCACGCTACCTCTACATCTACCTTCGGGATTATTTTTAGACCTAAATAATTGTTATTTGGTGCCAGCGTTAAGCATGAACATTATATCTGGATCTTGTTTGATGCGAGACGGTTATTCATTTAAATCAGAGAATAATGGTTGTTCTATTTATATGAGTAATATCTTTTATGGTCATGCACCCTTGAAGAGTGGTCTATTTTTGTTGAATCTTGATAGTAGTGATACACATATTCATAATATTGAAGCCAAAAGATGCAGAGTTGATAATGATAGTGCAACTTATTTGTGGCACTGTCGTTTAGGTCATATCGGTGTAAAGCGCATGAAGAAACTCCATACTGATGGACTTTTGGAACCACTTGATTATGAATCACTTGGTACTTGCGAACCGTGCCTCATGGGCAAGATGAATAAAACACCGTTCTCCGGAGAGATGGAGAGAGCAACAGATTTGTTGGAAATCATACATACAAATGTATGTGGTCCGATGAATATTGAGGCTCGTGGCGGATATCGTTATTTTCTCACCTTCACAGATGATTTGAGCAGATATGGGTATATCTACTTAATGAAACATAAATCTGAAACATTTGAAAAGTTCAAAGAATTTTAGAGTGAAGTTGAAAATCATCGTAACAAGAAAATAAAATTTCTACGACCTGATCGTGGAGGAGAATATTTGAGTTATGAGTTTGGTCTTCATTTGAAACAATGCGGAATAGTTTCGCAACTCACGCCACCCGGAACACCACAGCGTAATGGTGTGTCCGAACGTCGTAATCATACTTTACTAGATATGGTGTGATCTATGATGTCTCTTACTGATTTACCGCTATCGTTTTGGGGTTATGCTTTAGAGACGGCTGCATTCACGTTAAATAGGGCACCATCAAAATCCATTGAGACGACGCCTTATGAACTGTGGTTTGGCAAGAAACCAAAGTTGTCGTTTCTTAAAGTTTGGGGCTGTGATGCTTATGTGAAAAAACTTCAACCTGATAAGCTCGAACCCAAATCAGAGAAATGTGTCTTCATAGGATACCCAAAGGAAACTATTGGGTACACCTTCTATCACAGATCCGAAGGCAAAACTTTTGTTGCTAAATTCGGAATTTTTCTGGAGAAGGAGTTTCTCTCGAAAGAAGTGAGTGGGAGGAAAGTAGAACTTGATGAGGTAACTGTACCTGCTCCCTTATTGGAAAGTAGTTCATCACAGAAACCGGTTTCTGCGACGCCTACACCAGTTAGTGAGGAAGTTAATGATAATGATCATGAAACTTCAGATCAAGTTATTACTGAACCTCATAGGTCAACCAGAGTAAGATCCGCACCAGAGTGGTACGGTAATCCTGTTCTGGAGGTTATGTTACTAGACCATGACGAACCTACAAATTATGAAGAAGCGATGGTGAGCCCAGATTCCGCAAAATGGCTTGAGGCCATGAAATCCGAGATGGGATCCATGTATGAGAACAAAGTATGGACTTTGGTTGACTTGCCCGATGATCGGCAAGCCATTGAAAATAAATGGATCTTCAAGAAGAAGACTGACGCTGACGGTAATGTTACTGTCTATAAAGCTCGACTTGTTGCGAAAGGTTTTCGACAAGTTCAAGGGATTGACTACGATGAGACCTTCTCACCCGTAGCGATGCTTAAGTCTGTCCGAATCATGTTAGCAATTGCCGCATTTTATGATTATGAAATTTGGCAAATGGATGTCAAAACTGCATTCCTGAATGGATTTCTGGAAGAAGAATTGTATATGATGCAACCGGAAGGTTTTGTCGATCCAAAAGGAGCTAACAAAGTGTGCAAGCTCCAGCGATCCATTTATGGACTGGTGCAAGCCTCTCGGAGTTGGAATAAACACTTTGATAGTGTGATCAAAGCATTTGGTTTTGTACAGACTTTTGGAGAAGCCTGTATTTACAAGAAAGTGAGTGGGAGCTCTGTAGCATTTCTGATATTATATGTGGATGACATATTGCTGATTGGAAATGATATAGAATTTCTGGATAGCATAAAGGGATACTTGAATAAGAGTTTTTCAATGAAAGACCTCGGTGAAGCTGCGTATATATTGGGCATCAAGATCTATAGAGATAGATCAAGACGCTTAATTGGACTTTCACAAAGCACATACCTTGACAAAGTTTTGAAGAAGTTCAAAATGGATCAAGCAAAGAAAGGGTTCTTGCCTGTGTTACAAGGTGTGAAGTTGAGTAAGACTCAATGCCCGACCACTGCAGAAGATAGAGAGAAGATGAAAGATGTTCCCTATGCTTCAGCCATAGGCTCTATCATGTATGCAATGCTGTGTACTAGACCTGATGTGTGCCTTGCTATAAGTCTAGCAGGGAGGTACCAAAGTAATCCAGGAGTGGATCACTGGACAGCGGTCAAGAACATCCTGAAATACCTGAAAAGGACTAAGGATATGTTTCTCGTATATGGAGGTGACAAAGAGCTCATCGTAAATGGTTACGTTGATGCAAGCTTTGACACTGATCCGGACGATTCTAAATCGCAAACCGGATACGTGTTTACATTGAACGGTGGAGCTGTCAGTTGGTGCAGTTCTAAACAAAGCGTCGTGGCGGGATCTACATGTGAAGCGGAGTACATAGCTGCTTCAGAAGCAGCAAATGAAGGAGTCTGGATGAAGGAGTTCATATCCGATCTAGGTGTCATACCTAGTGCATCGGGTCCAATGAAAATCTTTTGTGACAATACTGGTGCAATTGCCTTGGCAAAGGAATCCAAATTTCACAAGAGAACCAAGCACATCAAGAGACGCTTCAATTCCATCCGGGATTTAGTCCAAGTGGGAGACATAGAAATTTGCAAGATACATACGGATCTGAATGTTGCAGACCCGTTGACTAAGCCTCTTCCACGAGCAAAAACATGATCAGCACCAAGGCTCCATGGGTGTAAGAATCATTACTGTGTAATCTAGATTATTGACTCTAGTGCAAGTGGGAGACTGAAGGAAATATGCCCTAGAGGCAATAATAAAGTTATTATTTATTTCCTTATATCATGATAAATGTTTATTATTCATGCTAGAATTGTATTAACCGGAAACATGATACATGTGTGAATACATAGACAAACAGAGTGTCACTAGTATGCCTCTACTTGACTAGCTCGTTGATCAAAGATGGTTATGTTTCCTAGCCATAGACATGAGTTGTCATTTGATTAACGGGATCACATCATTAGGAGAATGATGTGATTGACTTGACCCATTCCCTTAGCTTAGCACTCGATCGTTTAGTATGTTGCTATTGCTTTCTTCATGACTTATACATGTTCCTATGACTATGAGATTATGCAACTCCCGTTTACCGGAGGAACACTTTGTGTGCTACCAAACATCACAACGCAATTGGGTGATTATAAAGGTGCTCTACAGGTGTCTCCGAAGGTATTTGTTGGGTTGGCCTATTTCGAGATTAGGATTTGTCACTCCGATTGTCGGAGAGGTATCTCTGGGCCCTCTCGGTAATGCACATCAGTTAAGCCTTGCAAGCATTGCAACTAATGAGTTTGTTGCGAGATGATGTATTACGGAACGAGTAAAGAGACTTGCCGGTAACGAGATTGAACTAGGTATTAAGATACCGACGATCGAATCTCGGGCAAGTAACATACCGATGACAAAGGGAACAACGTATGTTGTTATGCGGTTTGACCGATAAAGATCTTCGTAGAATATGTGGGAGCCAATATGGGCATCCAGGTCCCGCTATTGGTTACTAACCAGAGACGTGTCTCGGTCATGTCTACATAGTTCTCGAACCCGTAGGGTCCGCACGCTTAACGTTACGATGATAGTTTTATTATGAGTTTATGAGTTTTGATGTATCGAAGGAGTCGGAGTCCCAGATGAGATCGGGGACATGACGAGGAGTCTCGAAATGGTCGAGACGTGAAGAACGATATATTGGACGACTATATTCGGACATCGGAAAGGTTCCGAGTGATTCGGGTATTTTTCGGAGTACCGGAGAGTTACGGGAATTCGTATTGGGCCTTAATGGGCCATACGGGAAAGGAGAGAAAGGTCCCAAAGGGTGGCCGCACCCCTCCCCATGGACTAGTCCGGATTGGACTAGGGAGGGGGGGCGCCCCCTTCCTTCCTTCTCCTTCTCCCTTCCCTTCTCCTACTCCAACAAGGAAAGGAGGAGTCCTACTCCCGGTGGGAGTAGGACTCCCCCCTTGGCGCGCCCTCCTCCTAGGCCGGCGGCCTCCCCCTTGCTCCTTTATATACGGGGGCAGGGGGCACCCCATAGAGACAACAATTGATCTATTGATCTCTTAGCCGTGTGCGGTGCCCCCCTCCACCATATTACACCTCGATAATATCATAGCGGTGCTTAGGCGAAGCCCTGCGTCGGTAGAACATCATCATCGTCACCACGCCGTCGTGCTGATGAAACTCTCCCTCAACACTCGGTTGGATCGGAGTTCGAGGGACGTCATCGAGCTGAACGTGTGCTGAACTCGGAGGTGCCGTGCGTTCGGTACTTGATCGGTCGGATCGTGAAGACGTACGACTACATCAACCGCGTTGTGTTAACGCTTCCGCTTTCGGTCTACGAGGGTACGTGGACAACACTCTCCCCTCTCGTTGCTATGCATCACCATGATCTTGCGTGTGCGTAGGAAAATTTTGAAATTACTACGTTCCCCAACAAAAGTTACTTAAAAATAAATAGAAGAAAATAAATAATGCAAAAAAGAAAAAAAACTATATAAAAAATTGTTGGGGCGCTGCCCAGTGGGCCTGCCAGACCTAGGGTGTGCAAATTCAGGCCCAGAAGGGCCAGCAGGCTCACAGGGCAGCGCGCCATAGTTAGGCCCAGAAGCCTGCTATATAGAGAAGTTCGAAGGAGCAGCCGTGGCTGGGTTTATAAACCAGTGCGGCTGCCCTTCGCTCGGCGAGGTGGGACTAAACATTGTGCACCGCGGGTGGCAGCGCACAACTATTAGTACCGGTTGGTGGCTCCAACCGGTACTATTGCGTGGGCCTTTAGTACCGGTTCATGCCACGAACTAGTACTAAAGGGGGTCGTTTCCCGCCGCTTGGCCTGGCGAAAATTGGCCTTTAGTACCGGTTGGTGGCTCCAACCGGTACTAAAGGCCCCTCCTATATATATGGCACTTACGAAAAATTCAGTTTCATCGACACCACTTCTTCTCCAACTTCTTCGCGCGACATCGCCGGCGCCGTCGCCCATCGCGCGCCGCCCTCGCCGGCCCCGCCGCCCGTCGTCGCCATCCCCGTTGTCGCCCCCGCCGCCCGTCGCCGCCGCCCCATACTACGTCGTCGTCTCGATCGCGCCGTCGCCCTCGGCCCGCCGCCCGTCGTCGCGTCGTCCCCGTCGGGTCGTCGTCTCGCGCCGCCGCCCGTACGCCGCCCCCCCCCCCCCCCGCTCGTACACACACACAGAGACACACATACACACATATTTTTTTACTTATTTTCTGTTTTCTGTTGTTTAGATTAATGTTAGATGAATTACGTAGATAAGAATGTTAGAATGTTAATGTTAGATGAATTATATGGAAAAGTTGTTAAATATTAATGTCAATTGTTAGATGAATTAGCTAGATATTAAATAGGTATATATATGAGATTTGAACTAGTTGAATTAATATAACTAGTTTATTTTTAGTATGAAAATTAATAGAACAAGTTTATTTTTAGTAAGAAAATTTAGGTATATGAGATTATTATTTGAACTAGTTGAATTAATATAACTAGTTTATTTTTAGTAAATGCTTAGTTGAACTAGTTGAATTAGTAGAACTAGTTTATTTTTACTAAGAAAATTTAGGTATATGAGATTTGATGATCTAATTAAAATATTACTATATATAGCTACTTTATATATTTTAGTAAGAAAATTAATAGAACTAGTTTATTTTTAGTAAATTCTTAGTTGAATTAGTTGAATTAATAGAACTAGTTTATTTTTAGTAAGAAAATTTAGATATCTGAGATTTGATGATCTAATTAAAATATTACTATATAGAACCAGCTACTTTATTTTAGTAAGAAAATTAATAGAACAAGTTTATTTTTAGTAAATGCTTAGTTGAATTAATAGAACTAGTTGAATTAATAGAAGTAGTTGAATTAGTTGAATTAATCGAACTAGTAAGTGTTTAATGTTTCACATATATGAACATAGGAAATGTCGTCTGACGACGGAAAAGATTTCATTAAGTGCGAATACTGTGAAGACCAGCGCGGCCTGTGCGACAGAAATTTCCTTGTTGATGATAGGCGCTTCAGCATCAAGCTGGATGAGACCTTCGAAGTGGATACAGTAAGTCACAACGACAAGTCTTTTTTCGTAATTAAGCATGACTTATATATGCTTCATTTGCTTCAAATTATAATTTTAAATTTTCACTATTCTACTAGCGCATCCCCTGCCATGCAAGAATTTTTGTCTTGGATAAGATAGGTTTCAGTGCTATGGAAACTATGGAGGTAAAGAGAGTTTACCTGAAGACCGAGCATGGTTATACTTTCAACGTCAAATTATACAATGCAGACACGTACACCTATTTTGAATGCAAAACTTGGCAAGCACTATGCAAGGCTTATGCATTTGAGCCTGATATGGTTATCACCTTTGATATTCGTCCGGAAGATGATATTGAAGGTAATAGACACATCTGGGTCGATGTGCAGACGCCTCCAGTTCTACCATTATGTGAGTTTCTCAACCATATTTATGTCTTTGATATTGTTTATTCAAAAATAGTTGACAACTAATTTCTATTGAAAGCTTATTTCCATTCAAGCAAACATGTCCGGCGCTTGGTAGACATGACCTACTACTGTCCCGGAGCTGAACTAAACTGCGAGGAGATAAGTCATTATGTTTCATGGCTTGAGGATCTTCATACTGTCAAGACAAATTTTCTTCCTGCACTTAGAAATGTTAGTACTCAAAATGTGCGACCAATAGTGATCGTATTGAACTACGGTCACATCTATTTACGAAAGATGGTAAGATTTTTACTATTTGTCCTCAGTGCATCTTTTGCATACATTATTTTTCTGCTAAACTTTCATTGCTAAGTATATTAATTACTATACGATGTTCTTCAACAGGGACTCCCGATGATAGTTGTGCCTCAGTGGATCGAGACTAAAGGTCACATGTCAATGGTTAGCTTACGGCCAAGATATCCTACATTGCACATGAGTGCATTCAGGATTTCTAAAAGCGATGAATGCTTAATAGTGAAAGATTGGAGCAAAATTGTTAACGATCCCAGAGAAGTACTAGGGGGGCAGCAATGAGAAGCGCAACCCACGATTAGGAGACAGGTTCATCTGCATGCTCCAGTATGATGAATTAGGAGAGCTATACATGTTCTATGCTATTTTACCTGAGAGAGAGCAGCAGGAGTGATTTAGCTAGTTCATGCTCTTAGTACTTGTCCTCTCATGTCCGTGTTCTTCGTCCTGAACTTAATCTCAAAGAGTGATTTGCTTTTGTGGTGTTATGAACGCTTATAATATCATGAGCATGTTGAACTCGATGATGTCTTTGCTTCTGGTACAAGTGAATGTTTCTTCTTTAAGCTAGTGTTGGTGGTGATTAGATAGCGGTAATGACTATGATGAATAAACAGTGGTAATGACGACTATGATGATTTTTAGCTAGCTAGTATACTGTTGTTGATGATATGATGCAAGAGTTTTTATATCAATATGATGATGATGATGAGTAGTTATTATATCATTTATGAAAGAAACCGCAGATTAGTTTCAGCTGGATGGATCCTAGCTAAGTGATCAAGTATATGCCATATCCATATTATACTTGATCACTTAATTATAGGTGATGAAGTATAATATGGATATATGGCATATACTTGATCACTTAGCTAGCTAGGATCCACATGCATCCAGTCGAAACTAATCTGCGGTACTTTCACCTATGATTTAACAACTAAAATAATCACTAAACTAAATTTAAAACACAAAATTAAAGGAAAAATAAAAAATAAAACCAAAACACCCCCAAACATTTAGTACCGGTTGGTGTTACCAACCGGTACTAATGTCCTACACGCACCCGGGCCTGGCTCGTGCCATGTGGTGGCACTTTAGCGCCGGTTCGTGATGAACCGGTACTAAAGGGGGGCCTTTAGTCCCCACTCTTTAGTGCCGGTTGTGGAACCGGCACTAAAGGCCCTTACGAACCGACGCTAAAGCCCGGTTTTGCAGTAGTGGTGATTTGGTGACCGAATATTGTTTGGAGTCCCAGATGAGATCACGGACATGATGAGGAGTCTCTAAATGGTCGAGAGGTAAAGATTCATATATAGGATGATGATATTCGGACACCGGAAGTGTTCTGGGGGTACCAGGTACATATCTGGTCACTGGAAGGGGTTCCGGGCACCCCCCCCCCCGGCAACTATATGGGCCTAATGGGCCAAGAGGCGGACAAATCAGCCCCTAAGGTGCTGGTGCACCCCCATATAGGCCGAAATAGGAGGAGAAGGAAAGAGGGGAAGGGAGAAGGAAAGGGGAGGATTCGGCCTCCCCCTTCCTTCCCTCCCCCCTCTCTTTCCTTCCCCTCCGATGAATAAGGAAGGGGGGCGAATTGTGAGGAACCCCAAGTAGGATTCGGCCTACTTGGGGCGCCTCCCTTGGCTGCTCCCTCTCCCTCCCACCTATATATATATATATACACACAACAACAACATCTGTTAGCCGTTTGCGGCGCCTCCCTCCACAGATTATACCCTCGGTCATATCTCCCTAGTGCTTAGGCGAAGCCCTGCGTGGATCACTTCACCATCACCGTCACCACGCCGTCGTGCTGACGGAACTCGTCTCCCTCGATGCTTTGCTGGATCAAGAGTTCGAGGGACGTCATCGAGCTGAACGTGTGCAGAACTCGGAGGTGTCGTATTTTGGTGCTTGATCGGTCGGAACGAGAAGAAGTTCGACTACATCAACCGCGTTGTCAAACGCTTCCGTTTTCAGACTACGATGGTACGTAGACACACTCTCCCCCTCTCGTTGCTATGCATCTCCTAGATAGATCTTGCGTGAGCGTAGGATTTTTTTTGAAATTGCATGTTGTGTTTCCCAACAAAAACAATATAAACAACAATAATAAAACATGATGCAAAATGGACGTATCAAGCTACCACACATCTGCTAGACCAAGAAGTGGTAACTGGCCATGTTGGCGTCCCTGGCGTCCCACTCGTCACAGACCTCCCGCACCACCAGGTTAGAGTCCCCAAAGCAGAGGATGTGCCGGTGTGACGCCCGGATAATTAGGCTACAGTAATCCCACATTAATGATGACACGTCACCACGGTTACTGTTGTTAATCTCGTGTTAGTTCAAAATCGATCCAAATTCAAATTTGAATTAAAGGCAATGAACAAAAGTTTTCAAATGTTAAAACCAAAATGTTCGGGTTGTGACAAATAATGCATAGGTAATTATAGTGAAGAACCCATATTTAAATAAAATATTTAAATGCACTATTGTAGATAAAACAGCGGCAAAACAATTATTTAAATGCTTCTCAATACTAAACAAATATTAAACTAGTTCATTGGATCACCAAGTTTGTTGAGGAAGTGGCCTATGTTAAAATGCTAATTTAGGAGCGGGCGTTATATTTTTGGTATAAGGATTTGCTAACTAAAATAAATAAAACAGAAAGAAAAATAAACTAAAGATAAAAAATACATAATTAAAAATAATATTAATTAATTAATTAACTTAAATTAATTTAAGCATAATTAGTTAACGTAATCACCTATTTAATTAACTAAACCAATTTAGTTAACCTAAGCCTATGACATATAGGACCCACACGTCAGCTTGACCAGCCAACACCTTTGTTGACTGATGACGTCATGCTGACGTCATGCTGATGCAATAATACTATTTTCGAATTTAATTAATAAAAAATAAATTAGAAAATGATTTAAAACTTTAAAAATTAATATAAAATGAACCGTAGCTCGGGTGGAAAAACTTTGTACATGAAAGTTGCTCAGAACGACGAGACGAATCCGGATATGCAGCCCCTTCGTCCGCCACACATCCCTAGCATAGCAAACACGCAACTTTCCCCCTGCGGTTCATCTGTCCAAAAACGCGAAAAACCGGGAATACTTTCCCGGTTGTTTCCCCCTTCGCCGGTATCACCTACTGCCGCGTTAGGGCACACCTAGCACCGCTGTTTGCATCGTCATGCATCTGTTTGTAATGTATTTACTGTTTCTCCCCCTGCTTCTTCTCCGGTAGACCCTGAGACCGACACTGATGCCCCTGAGTACGACTACGTCGACGATGATCCCTCCTTCTTGCCAGAGCAACCAGGCAAGCCCCCCCCCCCCTTGATCACCAGATATCGCCTATTCTTCTCTCTACTGCTTGCATTAGAGTAGTGTAGCATGTTACTGCTTTCCGTTAATCCTATTTTGCTGCATAGCCTATCATTGTTGCTACAGTTGTTACCCTTACCTGCAATCCTAAATGCTTAGTATAGGATGCTAGTATTACCTCAGTGGCCCTACACTCTTGTCTGTCTGCCATGCTATACTACTGGGCCGTGATCACTTCGGGAGGTGATCACGGGCATATGCTATATACTTTATACTGTTACATTACTTATGATACTGTTCGGAGATGGGGGCTGACGGGGCAGGTGGCTCCATCCCGGTAAAGGTGGGCATGGGTTCCCGACGGCCCCCAACTGTTACTTTGTGGCGGAGCGACAGGGCAGGTTGAGACCACCTAGGAGAGAGGTGAGCCTTGCCCTGGTCGGCGTTCGCGGTTACTTCATAATAACACGCTTAACGAGATCTTGGTATTTGATCTGAGTCTGGCCACTGGCCTATACGCACTAACCAACTACGCGGGAACAGTTATGGGCACTCGGCGTCGTGGTATCAGCCGAAGCCTTCGTGACGTCAGCGATTGAGCGGCGGGCGCCGGATTGGACTGGAACGCCTGCTAGGCTAGATCTGCTTCCGGCCACCCACGCAACATGCAGGTGTGCAATGGGCGATGGGCCCAGACCCCTGCGCCATAGGATTTAGACCGGCGTGCTGACCTCTCTGTTGTGCCTAGGTGGGGCTGCGACGTGTTGATCTTCCGAGGCCGGGCATGACCCAGGAAAGTGTGTCCGGCCAAATGGGATCGAGCGTGTTGGGTTTGTGGTGCACCCCTGCAGGGAAGTTTATCTATTCGAATAGCCGTGATCTTCGGTAACAGGACGACTTGGAGTTGTACCTTGACCTTATGACAACTAGAACCAGATACTTAATAAAACACACCCTTCCAAGTGCCACATACAACCCGGTGATCACTCTCTAACACGGCGACGAGGAGAGGATCGCCGGGTAGGATTATGCTATGCGATGCTACTTGGTGAACTTATCATCTACTCTCTTCTACATGTTGCAAGATGGAGGCTGCCAGAAGCGTAGTCTTCGATAGGATTAGCTACCCCCCTCTTATTCTGGCATTCTGCAGTTCAGTCCACCGATATTGCCCCTTTACACATATACCCATGCATATGTAGTGTAGATCCTTGCTTGCGAGTACTTTGGATGAGTACTCACTGTTGCTTTTCTTTCCTCTTTTTCCCCTTTCCATTCTACCTGGTTGTCACGACCAGATGCTGGAGCCCAGGAGCCAGACGCCACCGTCGACGATGACTCCTACTACGCTGGAGGTGCCTACTGCTACGTGCAGGTCGCTGACGACGACCAAGAGTAGTTTAGGAGGATCCCAGGCAGGAGGCATGCGCCTCTTTCGATCTGTATCCCAGTTTGTCCTAGCCATCTTATGGCAACTTGTTTAACTTATGTCTGTACTCAGATATTGTTGCTTCCGCTGACTCGTCTTTGATCGAGCACTTGTATTCGAGCCCTCGAGGCCCCTGTCTTGTATTATGATGCTTGTATGACTTATTTATGTTTTTAGAGTTGTGTTGTGATATCTTCCCGTGAGTCCCTGATCTTGATCGTACACGTTTGCGTGCATGATTAGTGTACGATTGAATCGGGGGCGTCACAAGTTGGTATCAGAGCCGACTGCCTGTAGGAATCCCCCTTCCACACTCCTTGGCCGAAGTCGAGTCTAGACATTACACAAAACTTTTACTAACATGGTTGTGTGTCTTACGAGCCCACGTCGCCATTGGGTGGTAGTAGGATCTTTTATTCCTCATCTATACTCTGGGACCCTGATCTCTCTTCTATCTGGGTTAAAATGGTTTTACTAACTCTAACATTAGGATCTCGTGATCACATCCACCCGGAGAGCCCCTTACTACAGATGATCGTCGGCTGCACCAAAAGTTTTCGAAGATACTCTCCAATATTCTCTCGAGACTTTATGCATGTTGATTTTTGCAATTCCTACCACTAAAATATCCCTATGGATAAATACATACACATGTTGTTCCTACTTTTATTCCTAGTTGATCTTGTTATTACAAGATACCCCGAAATTTTCTCTATGGTTCGAAGAATACTTTGTGCCTACTGCCTTGCAGTTCTTGGCCACCTAAATAACCCTACGGATAATTTCTCACACTTAGCGAGTATCCGCTCATCCCAGTTGATTCATGTATTTCACAAAGGTCTTTGAAATACTATTCGATCTTCCAAAAATCCTCAACAGCTTATTGCTCTTGAAATTCTTGCTTGCTTGCATTATGGTTAATCCCATAAGTATAGTAATCTTATTGGCATCCTTTGCCACTATCATTTTGAGCCCATTGATTCAGCATGTGTGCGAATGCACACAATCATTAGTTGATCCTTCTAAATTATCTTTCCGGGTCAGGCGTCATTTTGAACATGAGCTGGTTCTCGACCAATCTATTTGCCGTCGATTGTGCCCCTGGTCTATCCAACTTATCCATCCTTGATCAGAGAGTCTGTTTTTGATTCTTCGTTTTGGAAATCATAATTCCTTTGTTATCTAAGCCTTGAATTATTCAGACGTTCTATAATTTGATGCCCTTGCATTCTTTCTTCCTCTGATTGAGTTTCGATACTCACATCAGCTCCATTGTGGATCGCCAGATCCATTGTTGGATTGTTATCCGACAGTGTTTTTATATTTAATCACTTTGTGAGTTATTTCCCTGATACATAATGCCTGTGGTAAATTGTATTATCTGCTTTCTCAACCATGCTCTGCTTTCGAGCTTGCATAAATTACTCCTGAAGTTGTGGTATATGTTTCTAAGATGCCCCGATGGTTGAAGCTATGCCTTTTCTAATCTGTGTAAACCCGGAAGCTTTTATGGGTCATACTCTAATGGTGTTATGCCAGATAAAATTTTAGCACTACAACTTCATCGAACACGAGGAGTGAATGAAAGGTTATGCATTGGAGAAGTGGGAGTCGACCTTGAACTTTGTGTTCATGCCCATGGACACGATGTAGATCCTATCATTAAAGCTTCTCTTAAATTAATTATTCCCTTGGTATAAGTTCATCTTATATCTGGGATCTGGCCTTTTGCAATCGTGGTTCCGACCATGTTCTCCTTTAAATACCATTTCTCGTACAAGTTTAAGCACTTGTCTTCTGCAGAGCAATACCCCAGTCCAACCTCTACTTTGATCTGTCGTCGAGTATTACCCCCTGGTATCTCGAGACTATCTTGGAACAGCATAACTTCTTATTAGTTCTTCATCAAGTACTACATTCTCACTGATTACAATTTTTCATGGGCTCTGAGTTATTAAACACTCAAAGACACCGATAACTGAACCGAGTCCGCACTACGGTTCAACAACTCGTAGTAATCATCATTAAGTACGAGTTTGTACCTGATCACGCCATTCCTAGCCTGTTTGGCTATAAAATTATCGTGATGATTTTAACTGTGCTACCTGGTCCTTATTCCCGGAGCGCCACTTTCGACGATGAGCTAAGCTTACGTCGATTTTCCTCGTCATATCATTTCACCTTGAACAGCAAGCTTGATTTCGAGTTTGTGTCGTACTCGTGGTTCCAATAACCTTTCGCTTCATCATCCCTTTGACTTGATGTCATCGCCGAGCGATTGCATCTTCATGGAGCCTCTCGACAAAATTTGTCGTGATCATCATCAACATTTTGACTCCTTCCAGGATACCAATCGAATTCATGATGAGAAATACCATCCTTGCCCCTCGATGATTTGTGTTATCATTGACAACATTCTTGCCTTCCCCCAACACAAACTTGTTCATGTTTTGTGATGTACCTTGATTTCCTTGCTATCTGGCTTAGGTTATGATTTTACCTTGTAGTACTATTGTCTTCTGTATCAAGAATGTTGTGAGGATTGCTCCACCTCTTAAGAATTCTTGATACAGGTGATACTTCTTGCCATATTCGTTCATTCCTTGGTCCCCGTGTTGTTTCTAACCGGAAAACCAACAATTAAACTATGATGTGCGACTTCAAAACTTTTAGCAACCCTATTGCTTTGAAGTTAATGGTCAATAGTTTCATTCTAAGTCTTTCGATAATTGAATCGCCATTCTAACATTGGTCGTGCAACCCA
The DNA here is from genome assembly GCF_002575655.3 of Aegilops tauschii subsp. strangulata. Classification (NCBI taxonomy): domain Eukaryota; kingdom Viridiplantae; phylum Streptophyta; class Magnoliopsida; order Poales; family Poaceae; genus Aegilops; species Aegilops tauschii. The sequence continues at coordinate 122,470,584 of NC_053038.3, read as the reverse complement.
GCCCATATTTCGAGTGCACCTTTCCACCAATGATTAATTGTGTATGTTTTCCTTGAGAATACGTCATTATATCATTTGATCTGACAAATGTTATCTCCTTGTTCACCTACTTGTGGAAATCCATTTTTATGGAAATCTCGATGAATTATCACCGAGTCCATCAGCACCTCCTCATCCTCTCTTTGGCATGATGAACTCTTGTTTTGAAACTTGCTTCCATAGTTCATTTCCCGAGAATCTTACAATGTCTTCTCGTCAATTTGTGTTGCACCTTTTCTTCTCAGGCATCCTGAGTCTGAGGTATCCTAACCTCAATCAGATTTGAAACTCGGTCAGATATGATGGTTAGAACATTTTTCCAAGAGTCATAACATTGGTCCTTACATGGCCCGGTAAGGTGATGTCAGCCTAGCACACTTGACCGGATGACCTATTGTTATAATTTTCCTTTTAGCAATACTATCCATTCTTCCATGAGGAAACTGTAAGACTTATTCTACAAGTTGTTCCTGATGAATCCCTTGAGTATCCAAAGTCCGACCTTTGCTTGAAGACCATGTCAATGCTATCTCGAAGCATGTCTGTGGTACTCCGATTTTCAATAAAAACATTTGAAGCACCATGCAAAATTTTCTTTATCAATTATCCAAACACCTTTGTATGGGTAATGTCATGAAATTCCTCTCCTCTTACCTAAAGGGTTTTTCTATGTTATATCATGTCATGGATATCATGCTCTGCTTGTCCTTGGGAAGGATACACCCCTGTAATATGTGTTTAAACACATTTTCCTTTCCATTGTTCAGTTTAATCTGATGATCACATTCTCCTTTCCATTGTTTTGTTTAACCTTTCTTGTGGTCTATATGATCTAAGCAGTGATAGTTCCATGCTTAGGTAAGCACCTCGTTGTACCACTCTGTTAGTAAGACCCTGTTACTATTGTTGATGACATTCCGGTAACCACCGATGGACGAGAACTTTGCCTATTGGTCCGCCTCATTTCAACGAGCAGGAAAATGGTTCTCTTTGTCCCTCGCCCTTGGTACCAACGTTGTTGCCGACATAACTGACAGTCTACCCTCTGACATGCCTTGCTATCGTGACCGTGCAAGATGTCAACCCCCTTTCTACTTTAACCCACATGGTGGGCCCATAACCCATAGGTCCCAGGATCGAAACCTGACTCTCCTGTACACCCCCTGTTTCCATAGTTATTCCTCGCACGTGACCTCATAGGTAATTCAGGAGCCACCTTTTGAGAGATCATCAATTCTGGTATCAGACACAACACTAATTCTCGTTGCTCTGAACCCCTTTCACGCGTTGTTTCAGGCAACAACGATTGTCTATCCGCTTGAAACTGCTTATGGTACCTCCTTACTTTGCTCTCGATGTGTTTCATTTGTTCAACTCGAGAGATACTCATGTGTTCATTCTTGGGATACCCCCAGATGATTTTCCCTTATAACATCCTATCGTTGTAGAGCTGCCCCTTACCTATTCGTTAGTACGATGGAGTTCCCCGAAGAAAGGACGACAACTTCATCATGATGCATTGGAATAAAGAATAGAAGACATCAACGAAAGGGATTAACTTCTTCGAGAAGAGAAACCAAGGCCGAGAAGACTCGTTAGAATTTCGTAACCAGAACTTTTTCCCCTACACAACCTCTTAAATCTCGGGACGAGATTTCTTGTAGTGGAGGAGAATTGTGACGCCCGGATAATTAGGCTACAGTAATCCCACATTAATGATGCCACGTCACCACGGTTACTGTTGTTAATCTTGCGTTAGTTCAAAATCGATCCAAATTCAAATTTGAATTAAAGGCAAAGAACAAAAGTTTTCAAATGTTAAAACCAAAATGTTCGGGTTGTGACAAATAATGCATAGGTAATTATAGTGAAGAACCCATATTTAAATAAAATATTTAAATGCACTATGGTAGATAAAACAGCGGCAAAACAATTATTTAAATGCTTCTAAATACTAAACAAATATTAAACTAGTTCATTGGATCACCAAGTTTGTTGAGGAAGTGGCCTATGTTAAAATGCTAATTTAGGAGCGGGCGTTATATTTTTGGTATAAGGATTTGCTAACTAAAATAAATAAAACAGAAAGAAAAATAAACTAAAGATAAAAAATACATAATTAAAAATAATAATTAATTAATTAATTAACTTAATTTAAGCATAATTAGTTAACCTAATCACCTATTTAATTAACTAAACCAATTTAGTTAACCTAAGCCTATGACATATAGGACCCACACGTCAGCTTGACCAGTCAACACCTCTGTTGACTGATGACGTCATGCTGACGTCATGCTGATGCAATAATACTATTTTTGAATTTAATTAATAATTAATAAATTAGAAAATGATTTAAAAACTTTAAAAATTAATATAAAATAAACCGTAGCTCGGATGGAAAAACTTTGTACATGAAAGTTGCTCAGAACGACGAGACGAATCCGGATACGCAGCCCGTTCGTCCGCCACACATCCCTAGCATAGAAAACATGCAACTTTCCCCCTCCAGTTCATTTGTCCGAAAACGCGAAACACCGGGAGTACTTTCCCGGATGTTTCCCCCCTTCGCCGGTATCACCTACTGCCGCGTTAGGGCACACCTAGCACCGCTGTTTACTTTGTCATGCATCGTCATGCATCTGTTTGCAATGTATTTACTGTTTCTCCCCCCTCTTCTTCTCCGGTAGACCCTGAGACCGACACTGATGCCCCTGAGTACGACTACGTCGACGACGATCCCTCCTTCTTGCCAGAGCAACCAGGCAAGCCCCCCTGACGGTGTCCTGGACTAGTGGGTACTCACCACGTCGTCTCCCGACCAGCTGGATCGGGCCGAGGACCCCCATGGCGGTTCACTATTGGGCCGGTTCGGATAGCCCATGCCGCGTACAAGGAGGATTCTACAAGACTTGGCGCCCAAGACAAGGACTCCTCTAAACCCTAGGCCTACGGTGCATATATAAACCGAGGCCAGGCTAGTCAATGGACAATCTCATATTCATTACTACAATCTTGTGGTAGATACATGTACTCTGTACTACACCCATATGAAAACAATCAAAAGCAGCATGTAGGGTATTATCTCTTCAAGAGAGCCCAAAGCTGGGTAAAACCCCGTGTCCATGTTACCATCACTCCAAGACGCCTAGCTTAGGGCCCCTACTACGAGATACGCCGGATATTGAACCGACATTGGTGCTTTCATTGAGAGCCTGCTAGGTGTTCATCGTGGATCGATGGGAATCAAAATCGATGATCAGGTGATGTTTTTTTTGAATTAGATCAGTATTGTACAAACTGGTTTGTTTGCAAAGGATCTTTGTTGTCGCCTCTTTTGTTTTGTCTACAGATCGGATCGTATTCGGCAGAGAATTCAACGGATACTGCCGAACTGATGTGATGCGAGTTGCTAGATCTAATTTGACATCACGCCTTGCTCCTCAAAAAAGATTAAACGATGATAGTCTGCCAGCAGCAACCGCGCTGCAGAATCTGCTGATGCGCCACCCTAAGCGGACGCCTACAGGGACAAGTACCCAGCGGCAGCATCGTGCAAGGCCATAAAAGAAGCGCCCATGTGCACGGATTCCAAAAAGCATCATGATGTAAAGCTACCCAAGCTAAGTATCTGACTTGGTTTCGTTCTTTGTACTAGTACTCTCTCATATACTAGAAGTTGAGATCAATTTAATATTAGTACTAGTTCTCTTGCTAGCCAATCGGCCTATTCAAGTGCCATCAATATAATCTGATGTTTTCGATTAATCCGTTTTGTGTAAATCAACTTTTTCACAAATCGTGGATGCCGGATTGTGCTATTTTGCTCGCAGTCAGACCAGGATCAAGAAAATTCTAACTATGCCAACTGTACCCGTCGCCTGGCGGTACATCAGATCCGGACTCTACAGCAGCTACTAGAAGCACAATTAACTCACGAAGACGCGCTAGCCCGTGCGTAGTCCCTGAAGAAACACACGCATGCAGCAACAGCCTAGAGTTGCATGCTCCCTGCGCGGGTCTGGCCAACAGCGATCTAGCCGAGGAGATCGTGTTGAGACGGACACATGGGCCGATCGAAATCCAGCTCGGCGGAGCACACCACAGGGAAATTTATTTATTTTCTCTTTTAATTCAATACCTATGTAGTCGACTGCTGGTTGCCTTCTATTTTTTTGGCCAAATACGCAGAATAAAAGTGCTACTACGCATATCGAGGATTGGCTTTGCAGCATGTTCGGCACGGATCAGTTCGTCCGTTTGCTTTGGTCTGCTACAGTCGTCGCTGCTGGCATTCAGCAATTGACTTAGATCGGGCCGCACTATCCCCTCGGCGTGGTGTCCTCGTCGCCCACCTCCATCGACCGAATTATGTCGTCGCCTTGGAGCGCAGCCCTGTGTTGGCAACCCTGCATCAACGCTTCATCAACCTACTCGCCCGGAGATTCCAGTGTCACCCGGCGACCTGCTCCATCACCTCGGCTAAACTAGGGGCTTCATCTCTTCGGAGTGCCGAGCTCTTTGCTCGGCCACCTCGGGCTTGGGGGCTGAGACCTTGTCCCGCACAAAGCTCGGACCGCGTCATCGATGCCGAACACATTAACCAGCTAAGTCGCTTTCATGCTCAAAAACTACCAGTTCTAAATTTTGTTCGATTCGACCAAGTATTATACTCTTTTGGCAAAAAGTTGCTTGTGAAAAACTTCCTTGTGAAAACCTTGTTTGTGACACACAAAATCAAATACCCCGTTTAACCGGGGGCTTCCTTTATGAAGCCTTTCCTCTTGCATATGATTATACTTGCACGACTTCGTTCCTTGTTCGTGTATTACGCCACAATATGCACCATATTGACTTAAGTGTTCCGCAAGCTGGGTTGCCTTGCTCCTGTGTTTGCCCCTACATTCCCGATTGTTCGGCTAGGGAGTAAAGGGAGCACCTCTGCGATTGTCACGATCGGGTCATCCGAGCTCAGACCTCAGACTGGGTGAAGCCGAAAGCTAGCGCTCTTATTATTTTCAATCATGGTCGGCACACAACGGAACTCATGAGTACAAAAAATCTATTGCACAAGTCTCATAGTAACAATGAGCAACCGAAGAAAGGTATCGGTGGGGGTACTATTTTCTTCGAAGATGCTTCTTACACTTCGTCAGTAATATAGCATAAGTTCCCTGAGCGCGCTTTGTCTGTTACATCTGGTTATCGGAAACACCATCGATATTCTTGACAGGTGGAGTACATAACACTTTTCGGCCCTTGACCAAAGAGGGATAAGCCAACGGTCGGTTAAGACGCGTTTAAAGTTCGGGTGAACACAGATATGATATAAGTACTTCGGTACATACAATCATTATACATAAAATTCTTTTACCCAAGTCACTTGGGGGCTCTTAAAATTTATATGAGCTGTTTTATAATAAATGTGTTTTCTTCTTGGTCATTGCAAAGACTTTTTCTACCAATTCTTTTTCGACTCGAGTGTATGGTCAATAGCCGGATAGCCTGTCTTCTCTCTGAAAAACCGCTCAGGTTTAGTTCGCTAAACTGGCCTCGAAGAAGTACTCCGCCTTTGGGATAAGGAGCTCGAAGCCGTAGGCTGGCCCGCTTGAAGTGTTGAGATCGGGTGTGTCATGTTAAAGCACGGCAGAACCATAATTTTTTCTTTTTTCCAATTTTCGGATTGGCACCGAACACTTGATCTCGTTCGGATGTCGAGTTTTTACTGACGTTTTTTGGTTTTCCAAGCTTATGGCACCTTTAAACTATTTGTGTGTTTCCCGCATAAGTCTCGCAGTGCAACGCCGGACACCTTTAGAGATTCGGCAAAAACATTCTCGGATATTACTAAATATGCATCAGTTTCGAATTGTGTCTTTGGTCAATAGTTGGGTTGCCCGGCTCCTGCGCTTGCTTCCTACGTTCCGCTTTGTTCAGCTAGGTGTGCAAAGGGAGAACCACTGCGATTGTGCTTCCAGCTCACATGGTTAAGCACCTCAGTGGAGAAAGCCGAAAACTGAGTGTCATAATACGTGTAAACTGGTCAGCGATCCGATGACTATGTTAAATGACGGGCCGTTCATAGCATTGGCCGAAGTGTTTACGGCTCGACCTCGGATGTCGCCGAACACTAACCGGGGGCTCATAGCTAGCTTCCCCAGTTTAAAGCTCCTATGACTAAGTGAAAGTTATAAAGCCCGCATATCTGATTGCCTCGTTTCTGCTAACACAACCGCCTTCGGGCACTGAGACATCGGCTAAGGGTTGTCTTGTTATTGCGGAGGCACCCTGCGTAGTATCTACAAAGGGGTAGAAGCTGACGATGGGCCACTTTCAACTGATAAACGGTCGCAACGGAGTCAAAATAAACATATCATCGTCATTTTGTATTTAATATACAAGGGATGCCTTCCGTAATCATCATTATAAAGCCATAAATATGCATCAATTTGACTTAAGATTTTTGCCAAGCTGGGCTGCCTGGCTCGTGTGCTTACCCCTACGTTCCCGATTGTTCGGCTAGGCGGTAAAGGGAGCACCTCTGTGATTGTTACCACCGGGTCATCTGAGTTAGTACCTCAGACTGGGTGAAGCCAAAAGCTAGCGATCTTAAAGGATCACATTGGTCGGCAATGACGGAAGTAAGAAATTTCGGTTCATTAAGACCACAGAGTTCGGGAACTTTCCCCGAACTAAATCCTCAATATTTTCCTCCCACATTGATCGGAGGTGAGGTTTCATGATCATGATAAGCATGACGACCCAAAGAGAGGAACCGATAGCGGGACTATTTCTTTGGAAGATGTTTCTTACGTTAAAAATGTAATATAATATATCTCTCCGTGTACCTTTGTTTATAAAACCGTATGGCCGGATTGCCTTGTTTTCCATAAATCTTTGCCCTTATAACGGCTTTATAAAGTAGGAAAACACTCCTCGGCTACTGGCTGAAGAGGTTGAAGCCGATGGTCGGTCAACAAAGTTTTGTACAATGCGGATCCGAGCATTAATGATGTAAAATACTTGGATACATAGAATCATTACACATAATTTGTGATTTTACTCCGGATATCGATCCTTAATTCGGCCACCCGTGCCCACATTAAGGCTCGGGGGGCTACTGGGCTTCACGCTCATTATTTATAAATATTAAAGGGGCACATCGATCCCCTGATCTGGTGTTGCCACCCGACCTGTGTCTCAGGGGCTACTGCATTGGCAATCCAATGCAGAAAATTTGAGTGCAATATAGTTTTCGAGGAGATTATGATCCTCAGGTTGGTCGGCCGCACCCAACCTGAGTCTCGAGGACTTTGCACACCGCTTTTTGTGTCCCGAAGTATTCTGCCGAGCTAGGAGTTGATCCTCAGGCCGATTTTGCGAATCAACCTGAGTCTCGGGGGCTACTGGGATCAGCGGTCTTATGTCATCCTTCAGGTGCATCTCGGGTTTTAGGCCGATACACACCTTGAGGGCTACTGGCTATATATCTCGGCAGAGAATAAATTGCACCAATAAAAAAATATTGACAAAAAATCGGCCCGCAGTCAGGGTGGTGCACCACCTCGGAAGCAGTCCGACATAAAGCTCGGGCGCCAGTGGCTGGCTCCATAGAGAGCATTTCTGGCATTAAGCTCGGCTAAACTCCTTCAACTTTTTTGAACAAAGGTGATCTATGACACCTCGGACATAGTCCGGCGTTGGAGCTTGGACATAGTCCAGCGTTGGAGCTCGGATACAGTCCGGCGCTGGAGCTCGGATGCAGTTCGGCGTTGGAGCTCGACTATAACAATACTCTTCGGATACAGTCCGGCGTTGGACCTCGGATACATTCCGGCGTTGGAGCTCGGAAGCGGTCCGGCGTTGGTGCTCGACTGCAAAAGATACCTCGAATGCAGTCCGGCATTGGAGCTCGGATGCAAGAGGACACTGCCGCCCGGGAACAACTTTAAACTCTTGGTGGGGCATAAAAATAACAGGGCATCGATAAAGGCCGGAAACTTAAAAGGGCTCCTCGGATACCTGACGTGTAAACTCTTCGGATGCACTTCGGCGATCCTTAAGATCGAAGATGAGAAGATTTGTTGAACCAGTTTTCAAGACCGACGATCGAAGATGAAGAACAGTTCGGAAGAATCGAGGAGCGTCCCCAACTTGAAGACCGGTTCAGGGGGCTACTGACGGTGTCCTGGACTAGGGGGTACTCACCACGTCGTCTCCCGACCAGCTGGATTGGGCCGAGGACCCCCATGGCGGTTCACTATTGGGCCGGTTCGGACAGCCCATGCCGCGTACAAGGAGGATTCTACAAGACTTGGCGCCCAAGACAAGGACTCCTCTAAACCCTAGGCCTACGGTGCATATATAAACCGAGGCTAGGCTAGTCAATGGACAATCTCATATTCATTACTACAATCTCGTGGTAGATACATGTACTCTGTACTACACCCATATGAAAACAATCAAAAGCAGCATGTAGGGTATTATCTCTTCAAGAGAGCCCGAAGCTGGGTAAAACCCCGTGTCCATGTTACCATCGCTCCAAGACGCCTAGCTTAGGACCCCTACTACGAGATACACCAGATATTGAACCGACACCCCCCTGATCACCAGATATCGCCTATTCCTTCTCTCTACTACTTGCATTAGAGTAGTGTAGCATGTTACTGCTTTCCGTTAATCCTATTCTGCTGCATAGCCTGTCATTATTGCTACAGTTGTTACCCTTACCTGCAATCCTAAATGCTTAGTATAGGATGCTAGTATTCCATTAGTGGCCCTACACTCTTGTCCGTCTGCCATGCTATACTACTGGTCCGTGATCACTTCGGGAGGTGATCACGGGCATATGCTATATACTTTATACTGTTACATTACTTATGATATTGTTCGGAGATGGGGGCTGAAGGGGCAGGTGGCTCCATCCCGGTAGAGGTGGGCCTGGGTTCCCGACGGCCCCCGACTGTTACTTTGTGGCGGAGCGACAGGGCAGGTTGAGACCACCTAGGAGAGAGGTGGGCCTGGCCCTGGTCGGCGTTCGCGGTTACTTCATAATAACACGCTTAATGAGATCTTGGTATTTGATCTGAGTCTGGCCACGGGCCTATACGCACTAACCAACTACGCGGGAACAGTTATGGGCACTCGGCGACGTGGTATCAGCCGAAGCCTTCGTGACGTCAGCGACTGAGCGGCGTGCGCCGGATTGGACTGGAACGCTTGCTAGGCTAGGTCTGCTTCCGGCCGCCCATGCAACGTGCAAGTGTGCAATGGGCGATGGGCCCAGACCCCTGCGCCATAGGATTTAGACCGGCGTGCTGACCTCTCTGTTGTGCCTAGGTGGGGCTGCGACGTGTTGATCTTCCGAGGCCGGGCATGACCCAGGAAAGTGTGTCCGGCCAAATGGGATCGAGCGTGTTGGGTTATGTGGTGCACCCCTGCAGGGAAGTTTATCTATTCGAATAGTCGTGATCTTCGGTAACAGGACGACTTGGAGTTGTACCTTGACCTTATGACAACAAGAACCGGATACTTAATAAAACACACCCTTCCAAGTGCCAGATACAACCCGGTGATCGCTCTCTAACAGGGCGACGAGGAGAGGATCGCCGGGTAGGATTATGCTATGCGATGCTACTTGGTGAACTTACCATCTACTCTCTTCTACATGCTGCAAGATGGAGGCTGCCAGAAGCGTAGTCTTCGATAGGATTAGCTACCCCCCTCTTATTCTGGCATTCTGCAGTTCAGTCCACCGATATTGCCCCTTTATATAGATACCCATGCATATGTAGTGTAGATCCTTGCTTGCGAGTACTTTGGATGAGTACTCACGGTTGCTTTTCTTCCTCTTTTTCCCCTTTCCATTCTACCTGGTTGTCACAACCAAATGCTGGAGCCCGGGAGCCAGACGCCACCGTCGACGACGACTCCTACTACACCGGAGGTGCCTACTGCTACGTGCAGGCCGCTGACGACGACCAGGAGTAGTTTAGGAGGATCCCAGGCAGGAGGCATGCGCCTCTTTCGATCTGTATCCCAGTTTGTGCTAGCCATCTTATGGCAACTTGTTTAACTTATGTCTGTACTCAGATATTGTTGCTTCCGCTGACTCGTCTTTGATCAAGCACTTGTATTCGAGCCCTCGAGGCCCCTGGCTTGTATTATGATGCTTGTATGACTTATTTATGATTTTAGAGTTGTGTTGTGATATCTTCCCGTGAGTCCCTGATCTTGATCGCACACGTTTGCGTGCATGATTAGTGTACGATTGAATCGGGGGCGTCAAAGCCGGATCACGATCTCCTCGGCCAGCCAGAGGCCATGGACGAGGGCCTCGTACTCCACCACATTGTTGGATGCGGCAAAGCAGATCTGCAGTGCGTACTTCAGCCAGTCACCCTTGGGGAGGAGAGGACGATGCCGGATCCCAAGTTAGAGTGCATCTTTAAGCCATCGAAGTGCATTCGCCAATGCATCGAGTCGGGAGGCGGTGGCGGGTACAAGGTTTCTGCCTAGTGGACGAGGAAATCAGCCAGCGCCTGGGACTTGATGGCCATGCAAGGCTCGTGGAGAATGTTCTCGGAAGCCAGCTCGATGGCCGACTTGGTGACCTGGGCAGCAGCGTCCCTGTTACCGATGATCTCTGAGAGGGGGCCATGCTCACCACTGTGATGGAGTGCTCCTAGAAGTATTGCTTCAGCTTCTTGGCAGGCAGCTGGTATATGCCGTAGCACATCTTCTATTAGTGGGATAGTTCTGCTTGGAGAGGGAGAGTATCTCACTCAGGTACTACACCGGGCGCTGGACCAGCTGCACATTGCCATCCTCAGGGCGCTCAACCACCAGCACCACACTGACCACGCGGGTGGTGGCAGCAATGTACATCGGCATGGGCTCCTTCTCAGCCGGCACGACCAGGATGTGCGTGGTGGAGAGCATGCGCTTGAGGTCGTGGAAAGCCTCATCCGCCTGCGGTGTCCAATCAAACTCGGCCATCTTCTTCATCAGCTAGTACAGGGGCAAGCCCCTCTCCCCTAGCCGACTGACGAACCGGTTGACGGATGCCAGGCAACCGGTGAATTTCTGGACGTCTCGTAGGCGATCCTTCTTGCACATCCGCTCGATGGCCTTGATCTTCTTGGGGTTGGCCTCGTCCCATGCTCCAAGACAAGGAAGCCGATCGAGGAGCTGGCCGGCTGGCACCCCAAACACACATTTATCCGGGTTCAGCTTGATCTGGTACTTGCATAGATTGGCGAACATCTCCTTGAGGTCATCCAGGAGGGTGAGATACTACTTGGTCTTGACCACGATGTTGTCGACGTACACATACACGTTCATGCCGATATGCGGGAGGAGGCACTTCTGCATGCAACGCTGAAAGGTGGCGCCCATATTCTTCAGGCCAAACGACATGGTGATGTACCAATATATGCCCCGAAAGGGGTGATGAAGGACGTCTTGAGCCGGTCGGCCGGGTCCAGCTTGATCTGGTGGTAGCCTGAGTAGGCATCCAGAAAGGACAGAAGCTCACAACCGGACATGGAATCGGTGACTTGATCGATACGGGGCAGAGCAAATGGATCCTTAGGGCATGTCTTGTTTAGGTTGGTGTAGTCGATACACATCCGCTAGGTCCCATTCTTGTTCAGCATCAGGACTAGATTGGTCAGCCATTCTGGGTGAAAAACTTCCATGATGAAGCCGGATGCGAGCAGCTGGGCGATCTCTTCACCAATGGTTCTTAGCTTCTCGGCGGAGCCATTGCCGGACCGGCTTGGCATCCGCTTGGACGTGTAGGTGGTGCTCAGCGAACTTTCTCAGGACACCGGGCATGTCTTTGGGAGACCATATGAAGATATCCCGATTATCACGAAGGAAGTCGACGAGCTCGCCTTCCTATTTGCTATCGAGGCGGGTGCCCATGACAATGCATTGGTCCGGGTTGGCCAGGTCCATCGGGGTCTTCTTAGTATCCTTCAACGGTTGGAATGTTGCCTCGTTGGCCGGCTGCTTGTCCAGAGTCGGCATGGCCAGGAGCTCGCTTGCTCGGGCCACAAGCCGGTCGAGGTGACGCTTCTCTTTGGTGATGACCAGGGACACGCCCAGCCAGGAGCCATTTGCAGCGCACTCGAGGGACTTCTTGTGTTGCCGGCAATAGTGATGAACTGATGGTCCCTTGGGACCCGACATCTTCAGCTTCAGGTATGCATAGTGGGGCACCGCCATGAACATGACAAGCGCGGGCCAGCCCAGGAGCACGTGGAACGTGTTGCTCAGGTCGACCACCTTGAACCAGATTGGCTCGCGGTGGAAATGGTCCTTGGTGCCGAATAGAACATCCAATAGGATCTTGCTGAAGGGGGAGCAGGAGTGCCCCGGCACGATGCCGGGGAACACTGTCCGGCTGGGTTGGAGCTGGTACTCCTTGATCCCCAGTTTGAGCATGGTGTCGCGGTAGAGGACGTTGATGCTGCTACCGCCATCGATCAGCACCCGCGAGAAGCGGCAAGGTGATCCTCTCGGAGGAGAAAGTGGGGCTGAGGATGAGGGTGCAGCCACCCGGGGTGGGCATCATAGCCGGGTGGTCCTTGCGGCTCCACGTGATGGGCCTTTCAAGCCAGTGCATGAACTGGTGAACAGGGGAAACAATGGCATTCACCTCTTGCTGGCGCTTGCGCTGGCTGTGCTTGTCGTCGTCCTCGCTGGTGAAGACGAAGTATGCCGCATTCTGGCGGTGTAAATCATCGCGGACGTCGTTGCCCCGCATCAGGCACTGAGTCTAGCTGCACTGACGAGTGGTGTGTGTGTGTGTGTGTGTGGACGGCTTCGCGCCATTGTGGTGCTTGCACGACGCGTCGAGCATCTGCTCGAAAGTGAGCTTGGGATACCACTGCTTCCCGTGGTTCGCTGACGTCGGCTGCTGCCCTCATCAGCCGGCTGCTCCTCCTTGACGACTGCGACTTGCCGGTTGCCGTAGCAGTTGTCCGGCTGGTCGCCCTTCCGCTTGTTGTCGTCGCTCTGCTGTCACCTTAAGGAGCCGGAGCCGCCATCTCCAGCTGGCCGGGGGTTAGCCGGCTGGTCCTAGATCGCCTTGCAGGCCGCCGAGACGGATTTGGACTTGCATCGAGGAGTCGTCCGTAGCGTACTTGTCCGCCATGGCCATGAGGTCCGCCATGGTAGCCGACTATGGGCGCATGAGCTTGTGCTTGAGCATGGTGCCGTCTCGGCACCCCTCATTGAAGTACTGGATTTCCTGTACCTTGTGGACCCCTTCGCAGGAGTTGCGCAGCTCCGTCCAGCGCGTGAGGTAGTCGCGGAGGGACTCGTCCTTCTCCTGGATGCCTCCTTGAAGTCTAGCCAGGCGTTGGTGCTATTGGTCGGCAGGCTATTCAGCCATGTCCCGGTCGAGTCAGGCAGCATGAGTGGCATGTAGCGCTCCGCCACGCGCTTTGTTGCCGCCGGCAATGCCGACGGCCGTGGTGTAATCGACCAGCCAACCCTGTGGCTTGGTGACCCTGTTGTACTTAGGGGTGTCGCGAACCAACGTGAAGCCCTTAGGAGAAGGCTTCTCGTGGATGCGCGGCCCGAAGCAGGACGGGTCGACAGACCTCTCCTCTTCCAAGGTGAGGGAGCGCACTAGTCGCTCGATGCTGTGACGCGCAACCGGATCTTCAGAGGTCGGCTGGCCCCGCCGCGCGGGTGGGGCTACCATGCCGGCTAACGGCGGGCCTCGCCAGCAGACTCGCCCGCCCGGCTGTTGATAGCCGGCAGCTCACGGTTGCGTCTGCCCAGGCTGCTGCGCTGCCGGCTCCCACGTCTGGCGTCGTACGGGGAAGAATCCTACTGCGTGTGCCGCCCCCTCGGCCAGATGCCGGTCGACCATCTGAAGAGGGGGGGCTGAATCAGACGTGGCCTAGCTCGGCCGGGTCCTACTGTGCCCGCTACTGATTCACAGTGGCGATAGGTCACAGACGCATTGCTGCTGCTGTTGGTGTTTCGGTTCGACTGCGGCCACCTTCGCAACCCTCATGTTATTGACGGGGGTGCTTTATGTGGCCACGCCCAGCATCCCGCCGACGGCTCTGCCGCGGCATGGCAACCCCCCCCTCCCGAGCCAACTGGACCCGTCGGTAGCCGGTGTGAAGCCGTGGGCGGTGTCGTACTCCGCTGCATGGACTCCATCTGGCGCTACGCGGCGGCGAGCTCCATGGCCTCATCGAGCAGGCGCTTGCGTGTTCCCTCGAGCTTGACCACGCCGACAGCGGGGTCGTCGATGGCAACATTGGGGGTGAGTAGGTTCTGCACCGTCATGCGTAGTGGGTTCGCCCAACCGACGTTCGTCGCGACCGCTGCAGCCGAATCCTTGCTGCGGCCGGTGTTGTGGTGGAGACGGTGGTCAGCATCTCCACGCGAACGTAGAGGTCGGCGACATCGTCGGGGATGCCACAGCCGCCGGATGGCAGCGGGTTGGAGAAGGTGAGCACCTCGCTAGGGTACTCATCGGGAACGAGTGCAACGTAGACACACAGCTTGCCGAAGGGGATGACGGAGCTGCCTGCGGGGAAGGTGACGTCCGCATCACGTGCTGCGTCGTCGCCCGCGCAGACGAACGAACCGAGCTTGCCGACCAAGGTGTACATAATGCGCTTGATGTCTACTACGCAACTTTATTCTTGTAGACACATGTTGGGCCTCCAAGTGCAGAGTTTTGTAGGACAGTAGTAATTTTCCCTCAACTGGATGACCTAAGGTTTATCAATCCGTGAGAGGTGTAGGATGAAGATGGTCTCTCTCAAACGATCCTACACCCAATACAATGGAAAAATGTATATGTGCACTAGTTCGGCGAACAGATGGTGATAAAAGTGTAATATTGATGGTAGAAATATATTTTTATAATCTGAATAAATAAAAACAGCAAGGTAGCAAATAGTAAACGGGCACAAAAACGGTATTTCAATGCTTAAAAATAAGGCCTAGGGTCCGTACTTTCACTAGTGCAATCTCCCAACAGTGCTAACATAGTTGGATCATATGATTATCCCTCAAAGTACAATAAAGAATCACTCCCGAGTTCCTATTAGCGGAGAACAAAAGATAGGAATTGTTTGTAGGGTACAAAACCACCTCAAAGCTATTCTTTCCGCTCGATCTATTCAAGAGTTCGTACTAAAATAATGCAAAGCTATTTTTTCGTTCGATCTATCCTAGAGTTCGTACTAGAATAACACCAAAACATATTCATATTCATAATACTCAATCCACACAAAGAACTACAAGGAGACCCCAAAGTTTCTATCAGATAAAAGATAATAAAAACGTGCATCAACCCCTATGCATAGATTACCCCAATATCACCGCGGGAATCCCAAGTTGAGTGTCATAACGTATATCAAGTGAATCAATATGATACCCCATTGTCACCTCAAGTATTCATACCGCAAGACATCCATCATGTGTTCTCAAATCTGAACATTCAATCCGACATGAAAAAACTTCAAAGGGTAAAGATTCAATTCATCACAACAAGAGTATAGAGGGGAGAAACATCATATGATCCATCTATATTGACAAAGCCCATGATATAGATCACGAGAGAGAGAGAGATTAAACACATAGCTACTGGTACAAACCCTCAGCCCCGAGGGTGGACTACTCCCTCCTCATTGTGGTGGCCGCCGGGATGATGACGATGGCCACCGGAGATGATTCTCCCCTCCGGCAGGGTGCCGGAACGGGTCTAGATTGGTTTTCGGTGGCTACATAGGCCTGCGGCAGCGAAACTTCTGATCTAGATTAACCCCGAAGGGTTTCGGAATATTTGGGAATTTATAGTGCAAAGAAGCGGTGCGGGAGGCCACCGAGGTGGGCACAACCCACCTGGGCGCGCCAGGCTGGGGCGCCCTGGTGGGTTGTGCCCCCCTCGGGGCACCCCCCCAGGTGCAGCTTTGGCCCATTGGGTTCCTTCTGGTCCAAAAAAATCTCCGTAAAGTTTCGCGGTGTTTGGACTCCGTTTGATATTGATTTCCTGTGATGTAAAAAACAAGCAAGCAACAGCAACTGGCACTGGGTACTAGGTCAATAGGTTAGTCCCAAAAAATGATATAAAGTTGCTCTAAAATGATTGTAAAACACCCAAGAATGATAAAATAACAGCATGAATACTTCATAAATTATAGATACGTTGGAGACGTATCAGCGCTCGCTGTAGGGAGTGAAGGGTCTCATCGGGAACGTGATTCCAGCCGATGCCACGTGCCGCCCCACGGTAGGCTCCAACTGTTATGGTGTTCTCATGGCAGATGCCATGGGATGACTTATCTCGAGTGGTTAGGGCCGATGAGCGCCGGTGGCGTCAGGATGCGAGATTAGGTACAAACATCGAGAGACATGGAGACATACCTAGGTTCAGGGCCCTCTGAGGGAGGTAACACCCCTAGTCCTGCCAAGATCACTATGAAGACCACACAAAGTACATGGTTGCTCTTGGAGCTGTTTGGGTGGAGGCGGAAGAGAGTGTCAGCCTGCTCTCTACTTCGCGTGAGTGTGTGTGGGTCTAAAATGAGCCGACCCCCTCCTCGGGGCCTCCTAGGAGGTCTTATACTCGAACCTCCTAGGTTACAAAATGTTAAAGAAAGAGGGGTGGGCCCCTGTTGCCAGCATCTCTTGCCTCCAATGGGGCCTGCCAGCTACTTGTCATTGTAGCCAGTTGGTCATCGCGTCACGGAGCGGTTGGCATTGTGCCTCTACAGTGCCGGGTCGCGCTGACGTCGGTCGCCCCGGTCAGCGGTACCGGTGGCACTGTAGCCACACTCTTCACGACATGAGCGAGGTCTTGTCGTACGACGGGATTGGACAAGGCTGACCCCGCCGGTTGCCGGCTGCGGACAGCCAGCCCGGGCATGGCGCCTTGCCCAGCCGGCCTCCAACGAGAGGAGCCAGCTGGAGGGCTAGCCGGTTTGATGGACTTTGGCCGTCCCGATGTTTTTAATTGTTGCCTTTCTTCCTCGAGCACACCCGGGGGTCATCCCGCTGTCACCCTTTACTGATGGACATATATAGGATAACATTGAATGGTTGGCTCCTGCATTCGTGTCGCAGACTGGTTCCCCTGTCTGCAGATGGATGCGGGAGCAAATTTGCGGATCAGATGCCCTTACATAGTTTTCCAGAAAACTTGAGTGAGAAAATGCTCCCCCCTACAAAGTTTACTACAAAATTTGAGTCAGCCAATCTCGTGAGATCGAAGTGTCATACGTCCGCTCTATCAGACATATCGTTCCTCTTCGATGTTGTCGAAGTTTCGCGGATATGCCGGTGGCAGCCCGGAGTGATAAGACGGTTTCGATGTGTACTCTGGTAGCGGCGAAGGCGCTCGAGTGCCCGGTCGGGCGTGTTGTGGGATGTTGGTCTTCCGACATTTTGTATGTCTTCGGTGCTTTAGGTCTTTAAAAAAAAGGAGGATTAACCCCCGGCCTCTGCATCTAGGCGATACATGCAACCTCTTTATTAATTATTCACAAAGACCTTACAAAGTAATACATCAGTAAGTCTGAAACCACCATCTCGGCAACATCTATCGCTACTCCTATCCATTTGATGAAGGAGTGCCGATAGTCCGAGCCGAATACCAAACAGACTTCGCACCAAAGCCTAACATCTAAAGCCGGAGGCCCCAGCCAAGTCACTTGACGGGTGTGGGGCACAGACCGGTCCGACGCACTCTCTGACGTGGCCGCCGCCATCTTTCATCGATCCATCTTCAGAGCAGACACTGACGCATTGACCTTGCCAGGCTTGCCGTCGACGCCACCGCGACGCCAGACAGCGCCTTCCTCCTGCGCGAATCCGTCAACCCGCATCGGACGCCGAGACTCCACTGCGCCACGCTGCCAAGATCCGTCGGCGTTGATGCGTATGATGAAACACCGCTCCACCTCCTAATCCAGATCGCTGCCAACGCCCACCCAACGGTGTCCACAGTCACACAGCTCCAAAGGAAGCCCCTTCAAGAAGTGAACGACGCCGAAGGCGCCGTCGCCACCCACCGCAGTTAGGGCTTTCACCCGGGAGGCAAATGACGCGGTGAAAGTAGAAGTAGATCTGACAAGCGTCTCCATGGAGAAGAAAGCGGCACCCTCAGGCGTCGCCGCCGCCACGGCCGAAAAGTCGACTTGGGATTTCTCCCGATCTGAATCCTCACCTCCAGCTCCGTCCGCATCGAGGATCGGCAAGTCTTATGACCCAGATCCGTACGGAAAAGCACACCTAGCAGGGGATGAAGGCTACAAGGCCTCCCGATCCAGATCAGGCATCTCTGGGCGAGCCCAAATGCCGGTGTCCCGAACGGTCGGAAGGATCAGACGGAACAGCCAAGTCCGATCATGGGCTTACCCCGGATCGCCGCACCGGCTGACCATGCAGAGGCAAACTCCTCCGAACGGCCGGACGGATCAGACGGATCCGATCCAGGCGCCTGCCCGAGCACGAGAAGCTCCCCGCCGCCACCTTCCTTGGCAGTGTCCAAGGTCGCCCGGCGCGAGCCTCTGGCAGCGGCGAGGAATGGATGGGACGCGGGGAAGCCTAGCGGCGGCGGCGTGAGATCGCCCCCGTGTCGCCCTAGTGGGGCGGCGCGGGGAACCTTCCGTCACATGGCCGTTTAGCTAGGCGATCGTTTAGGTGTTTTCCTTGATAAACTCGAGCAGCTCCTTTTTCATTTCTTCTTTTCTTGCACTCATCTTCTATGTAATGCATTCCTTTTTGAGGGTGTTTTTATAATGCCCTTTCTAATCAAATTCATGGATTTGGTAGCTCCCCTACCAACATTGGAAAAAAATGCTCTCCTCCGATGGCAAGGCACCACGCCGCGCCATGTGTTCAGCGAACCCAGAACCTCCCATATTCGGCCAGTGACACCCGTTGTCTGCTCTTAACCCCGGTTCGTCCTTTTTACCAGAGCAGTGAAAGCACACTGTGGATCTAATCGCGGTTAAACCCGTCACACTTCCCAAAGAAAATGTGATGGAGATAAATACACTTGTGGTCACTGTATTTGAAGCGAAAGCATGATACGATTACTAAACTTTAAAATACGCTCATTACGGTTATTATATACACGAAATGGTGATTATACGGTCACCGACTCGCCGTATAGCATCGTATTGAAGTCTGTTGACCAGTCAAATGGTCTAGCTTTGTTGACCAGTCAAAGACTTATGTGGCTAATATTGCAGTGGGCCCTGTCTGTCAGTGGGTCAAAGAAATAAACTTGAAACAAACAAGTGTATTTACGCACCTGAGCCATCGAGCATTTCGCGCACCAGGCGCGCGCGTGGTAGCCAGTACACCCGTCGAAACGGTTTGTTTACGCTTAGGCGCTCACGTTTATATATAAAGCATGCACGCAGCCTAGCGCAGCTTCGTCACCGTGCATTTCTTGCTATCCTATGGGTCCGACCTGTCAATGGACCGAAGAAATAAAGAAAACCTGATCCTCGCGCAAAAATCCGAGGCACGCCAGCCAACTGAGCCACACCCTGTTAAGATAACATGCAGAAGCTTAGTTTGTTGATTTGAAACAGCACACATGCACGCAAGCATGTGCCACGTAAAAGAATTCACAAGCAAAAAATATTCACGCCAACTCATAATTGATTAAAAATATTCAGTTTTATATTAATATATTGATATTTATGCAGTCCAAAAGGTGCTTCTTTAATTAAAAAAAATGTTCATATGATTTTAAAAATTGTGCATGCATTTTTAGAATACTCATGTAATGTAAAAAAAATTGCGAGTAATACTCATGTAATGTGAAGTAGTGTTACCTTTATAGGAATGTCCGTCCGTTTCCATAAAAATCATGTGTTTTTAAGAAATATTTCATGAATTTTAAATATAAAATTACATAAAGTTTAAAAAATATGCAAACATTTTTTTTCAAAAATTGCATGATTTTTTTAAGATGCAAACACTTTCAAAGTTGAATGAAAAAAGGTTTCATTGTTTTGGCAAAGTTGTATAATTTTATAAAACGAAAATAATTTTATAAACATGCCTCTGTCCGGAATATGTGCGTGTTTTACTTTTTAGGACTGCTTGGATCGCTTGTGTGCATTGTGTGAATTGTGCTGTTTAAAAGGTGATGAAGCGCTTACTAAATGACAAGTTGACTTATCTGGCACAGCGGTTCCGCGCGGTCGGCTCGTGTGAGAGGGCGCCGGTTCGAATCCCCTTCGCTCGCGCGCACTGTTTTTGTTTCTCTTATTTTATTTCTTGACCCACTGACAGGCATGGCCCACTATAATATTTGCCACACAGATTATTTGACCGGTCAGCAGAGCCATTTGACTGGTCAACAGATTTCAATACGATGCTATACGGCGAGTCGGTGACCGTATAATCACCACTTCGTGTATACAGTGACCGTAATAAGCGTATTTCAAAGTTCAGTGATCGTATCATGTTTTCGCTTCAAATACAATGACCACGAGTGCATTTATCTTAATGTGATGTGAGCTATACTATAGTAGTGCTCCACTACCACTTGTGTATAAGCGCGCTCGGCGTCTGTTTCCCTTCCACTAGCAGCAACCTTCCTCGAGGCGCAAGGTGGAGCAGTACGACAGAGAAGTGATCAAAATCAAAAGCAAACATGACGAACAAGAAGCCTACTCGGTCCTCCTCGGCGTCCGCCTGCTCCGGGGGCTCCCGCATTGGGTTATCCTGCGCGGTGACGAACCAGAAGAGCATTGTTTTTGTTTCTCTTATTTTATTTCTTGACCCGCATGACCCACTACAATTTTTGCCACACAAATTATTTGACCGGTCAGCAGAACCATTTGACTGGTCAACAGATTTTAATACGATGCTATACGGCGAGTCGGTGACTGTATAATCACCACTTCGTATATACAATAATCGTAATGAGCGTATTTCAAAGTTCAGTGATCGTATCGTGTTTTCGCTTTAAATACGATGACCACGAGTGCATTTATCTCCATGTGATGTGAGCTATACTATAGTAGTGCTCCACTACCACTTGTGTATAAGCGCGCTCGGCGTCTGTTTCCCTTTCCACTAGCAGCAACCTTCCTCGAGGCGCAAGGTGGAGCAGTACGACAGAGAAGTAATCAAAATCAAAAGCAAACATGACGAACAAGAAGCCTACTTGGTCCTCCTCGGCGTCCGCCTGCTCCGGGGGCTCCCGCATTGGGTTATCCTGCGCGGTGACGAACCAGAAGAGGAAGAAGAGGGCCAGGAGCGACGCCGTCGTTCTCCCGTCGAGGGGGTCGTCCGTCTACAGAGGCGTGAGCAGGTGAGCATGCACTTCTTTCTCCCCTTCTTGGTTTCATCCGGGTGGCGATCTTTGTGTTTGATTTCTGATCGAGATGTGCGCCATTGGTGGTGGTGGTGCAGGCACTGCGCCTCGGGGAAGTACGAGGTGCACCTGTGGGACAGGCATTACCGGAGCACGGTTCAGAACAGGAGAGGCAGGCAAGGTGAGAGAGACACCCAGGCCTGGCTGGATCAAAGCCTTTCTTTCAGCTTAGTTGGCTACCTCATTTTGCTCTGTTTTGATCGTCACTTCGATTTATTCTTCGCCACTAGGATGTTCTTTTATGTGCTAGCTAGCTGATGTTCTTGGTCTTTAACTAATTTGTGCTGCAATCTTGGTGTTCGTCTTCCTCGGGACACGTGTGGTGAACTGGTGATACGCGTCCATATCTCATCGCTTCAATTACTAGTTTATTTGGGTGAGTCAAAGATTGCGTTGTCCCTCGTGATAGTACTCCACATTTCGAATTTAAAATCCCTCAACACTTAATCTACGAGGGGAAAGTACTCCACACTACGCGCATGGTTTAGTTAAGATCACTGCTTACTCTCGTTTCTTGGCAGGAGCTTATGACACCGAAGAGGCTGCAGCTCGCACCTATGACCTCGCGGCGCTCAAGTACTGGGGTGCACAGTGCGGCGGCCTCCTCCTTAACTTCCCAGTAAGTTGTGTCTTGTCATATGTCAGTAGTCAATACGAGTACCTGTACTACTCAGCTGGCAGCTAGTAGTATAATTCTGTTCAACATGAGAGGACTGCCCTTCGATCGTTGCTGCAGGTGGACACGTACAAGGACGAGCTGGAGAGGATGCAACGCGTGACCAGAGAGGAGTACGTGGCCATACTCAGGCGCGACAGCAGTGGCTTCGCCAGAGGCGCCTCCAAGTACAGGGGAGTAGCAAAGTATGTATGCACGCACGCCTTCCTCGAGGAGCTATTGTCCTCGATCAGATCAACCACATTGTGACATTGACACAGCAATGCCATGCCATGAGTGATCTTGCTGACATGAAGTAACTTATTGGCACCGCAGGCATCACAAGAAGGGCCGGTGGGAGGCGAGGATAGGCTGCGGTAGCGGCAGCGGCGGCGGCAGCAAGAGATACCTCTACTTGGGGATATTCAGTGTGTTCTCTATCGCTCTGTCCTTGCAAGTTCGCTCTATCACGTTTCTGTGGCTCATCACAAGAAACGGCACTCTCAATCTGCATGCAGTTACCCAGGAAGAGGCGGCCCGGGCGTACGACCTCGCGGCGATACAACTCCGGGGCCTCGCCGCGGTCACCAACTTCGACGTCGATTCCTACTGCGTGGACCAGCAGCTGCAGCCGCCCCTCTGCAAGGTCGACTTAGACCCGGAACCGGCAGGGCAACTGTTGCTGCCCAAGGTCGAGCCCAAGGAGGAAGAGCCCGAGCCCGTGCCGGTGCTCCAGGACGACGTCGACTGCGCCATCGCCGAGGTGCTGCAGGCGCTCTGCATGGACCGCGCCGACTTCGAGGCCAGGTACCCGCCCCGCGGCGCTCCCGGACGGTGGCTGTCTGACGACGACCTGCGCGAGCTGCCGGCTGACATGGGCTTCGAGGACGACATCGAGAGCGTGCTCTTCGACGCGCCGCCCGCCGCCTGAGTTTGGTCTCCTCTCCTGCGCAGCCGCCAGCCCGCCATGGCCAGCTCGCAGGATGGTGATGGACGTGAGCTGTTTGTGCCGGTGCATTGCATGCGTGTCCGTGTCTCAGCCTCTCAGGCATGTAGGTAGGTAGTAGGTACAACCGTACATGTACAACCAAACCAAAGATAGTACGCGCGGTAAATAGCTGTGGGCAATGGGGAAGTGTGGTTAATTTTGGGGTGGCAGCGGCGTCATGGCCGGCCGGTAACCGCCTTGTAGAATGTGAAAGTGGGACAACTGGTGAAGGCTCCAGCATTTGGCAGTGAAACTTTGGAAATGGCTAGGGGACAGTAGACTGAATTTAATTTAGAATCCGAGTCACTCGAGTTGTTCCTGGCCGTTGGATGAAAAAGCAACCGTTAGATCTTCTCTCTGAAAATATTGTTCATGGTCTTTCTCCTCGTGACCTTATCTGAACCGCCCTCAACCGCCGGCCTAACCGCTTATTTCCACAACTCTAACCCTGGCGATGAACCCTTTTTTTTCGACGAACTAGCATCACCCTCACACCGCTAAGATAAATCCGCTAAGATAAATAACCGGTAGCTTGCCAGATAGACTAGCACACATGCCCGTGTGTTGCAATGGGATAATAAAACTACATGCCTCTAACTCAATAGAAGAATGGATGAAGACCCCCACATGTCCGTATTCTCTAGTTCAACATGGAGCCCTTAATGTGTTTCTTAATGCAAAAAATATTTTTAATTTTTTAACATATCACAAAAACAAGAATATATTTCAAATTTGTAATATTTTTTAAATCTTGAACAAAATTGGAAAAACCCTAACTTTTTAAAAAATGGGAATGTTTTTTTAATTTTTGAAAAAATTGGAATGGAACATAAATTGAAAGTGCAAGCATTTTCGAAATAGGAACAAAATTTTTGAATTCATAACATGAACTATCAAATATACTTGGTAACGTGAACAAATTTCTAAATTACGGACATTTTTTAAAAAAAATCCATGCATTTTTGGAGAAAACCAAGAACAAAAAATATGAACGGAACATTTCTTGAATTTCACATACATTTCTTGAAACATAAACCTTTTATAAAAATATGAACATTTTTTAGGTTGTGAACAAATTTTTAAATGGGGACATGTTTTGAACATTCAGAAGAATTATAGAAAATGTGTTTCTTTAATGAAATATTATTTCAATTTTTGAACATATCACTAAAACAAGAATATTTTTCAAATTTGAAACATTTTATGAACGCATTTTTTGAAATCTGGAACAATTGTTAAAAATACAAAGATTGTTTTAAAAAAGAGTTGAACGATAAAAAAATTCCAATTTTTTTTAGAAATAGGAACACTTTTTGGAATTCATAACTTTTTACGAAATTTTGAATAAAAAGTAAATTCAGAAATTTGTTTGAAAATTTTGATTTGCATAAAAAATGAAAAAAAATTGTCTTAGAATGGGAAAATAAAAAATAAATAGGAAATAAAAAGAAAAAGAAAAATTAAAACACAACACAGAAAAAACTGGGCGGCCCAGTCTTGGGCGCCATGTGTGTAGTTCGAACTATTTGCCGCATTGCGCGGGAAATAGGATTTTTGTTGCTGTGTGGGCAGGAAAAAAAGGGCTGACTTTACTGGGCCATAGCGCCCGCGGCCCATATATGAAATTCTGTAGAAATGTTTTTTCCTTTTCTAATAGATAGACGTACACAAGTTTAGTACCACCTCGGTTTATTTAAAAAACAAAAGTACCACCTCAGATAGAAAAAAAATCTTCTAACGGTGAACGGATGAAAAAATCGGAGAAACGCACCTTGCTTTATTAGTAGGTAGGTATAGATAATGGGTTAGTCTTCTCTGGCGAGCTCCTTCCTTTCCTCTTGTTCTTTCCTTAACGCCAAAATCGACTCGCGGTTCTAAGGTCATATGCCACCCTCAGGTAGCCGCTCTCCCTCCTTTTGGGCCGGGTCACATTTCTTGGAAATATGCCCCAGAGGCAATAATTTGTATTATTATGTTTCCATACTCATAATTAAATAGTTTATATTCTATGTAATAACTGCTATGATCCTGAAATACGCGATTCAGTGAAAAACTCATATGCACGTGTGGAATGATAAATGGTTATATAAAAGATTCCTAGTCTAGCCTCTTGGACAAGCTCAAGTGTTGTTGATGATCACGTTTTCCGGATCTTAGGATATCGTTTAAGTGCAAGCCAAGAGCACCAAGGGTCTAGAGACCCTCAAGGCGCATGACATGCGCACGCTCTAGGATCCGCCTCCGCCATCTTCCATCGTGCCATCTTCAGGATGGATCAACGCATTCATCTTGCCCAGACCAACTGCCGTCTGATACGTCTCCAACATATCTATAATTTTTGATTGCTCCATGCCATTATATATTCTGTTTTGGATGTTTAATGGGCTTATTTATACACTTCTATATTATTTTTGGGACTAACCTTTTAACCCAAGGCCCGGTGCAAATTGCTGTTTTTTTTGCCTATTTTAGTGTTTCACAGAAAAGGAATATCAAACGGAGTCCAAACGGAATGAATCCTTCGGGAGCATGATTTTTGGAACAAACGTGATCCAGTGGACTTGGAGTGGACGTCAAGAAACGAACGAGGAGGCCACGAGGCAGGGGGCACGCCCTCACCCTCGTGGGCCCCTCGTGGCTCCACCGACTTACTTCTTCCTCCTATATATACGTACGTACCCCCAACCATCGAGGAGCACCACTAAAACCTAATTCCACCGCCGCAACCTTCTGTACCCGTGAGATCCCATCTTGGGGCCTTTTCCGGCGCTCTGCCGGAGGGGGAATCGATCACGGAGGGCTTCTACATCAACACCATAGCCTCTCCGATGATGTGTGAGTAGTTTACCACAGACCTTCGGGTCCATAGTTATTAGCTAGGTGGCTTCTTCTCTCTCTTTGGATCTCAATACAAAGTTCTCCTCGATCTTCTTGGAGATCTATTCGATGTAACTCTTTTTGTGGTGTGTTTGTCGAGATCCGATGAATTGTGGGTTTATGATCAAGATTGTCTATGAACAATATTTGAATCTTCTCTGAATTCTTTTATGTATGATTGGTTATCTTTGCAAGTCTCTTCGAATTATCATTTTGGTTTGGCCTACTAGATTGATCTTTCTTGCAATGGGAGAAGTGCTTAGCTTTGGGTTCAATCATGCGGTGCTCGATTCCAGTGACAGTAGGGGAAACGACACGTATTGTATTGTTGCCATCGATGATAAAAAGATGGGGTTTATATCATATTGCATGAGTTTATCCCTCTACATCATGTCATCTTACCTAATGCGTTACTCTGTTCTTATGAACTTAATACTCTAGATGCATGCTGGATAGCGGTCGATGTGTGGAGTAATAGTAGTAGATGCAGGCAGGTGTCGGTCTACTTGTCACGGACGTGATGCCTATATACATGATCATGCCTAGATATTCTCATAATTATGCACGTTTCTATCAATTGCTCGACAGTAATTTGTTCACCCACCGTAATACTTATGCTATCTTGAGAGAAGCCACTAGTGAAACCAATGGCCCCGGGGTCTATTTTCTATCATATTAATCTCCCGTCAACGAGCCATTTCTGTCGCCGTTTATTTTGCTTTCTTTACTTTTAGCCTTTATCATAAAATTACCAAAAATATTATCATCTCTATCAGATCTCATTTTTGCAAGTGGCCGTGAAGGGATTGACAACCCTTTATCACATTGGTTGCAAGGTTCTTATTTGTTTGTGTAGGTACGAGGGACTTACGTGTGGCCTCCTACTGGATTGATACCTTGATTCTCAAAAACTGAGGAAAATACTTACGTTACTTTGCTGCATCACCCTTTCCTCTTCAAGGGAAAAACCAACGCATGCTCAAGAGGTAGCAAGAAGGATTTTTGGCGCCGTTGCCGGGGAGGTGTGCACCAAGTCAAGTCAAGATTTGATTTCCCGACAACGAGCCATTTCTGACGCCGTTGCCGGGGAGTCTACGCACAAGTCAAGACATACCAAGTACCCATCACAAACTCTTATCCCTCGCATTACATTATTTGCCATTTGCCTCTCGTTTTCCTCTCCCCCACTTCACCCTTGCCGTTTTATTCGCCCTCTCTTTCCGTTCGCCTCTTTTCCGCTTGTTCCTTGTTCGCTTGTGTGTTGGATTGCTTGCTTATCACGATGGCTCAAGATAATACTAAATTGTGTGAATTTGCAATACCAACAACAATGATTTTCTTAGCACTCCGATTGCTCCTCTTACCGATGCTGAATCTTGTGAAATTAATGCTGCTTTGCTGAATCTTGTTATGAAAGATCAATTCGCCGGCCTTCCTAGTGAAGATGCCGCTACCCATCTAAATAGTTTCATTGATTTCTGTGATATGCAAAAGAAGAAAAATGTGGACAATGATATTGTTAAATTGAAGCTATTTCCTTTCTCGCTTAGAGATCGTGCTAAAACTTGGTTTTCGTCTTTGCCTAAAAATAGTATTGATTCTTGGAATAAGTGCAAAGATGCTTTTAACTCTAAGTATTTTCCTCCCGCTAAGATCATCTCTCTTAGAAACGATATTACGAATTTTAAGCAACTTGATCATGAACACGTTGCACAAGCTTGGGAGAGGATGAAATTAATGATACGTAATTGCCCTACACATGGTTTGAATTTATGGATGATTATACAAAAAAATTATTCCGGATTGAATTTTGCTTCTAGAAATCTTTTAGATTCGGCCGCGGGAGGCACTTTTATGGAAATCACTTTAGGAGAAGCTACTAAACTCCTATATAATATTATGGTTAATTATTCTCAATGGCACACTGAAAGATCTACTAGTAAAAAGGTGCATGCAATTGAAGAGATTAATGTTTTGAGTGGAAACATGGATTAACTTATGAAATTATTTGCTAATAAGAGTGTTTCTTCTGATCCCAATGATATGCCTTTGTCTACTTTGATTGAGAACAATAATGAATCTATGGATGTGAATTTTGTTGGTAGGAACAATTTTGGTAACAACGCTTATAGAGGAAATTTTAATCCTAGGCCGTATCCTAGTAATCCCTCTAATAATTATGATAATTCCTACAACAACTCTTATGGAAATTTTAATAAGATGCCCTCTGATTTTGAGACTAGTGTTCAAGAATTTATGATTTCTCAAAAGAATTTCAATGCTTTGCTTGAAGAAAAATTGCCTAAGATTGATGAGTTGGCTAGGAACGTGGATAGAATTTCTCTTGATGTTGATTCTTTGAAACTTAGATCTATTCCACCTAAGAATGATATCAATGAGTCTCTCAAGGCTATGAGAATTTTCATTGATGAGTGCAAAGAAAGAACCGCTAGGATGCGTGCTAAGAAAGATTACTTTCTAAAAGCGTGTTCTTCTAGTTTTCATGATAATAAGGATGAAGATCTAAAAGTAATTGATGTGTCCCCTATTAAATCTTTGTTTTTCAATATGAATCTTGATAATGATGGGACTGGAGATGAGTCAACTTTAGTTAAAAGGCGTCCCAATGATTCGGAGTTTTTAGATCTTGATGCAAAATTTGGTAAAAGTGTGATGGAAGAGGTCAAAACTTTAGATAGCAATGAACCCACTATCTTGGATTTCAAGGAATTTAATTATGATAATTGTTCTTTAATAGATTGTATTTCCTTGTTGCAATCCGTGCTAAATTCTCCGCATGCTTATAGTCAAAATAAGGCTTTTACTAAACATATCGTTGATGCTTTAATGCAATCTTATGAAGAAAAGCTTGAATTGGAAGTTTCTATCCCTAGAAAACTTTATGATGAGTGGGAACCTACAATTAAAATTAAAATTAAAGATCATGAATACTATGCTTTGTGTGATTTGGGTGCTAGTGTTTCCACGATTCCAAAAACTTTGTGTGATATGTTGGGTTTCCGTGAATTTGATGATTGTTCTCTAAACTTGCACCTTGCGGATTCCATCATTAAGAAACTTATGGGAAGAATTAATGATGTTCTTATTGTTTCAAATAGGAATTATGTGCCCGTATATTTCATTGTCCTTGATATAGATTGCAATCCTTCATGTCCTATTATTCTTGGTAGACCTTTCCTTAGAACGATTGGTGCAATTATTGATATGAAAGAAGAGAATATTAGATTCCAATTTCCGTTAAGGAAAGGCATGGAACGCTTTCCTAGAAAGAAAATCATATTACCTTATGAATCTATTATGAGAGCCACTTATGGATTGCATCCCAAAGATGATAATACCTAGATCTATCCTTGCCTTTATGCCTAGCTAGGGGCGTTAAACGATAGCGCTTGTCGGGAGGCAACCCAATTTTATTTTAGTTTTTTTTTGCTTTTTGGTTCTGTTTAGGAATAAATAATCTATCTAGCTTATTTTTATATGTGGTTTTGTGTTTTAATTAGTGTTTGTGCCAAGTAGAACCTTTGGGAAGACTTGAGTGAAGTCTTTTTGATCTTGCTGTAAAAAACAGAAACTTTAGCGCTCACGAGATTAGCTACAACTTTTTACTGGAGAGTGCTATTTAGTTGGTTCTTTTTTCAGATGATTAATAGATAAATTCCTCACGTCCCGAAATTTATTTTAGAAGTTTTGGAGTTTCAGAAGTTTGTGTTAGTTACAGATTACTACAGACTGTTCTGTTTTTGACAGATTCTGTTTTTCGTGTGTTGTCTGCTTATTTTGATGAATCTATGGCTAGTAATGGAGTTTATGAACCATAGAGAAGTTGGGATACAGTAGGTGTAACACCAATGTAAATAAAGAATGAGTTCATTACAGTAGCTTAAAGTGGTGTTTTGTTTTCTTTCGCTAACGGAGCTCACGAGATTTTCTGTTAAGTTTTGTGTTGTGAAGTTTTCAAGTTTTGGGTAAAGATTTGATGGATTATGGAATAAGGAGTGGCAAGAGCCTAAGCTTGGGGATGCCCAAGGCACCCCAAGGTAAAATCCAAGGACAACCAAAAAGCCTAAGCTTGGGGATGCCCCGGAAGGCATCCCCTCTTTTGTCTTCGTCCATCGGTAAGTTTACTTGGAGCTATATTTTTATTCACCACATGATATGTGTTTTGTTTGAAGCGTCTTGTATGATTTGAGTCTTTGATTTTTAGTTCACCACAATCATCCTTGCTGTACACATCTTTTGAGAGAGAGACACATTAATCGGAATTTATTAGAATACTCTATGTGCTTCACTTATATCTTTTGAGCTAAACAATTTTGCACTAGTGCTTCACTTATATCTTTTAGAGCACGGTGGTGGTTATATTTTATATAAATTATTGATCTCTCATTCTTCACTTATATTATTTTGAGAGTCTTTTAGAAAAGCATGGTAATTTGTTTTGGTTATAAAATTAGTCCTAATATGATAGGCATCCAAGATAAAAACTTTAAAGTGCATTGAATACTAAAAGAAGTTTGATACTTGATAGTTGTTTTGAGATATAAAGGTGGTAATATTAAAGTTGTGCTAGTCGAGTAGTTGTGAATTTGAGAAATACTTGTGTTGAAGTTTGCAAGTCCCGCAGCATGCACGTATGGTAAACGTTGTGTAACAAATTTGAAACATGAGGTGTTCTTTGATTGTCATCCTTACGAGTGACGGTCGGGGACGAGCGATGGTCTTTTCCTACCAATCTATCCCCCTAGGAGCATGCGCGTAGTGCTTGGTTTTTGATGACTTGTAGATTTTTGCAATAAGTATACGAGTTCTTTTTGACTAATGTTGAGTCCATGGATTATACGCACTCTCAACCTTCCATCATTGCCAGCCTCTTCGGTACCGTGCATTGCCCTTTCTCACCTTGAGAGTTGGTGCAAACTTCGCCGGTGCATCCAAACCTCGTGATACGATACGCTCTATCACACATAAACCTCCTTATATCTTTCTCAAAACAGCCACCATACCTACCTATTATGGCATTTCCATAGCCATTCCGAGATATATTGCCATGCAACTTTCCACCGTTCCGTTTATTATGACACGCTTCATCATTGTCATATTGCCGTGCATGATCATGTAGTTGACATCGTATTTGTGGCAAAGCCACCATGCATATTATTTCATACATGTCACTCTTGATTCATTGCCCATCCCGGTACACCGCCAGAGGCATTCATATAGAGTCATATTTTGTTCTAAGTATCAAGTTGTAAATAAATAGAAGTGTGATGATCATCATTAATAGAGCATTGTCCCAAAAAAAAGAGAAAGGCCCAAAAAAAGAGTAATAAAAAGGGACAATGCTACTATCCTTTTTCCACACTTGTGCTTCAAAGTAGCACCATGATCTTTATGATAGAGAGTCTCTTGTTTTGTCACTTTCATATACTAGTGGGAATTTTTCATTATAGAACTTGGCTTGTATATTCCAATAATGGGCTTCCTCAAGTGCCCTAGGTCTTCGTGAGCAAGCAAGTTGGATGCACACCCACTTAGTTTCTTTTGTTGAGCTTTCATACATTTATAGCTCTAGTGCATCCGTTGCATGGCAATCCCTACTACTTGCATTGACATCAATTGATGGTCATCCCCCTAGCCCGTTGATTAGCCGCGTCAATGTGAGACTTTCTCCTTTTTTGTCTTCTCCACACAACCCCCATCATTATATTCTATTCCACCCATAGTGCTATATCCATGGCTCACGCTCATGTATTGCGTGAAAGTTGAAAAAAGTTTGAGATTACTAAAGTATGAAACAATTGCTTACTTGTCATCGGGGTTGTGCAAGATGAGAGCATCTTGTGTGACGAAAATGAAGCATGGCCCAATTATATGATTTTGTAGGGATGAGCTTTCTTTGGCTATGTTATTTTGAGAAGACATAATTGCTTGGTTAGTATGCTTGAAGTATTATTATTTTTATGTCAACATTAAACTTTTATCTTGAATCTTTCGGATCTGAACATTCATGCCACAATAAAGAAAATTACATTGAAGAATATGCTAAGTAGCAGTCCACATCAAAAATTCTGTTTTTATCATTTACCTACTCGAGGACGAGCAGTAATTAAGCTTGGGGATGCTTGATACGTCTCCAAGTATCTATAATTTTTGATTGCTCCATGCTATTATATATTCGGTTTTGGATGTTTAATGGGCTTATTTATACACTTTTAGATTATTTTTGGGACTCACCTATTAACCCATGGCCCAGTGCAAATTGTTGTTTTTTGCCTATTTCAGTGTTTCGCAGAAAAGGAATATCAAACGGAGTCCAAACGGAATGAATCCTTCGGGAGCGTGATTTTTGGAACAAACGTGATCCAGTGGACTTGGAGTGGACGTCAAGAAACGAACGAGGAGGCCACGAGGCAGGGGGCGCGCCCTCCACCCTCGTGGGCCCCTCGTGGCTCCACCGACTTGTTGGAAATATGCCCTAGAGGCAATAATAAAATGGTTATTATTGTATTTCCTTGTTCATGATAATTGTCCGTTGTTCATGCTATAATTGTATTAACTGGAAACCGTAATACATGTGTGAATACATAGACCACAACATGTCCCTAGTAAGCCTCTAGTTGACTAGCTCGTTGATCAATAGATGGTTATGGTTTCCTGACCATGGACATTGGATGTCATTGATAACGGGATCACATCATTAGGAGAATGATGTGATGGACAAGACCCAATCCTAAGCATAGCACAAGATCGTGTAGTTCGTTTGCTAGAGCTTTTCTAATGTCAAGTATCATTTCCTTAGACCATGAGATTGTGCAACTCCCGGATACCGTAGGAATGCTTTGGGTGTACCAAACGTCATAACGTAACTGGGTGGCTATAAAGGTGCACTACAGGTATCTCTGAAAGTGTCTGTTGGGTTGGCACGAATCGAGACTGGGATTTGTCACTCCGTATGACGGAGAGGTATCTCTGGGCCCACTCGGTAATGCATCATCATAATGAGCTCAATGTGACTAAGGAGTTAGCCACAGG
This sequence comes from Aegilops tauschii subsp. strangulata, assembly GCF_002575655.3. Classification (NCBI taxonomy): domain Eukaryota; kingdom Viridiplantae; phylum Streptophyta; class Magnoliopsida; order Poales; family Poaceae; genus Aegilops; species Aegilops tauschii. The sequence goes on along the minus strand of NC_053038.3, from coordinate 122,437,590 downwards.
ATCATGCGTTACGGTACGAGTAAAGTGACTTGCCGGTAACGAGATTGAACAAGGTATTGGGATACCGACGATCGAATCTCGGGCAAGTAACGTACCGATTGACAAAGGGAATTGTATACGGGATTGATTGAATCCTCGACATCGTGGTTCATCCGATGAGATCATCGTGGAACATGTGGGAGCCAACATGGGTATCCAGATCCCGCTGTTGGTTATTGACCAGAGAGTCGTCTCGGTCATGTCTGCATGTCTCCCGAACCCGTAGGGTCTACACACTTAAGGTTCGGTGACGCTAGAGTTGTAGAGATATTAGTATGCGGTTAACCGAAAGTTGTTCGGAGTCCCGGATGAGATCCCGGACGTCACGAGGAGTTCCGGAATGGTCCGGAGGTAAAGATTTATATATGGGAAGTCCTATTTTGGCCACCGGAAAATGTTCGGGATTTTTCGGTATTGTACCAGGAAGGTTCTAGAAGGTTCCAAAGTGGGGCCCACCTGCATGGGGGGACCCACATGAACGTGGGTAGTGGGGGCAAGGCCCCACACCCCTGGTCAAGGCGCACCAAGATCCCACCTTAGAAGGAATAAGATCATATCCCGAAGGGATAAGATCAAGATCCCTAAAAAAGGGGGATAACAATCGGTGGGGAAGGGAAATGACGGGATTTCTTTCCCCCACCTTTGCCAACGCCCCAATGGACTTGGAGGGCAAGAAACCAGCCCCCTCCACCCCTATATATAGTGGGGAGGCGCATGGGAGCAGCACCCCAAGCCCTGGCGCCTCCCTCCCTCCCGTGACACCTCTTCCTCCCCGCTTGCGCTTGGCGAAGCCCTGCCGGGATCCCGCTACTTCCACCACCACGCCGTCGTGCTGCTGGATCTCCATCAACTTCTCCTCCCCCCTTGCTGGATCAAGAAGGAGGAGACGTCCCCGCTCCGTACGTGTGTTGAACGCGGAGGTGTCGTCCGTTCGGCGCTAGGATCATCGGTGATTTGGATCACGACGAGTACGACTCCATCAACCCCGTTCTCTTGAACGCTTCCGCTCGCGATCTACAAGGGTATGTAGATGCACTCCTCCCCTCTCGTTGCTAGCATCTCCTAGATTGATCTTGGTGACACGTAGGAAAATTTTGAATTTCTGCTACGTTCCCCAACAGTGGCATCATGAGCCAGGTTTATGCGTAGATTCTATGCATGAGTAGAACACAAAGTAGTTGTGGGCGATGATTTGTTTAATTTGCTTGCCGTTACTAGTGTTATCTTGATTCGGCGGCATTGTGGGATGAAGCGGCCCGGACCGACCTTACACGTACTCTTACGTGAGACAGGTTCCACCGACTGACATGCACTTGATGCATAAGGTGGCTAGCGGGTGTCTGTCTCTCCCACTTTAGTTGGATCAGATTCGATGAAAAGGGTCCTTATGAAGGGTAAATAGCAATTGGCATATCACTGTTGTGGCTTTTGCGTAGGTAAGAAACGTTCTTGCTAGAAACCCATAGCAGCCACGTAAAACATGCAACAACAATTAGAAGACGTCTAACTTGTTTTTGCAGGGTATGCTATGTGATGTGATATGGCCAAAAGGATGTGATGAATTATATATGTGACGTATGAGATTGATCATGTTCTTGTAATAGGAATCATGACTTGCATGTCGATGAGTATGACAACCAGCAGGAGCCATAGGAGTTGTCTTAATTTATTGTATGACCTGCGTGTCAATGAAAACGCCATGTAATTACTTTACTTTATTGCTAACCGTTAGCCATAGTAGTAGAAGTAATAGTTGGCGAGACAACTTCATGAAGACACGATGATGGAGATCATGGTGTCATGCCGGTGACGAAGGTGATCATGCCGCGCCTCGAAGATGGAGATCAAAGGCGCAAGATGATATTGGCCATATCATGTCACTTTATGATTTGCATGTGATGTTTGTCATGTTTACATCTTATTTGCTTAGAACGACGGTAGCATAAATAAGATGATCCCTCACTAAAATTTCAAGAGATGTGTTCCCCCTAACTGTGCACCGTTGCGAAGGTTCGTTGTTTCGAAGCACCACGTGATGATCGGGTGTGATAGATTCTAACGTTCGCATACAACGGCTGTTGACGAGCCTAGCATGAACAGACATGGCCTCGGAACACAAGCAAAACACTTAGGTTGACTTGACGAGCCTAGCATGTACAGACATGGCCTCGGAACACAAGAGACCGAAAGGTCGAACATGAGTCGTATAGTAGATACGATCAACATGGAGATGTTCACCGATGATGACTAGTCCGTCTCACGTGATGATCGGACACGGCCTAGTCGATTCAGATCATGTATCACTTAGATGACTAGAGGGATGTCTATCTAAGTGGGAGTTCATTAAATAATCAGATGAACTCAATTATCATGAACATAGTCAAAAGGTCTTTGCAAATAATGTCATAGCTTACGCTTTAGTTCTACTAAGATATGTTCCTAGAGAAAATTTAGTTGAAAGTTGATAGTAGCAATTATGCGGACTGGGTCCGTAAACTGAGGATTGTCCTCATTGCTGCACAGAAGGCTTATGTCCTTAATGCACCGCTCGGTGTGCTGAACCTCGAGCGTCGTTTGTGGATGTTGCGAACATCTGACATACACGTTTTTATGACTACGTGATAGTTCAGTGAGTAATGTTGAACGGTTTAAAATTGTGGCACCAAAGACGGTTTTGAAACGTCGCAGAACATATGAGATGTTCCAAAGACTGAAATTGGGATTTCAGACTAGTGCCCACGTCAAGAGGCATGAGACCTCTGACAAGTTTCTTAAGCCTGCAAACTAAGGGAGAAAAGCTCAATCGTTGAGCATGTGCTCAGATTGTCTGAGTACTACAATCACTCGAATCGAGTGGGAGTTAATCTTCCAGATGAGATAGTGATGGTTCTCCATAGTCACTGCCACCAAGCTATTAGAGCTTCGTGATGAACTATAACATATCAGGGATAGACATGATGATCCTTGAGCAACTCGCGATGTTTGACACCGCGAAAGTAGAAATCAAGTAGGAGCATCAATTGTTGATGGTTAGTAAAACCACTAGTTTCTAGAAGGGCAAGGGCAAGAAGGGATACTTCATGAAACGGCAAATCAGTTGCTGCTCTAGTGAAGAAACCCAAGGTTGAACCCAAACCCGAGACTAAGTGCTTCTGAAATGAGGGGAACGGTCACTGAAGCAGAACTACCCTAGATACTTCGTAGATGAGAAGGCTGGCAAGGTCGACAGAAGTATATTGGATATACATTATATTAATGTGTACTTTACTAGTACTCCTAGTAGCACCAGGGTATTAGATACCGGTTCGGTTGCTAAGTGTTAGTAACTCGAAATAAAAGCTGCGGAATAAACGGAGACTAGCTAAAGGTGAGATGACGATATGTGTTTCCAAGGTTGATGTGATCAAGCATCGCATGCTCCCTCTACCATCGAGATTGGGGTTAAACCTGAATAATTGTTATTTGGTGTTTGCGTTAAGCATAGACATGATTGGATGATGTTTATCGCAATACGGTTATTCATTAAAGGAGAATAATGGTTACTCTGTCTATTTGAATAATACCTTCAATGGTCTTGCACCTAAAATGAATGGTCTATTGAATCTCGATCGTAGTGATACACATGTTCATGCCAAAAGATATAAGATAGTACCACATACTTGTGGCACTGCCACTTGACTCATATTGGTATAAAACGCATGAAGAAGCTCCATGTTGATGGATCTTTGGACTCACTCGTTTTTGAAAAGATTGAGACATGCGAACCATGTCTATTAGTATATATGCATGAAGAAAGTCCATACAGATGGATCCTTTGGACTCACTTGATTTTGAATCACTTGAGACATGCAAATCATACCACATGGGCAAGATGACTGAAAGGCCTCGTTTTCAGTAAGATGGAACAAGAGAGCAACTTGTTGGAAGTAATACATTTGATGTGTGTAGTCCAATGAGTGCTGAGGCATGCAGTGGATATCGTTATGTTCTTACTTCACAGATGATTTGAGTAGATGCTGAAAATATTTACTTGATGAAACACAAGTCTGAATTATTGAAAGGTTCAAGTAATTTCAGAGTGAAGTTGAAGATCGTCGTGACAAGAGGATAAAATGTCTGTGATATGATCATAGAGATGAATATCTGAGTTACGAGTTTGGCAGACAATTAAGAAATTGTGGAAATTGTTTCACGACTAATACCGCCTGGAACACCATATTGTGATGGTGTGTCCGAACATCATAACTGCACCCTATTGGATATGGTGCATACCATGATGTCTCTTATCGAATTACAACTATCGTTTATGGGTTAGGCATTAGAGACAACCGCATTCACTTTAAATAGGGCACCACGCAATTCCGTTGAGATGACACCGTATGAACTATGGTTTAGAGAAACCTAAGCTGTCGTCTCTTAAAAGTTTGGGGCTGCGACGCTTATGTGAAAAAGTTTCAGGCTGATAAGCTCGAACCCAAAGCGGATAAATGCATCTTCATAGAATACCCAAAACAGTTGGGTATACCTCCTATTTCAGATCTGGAAGCAAAAGTGATTGTTTCTAGAAACGGGTCCTTTCTCGAGGAAAAGTTTTTCTCGAAAGAATTGAGTGGGAGGATGGTGGAGACTTGATTAGGTCATTGAACCGTCACTTCAACTAATGTGTAGCAGGGCACAGGAAGTTGTTCCTGTGGCACCTACACCAATTGAAGTGGAAGCTTATGATAGTGATCATGAAACTTCAGATCAATTCACTACCAAACCTCATAGGACGACAAGGATGCGTACTACTTCAGAGTGGTACGTAATCCTGTCTTGGAAGTCATGTTGCTAGACAACAATGAACCTACGAGCTATGGAGAAGCGATGGTGGGCCCGGATTCCGACGAATGGCTTGAGGCCATAAAATCCGAGAGGATCCATGTATGAAAACAAAGTATAGACTTTGAAAGAACTACTTGATGGTCGTAAGGCTGTTGGGTACAGATGGATTTTAAAGGGAAGACAGACAATGATGGTAAGTGTCACCATTAAGAAAGCTCGACTTGTCGTTAAGATGTTTTCCGGCAAGTTCAAGGAGTTGACTGCGATGAGACTTTCTCACTCGTAGCGATGCTAAGAGTCTGTTAGAATTATATTAGCAGTTACTGCATTATTTATGAAATCTTGCAGATAGGATGTCAAAACATTGTTTCCTCGATGATTTTCTTGAGGAAAGGTTGTATGTGATACAACCAGAAGGTTTTGTCAATCCTGAAAGATGCTAACAAGTATGCAAAGCTCCAGCAATCCTTCTAAGGATTGGAGTAAGCATCTCGGAGTTGGAATGAACGCTTTGATAAGATGATCAAAGATTTTGGGTTTATACAAAGTTCATGAGAAACTTGTATTTCCAAAGAAGTGAGTGGGAGCACTATAGAATTTTTGATGAGTGTATGTTGTTAACATATTGTTGATCAGAAATGATGTAGAATTTCTGGAAAGCATCCAGGGTTATTTGAAAAATGTTTTAATGGAAAACCTGGATTAAGCTACTTGAACATTGAGCATCAAGATCTATAAGGATAGATCAAAAACGCTTAATAGTAATTTCAAATGAATACATACCGTGACAAGATTTTGAAGGAGTTCAAAATAGATCGGCAAAGAAGGAGTTCTTGGCTGTGTTACAAGGTGTGAGTATTGAGTAAGACTCAAGACCTGACCACGGCAGAAGAAAGAGAAAGGACGAAGGTCGTCCCCTATGCTTTAGACGTAGGCTCTACAATATGCTATGTTGTGTACCGCACCTGAAGTGTGCCTTGCCATGAGTTAGTCAAGGGGTACAATAGTGATCCAGGAAGGGATCACATGACAGCGGTCGAACTTATCCTTAGTATCTAGTGGACTAAGGAATTTTCTCGATTATGGAGGTGGAAAGGGGGTTCGTCGTAAAGGGTTACGTTGATGCAAACTTTGACTCTAATCCGGATGACTCTGAGTAGTGAACCGGATTTGTATAGTAGAGCAGTTATTTGGAATAGCTCCAAGTAGCGCGTGGTACCTGCATCTACAAGATGACATAGAGATTTATAAAGCACACACGGATCTGAATGTTGCAGACCCGTTGACTAAAACCTCTCTCGTAAGCATAACATGATCAAACCCTAGAACTCATTGAGTGTTAATCAGATGGTGATGTGAACTAGATTATTGACTCTAGTAAACTCTTGGGTATTAGTCACATGGCGATGTGAACTTTGAGTGTTAATCACATGGTGATGTGAACTAGATTATTGACTCTAGTGCAAGTGGGAGACTGTTGAAAATATGCCCTAGAGGCAATAATAAAATGGTTATTATTGTATTTCCTTGTTCATGATAATTGTCTATTGTTCATGCTATAATTGTATTAACTGGAAACCGTAATACATGTGTGAATACATAGACCACAACATGTCCCTAGTAAGCCTCTAGTTGACTAGCTCGTTGATCAATAGATGGTTATGGTTTCCTGACCATGGACATTGGATGTCATTGATAACGGGATCACATCATTAGGAGAATGATGTGATGGACAAGACCCAATCCTAAGCATAGCACAAGATCGTGTAGTTCGTTTGCTAGAGCTTTTCTAATGTCAAGTATCAATTCCTTAGACCATGAGATTGTGCAACTCCCGGATACCGTAGGAATGCTTTGGGTGTACCAAACGTCACAACGTAACTGGGTGGCTATAAAGGTGCACTACAGGTATCTCCGAAAGTGTCTGTTGGGTTGGCACGAATCGAGACTGGGATTTGTCACTCCGTATGACGGAGAGGTATCTCTGGGCCCACTCGGTAATGCATCATCATAATGAGCTCAATGTGACTAAGGAGTTAGCCACGGGATCATGCGTTACGGTACGAGTAAAGTGACTTGCCGGTAACGAGATTGAACAAGGTATTGGGATACCGACGATCGAATCCCGGGCAAGTAACGTACCGATTGACAAAGGGAATTGTATACGGGATTGATTGAATCCTCGACATCGTGGTTCATCCGATGAGATCATCGTGGAACATGTGGGAGCCAACATGGGTATCCAGATCCCGCTGTTGGTTATTGACCGGAGAGTCGTCTCGGTCATGTCTGCATGTCTCCCGAACCCGTAGGGTCTACACACTTAAGGTTCGGTGACGCTAGACTTGTAGAGATATTAGTATGCGGTTAACCGAAAGTTGTTTGGAGTCCCAGATGAGATCCCGGACGTCACGAGGAGTTCCCGAATGGTCCGGAGGTAAAGATTTATATATGGGAAGTCCTATTTTGGCCACTGGAAAATGTTCGGGATTTTTCGGTATTGTACTAGGAAGGTTCTAGAAGGTTCCGAAGTGGGGCCCACCTGCATGGGGGGCCCCACATGAACGTGGGTAGTGGGGGCAAGGCCCCACACCCCTGGCCAAGGCGCACCAAGATCCCACCTTAGAAGGAATAAGATCATATCCCGAAGGGATAAGATCAAGATCCCTAAAAAAGGGGGATAACAATCGGTGGGGAAGGGAAATGATGGGATTTCTTTCCCCCACCTTTGCCAATGCCCCAATGGACTTGGAGGGCAAGAAACCAGCCCCCTCCACCCCTATATATAGTGGGGAGGTGCATGGGAGCAGCACCCCAAGCCCTGGCGCCTCCCTCCCTCCCGTGACACCTCTTCCTCCCCGCTTGCGCTTGGCGAAGCCCTGCCGGGATCCCGCTACTTCCACCACCACGCCGTCGTGCTGCTGGATCTCCATCAACTTCTCCTCCCCCCTTGCTGGATCAAGAAGGAGGAGACGTCCCCGCTCCGTACGTGTGTTGAACGCGGAGGTGCCGTCTGTTCGGCGCTAGGATCATCGGTGATTTGGATCATGACGAGTACGACTCCATCAACCCCGTTCTCTTGAACGCTTCCGCTCGCGATCTACAAGGGTATGTAGATGCACTCCTCCCCTCTCGTTGCTAGCATCTCCTAGATTGATCTTGGTGACACGTAGGAAAATTTTGAATTTCTGCTACATTCCCCAACACGACTTACTTCTTCCTCCTATATATACCTACGTACCCCCAAACCATCGAGGAGCACCACTAAAACCTAATTCCACCGCCGCAACCTTCTGTACCCGTGAGATCCCATCTTGGGGCCTTTTCCGGCGCTCTGCCGGAGGGGGAATCGATCATGGAGGGCTTCTACATCAACACCATAGCCTCTCCGATGATGTGTGAGTAGTTTACCACAGACCTTCGGGTCCATAGTTATTAGCTAGATGGCTTCTTCTCTCTCTTTGGATCTCAATACAAAGTTCTCCACGATCTTCTTGAAGATCTATTTGATGTAACTCTTTTTGTGGTGTGTTTGTCGAGATCCGATGAATTGTGGGTTTATGATCAAGATTGTCTATGAACAATATTTGTATCTTCTCTGAATTCTTTTATGTATGATTGGTTATCTTTGCAAGTCTCTTCGAATTATCAGTTTGGTTTGGCCTACTAGATTGATCTTTCTTGCAATGGGAGAAGTGCTTAGCTTTGGGTTCAATCATGCGGTGCTCGATCCCAGTGACAGTAGGGGAAACGACACGTATTGTATTGTTGCCATCGAGGATTAAAAGATGGGGTTTATATCATATTGCATGAGTTTATCCCTCTACATCATGTCATCTTACCTAATGCGTTACTCTGTTCTTATGAACTTAATACTCTAGATACATGCTGGATAGCGGTCGATGTGTGGAGTAATAGTAGTAGATGCAGGCAGGAGTCGGTCTACTTGTCACGGACGTGATGCCTATATACATGATAATGCCTAGATATTCTCATAATTATGCACTTTTCTATCAATTGCTCGAAAATAATTTGTTCACCCACCGTAATACTTATGCTATCTTGAGAGAAGCCACTAGTGAAACCTATGCCCCCCGGGTCTATTTTCCATCATATTAATCTCCCGTCAACGAGCCATTTCTGTCGCCGTTTATTTTGCTTTCTTTACTTTTAGTCTTTACCATAAAATTACCAAAAATATTATCATCTCTATCAGATCTCACTTTTGCAAGTGGCCATGAAGGGATTGACAACCCCTTTATCGCGTTGGTTGCTAGGTTCTTATTTGTTTGTGTAGGTACGAGGGACTTGCGTGTGGCCTCCTACTGGATTGATACCTTGGTTCTCAAAAACTGAGGGAAATACTACGCTACTTTGCTGCATCACCCTTTTCTCTTCAAGGGAAAAACCAACGCATGCTCAAGAGGTAGCACCGTCGACGCCACCACGACACCAAACAACGCCACCGGCTTGTGATTGCCCATCCAGACGCATCTGTCGCCAAAGGCTCCAATGCACCATGGCTCCAAGACCCGCTGTCGTCGACGTAGTAGAAACGATGCCGCTCCACATCTGGACCCCTTTAGCCTGTACTTGCTCTAAGAACGATGCCACTAAGAGTGTGAGTGGCGCCAGACGCCGCCATCGCCTGATCCGGAAAACCGATATCAGGAGTTTCCCCCGGAGTAGACGCCCCTTCCAGCCGAGGCCATATGATGGTCCAACGTCACCATGCCTCCGAGATCCCATCGGCTGCAACTCCAAAGCAGTGCCTCCAAGGAGGTAAACTATGCCACATGTTGCCACTGTCTTGTCCGGATGGCATAACCTGAGGTTTCCTACAGAGCTCAATGGGACCACCACAGTGACAATGCCCTCCAAGGAGGTTAGCGGTGCCCACAGACATCACCGCATCATCCACAATGGCAGTTCCATGCAGAGGATTTCTCCCTAGCGGTACTGACAACCACCAATGCCAAATAAACCGGGCACGTGACCCAGATCCGTCCAACCGAAGCCAACACAAGGTGTCGCCGTTGGTTGGAAGACGATCCAGGCACGCATGCCATGGATCCACCGCCACCACCTGCGGCCCGTCACCCCTGACCCTCGCTGCAAGAGGCCGTTGTCCGCCGGATCTTGCCAGAGCCATCCCGCCACCACAGCCGCTCCCACGCGATCCACTCACCACCACGCCTGCTGACACAGCCGCTCGATGTCTGCGTCATGCCCAGTCGAGAGGGAGTTGTCCCGCGCTGGCCCCTGCCCTCAAAGGGTCGATGCTACCCCGCCACCGCCGGCTCCGGTCAAGCTTTGCTCGTCCGGGCCCTGTGGGGGTGGTGAGGGGGGAAGGAGGGCTGACGGCGACATGGGAGGAGACGTGGGTCTGCACTTTGATAGGATCGGGGTGTTTAGAGCTCCTGGATATTCAAATCCGAGTAATGCTAGACCCACTAAAACTTACGTATGTTTTTTACATAAAGGCTAATATTGATGAAATCAATTGGATTAGGATTAGTGGCTGGGCCCACCTTGGTTGAAATCGGGGGAGAAGAGAATTTATGGAAGGCTAAGTAACTTTATGTATGATCCTTTCGTAGGTCTAGCATTATCGTCCAAATCCGTCCAAAGGAGAAATGAGAAGAGGACAATTTATTTTGAAACACGGTCCTTCTGGGCCTAATTCAATAAAATATAGAATAGAGTTGCTCGGTTAATTAACGGAAACCCAGGCGAAAACCGTTACAACACGCCCACACAGAAGGGCAAAGCGGCCGACCTGGCACCAACAAGACCACACACACCCCTGAGAAGAGGACACCGTCGAGGTAGCCTGCAATGTCATCGTCATCACCTCTCCCCAAGAAGGCGACTCCGACTTCGCCGCTGACGACCTATCAAGACCCATCCAAGCGAATGACACGCGAGGACCTCATCAGCCATAGCCAAACAATCGACCGCAAACGTCGAGGACAGTCAGCTCCGATTTTCCCGATGCGCTTCACTGGAGAAAGTTGCAAGCCTCGCACCAACTTGGTCCAATGCAACCTCCGAAGAGCGTCGTCCAATGAAACCGCCCTCATGGAGTCATCGTTGCCGCATAGACCCCGCCACACGTATCTCCGAGTTCTCTGTCACAGCGAGAAACAAACATATATAGGCACACCCATTGGCAAACGAAACCGTCAACATTAGAAGGACAAGCCGCGACCCAGCTCCACACACCACCATCATCGTCGCCATACAGTCTCAACATCAACCACTCGCATCACCTGTTGGGAACCTACCAACCATGATGTCGTGCGCGTCCAGCCCAAAGGAAGCGCGGAGAAGGATCACTGTTCTCCAAAGCAACACCCCAAAGGGGAAAACGTCGAAGGGACGAGGTCGTTGCCTGACCAAGAGCTATTTTTTTAAATAATACAATTATTTTATAAAATTTCAGAAATATTACGGCATAATTATATTTTTCAAAAATAATACTCAGTCGGCCTACTGCTGGCCGATTGGATCAGTCGGCCTACTGCTAGCCGATTGGAACCCAGTCGGCCCACTGTCAGCCGATTGGATCCAGTCGGCCCACTACTGGCCGATTGGCCCCAGTCGGTCCACTGCTGGCCAATTGGCGCCCAGTCGGCTTCCTCTAGGCCGACAGGTGCATGCACCCATTTATCTGTTGAATAAGTGTTTGAAAAATGTTGAAGAAGTATTGAAAAAAATGTTGATCATGCATATAAAAATGTTAATCAAGCATTTGAAAAAAAATTGAACAAATATTTGAAAAATGTTGAAAAAATATTTGAAACTGTTGAATAGGTATTTGAAAAAATTTTAAGAAGTATTTTCAAAAATGTTGATCATGTATATAAAAATGTTAATCAAGAATTTGCAAAAAATGTTAAACAAGTATTTGAAAAAATGTTAAACAAGTATTTGAAAAAATATTGATCATGTATATAAAAATGTTGAACAAGTATTTGTACAAATGTTGATCATGTATATAAAAATATTGATAAATATAAAAATATTGATCATGTATATTATGCACATGTTAAACATTTTTTGAAATACTTGTTCAATTTTTTGAAATACTTGTTTAACATTTTTTCAAATACCTTCTCAACATTTTTATATACATGATCAACATTTTTACAAATACATGTTCAATATTTCTATATACATGATCAATATTTTTTTAAATACGTGTTCAACATTTTTTCAAATACTCGTTTAACATTTTTTGCAAATGCTTGATTAACATTTTTATATACATGATCTACATTTTTTAAAATACTTCTTTAACATTTTTCAAATACCTATTCAACAGTTTTCAAATATTTTTTAACATTTTTCAAATACTTGTTCAACATTTTTTTCAAATGCTTGATTAACATTTTTATATACATGATTAACATTTTTTTAAATACTTTTTCAACATTTTTCAAATACCTATTCAACAGATAATGGATGCATGCACCTATAGGCCTAGAGAAAGCAGACTGGGCGCCAATAGACCAGCAGTGGGCCGACTGGGGTCCAATCGGCCAGCATTAGACCGACAGGGTATTATTTTTAAAAAAATATAATTATGATGTAATATTTCTGAAATTTAATTAAAAATTGTATTATTTTTAAAAAAATAGCGACCAAGATGGGTCTAGGCTTTCGCCCGAATAACCAGATCCAGGAATGGAGCATGTCAAAGAAACTCCACGGCAACATCTTCAAAAAGAGAACTACGCCCGTAGGTGCCGCCACCGCCGGCTGGCGAGAGCCGGGCAAACTTTCGCTCCGAGCAGACTTGGCAAGCACACATCCCCACACTACCGACGACAAAGCGCGCCGGCCCGCAAGCCCACTGGCCCACACACGTCCTGTGCGATGACGGGGTCACCACCACGCAGGACAATGCCGCGTATGTAAGTCGGTATACGTATATATCCATGTGTGATCGGTGATGAGAACGAGAGAATCTCACATTCTCACATAAGACGAGGACACAGAAATAAGGACACGGAAATAACACCAAGAAAGAAGAGAAGACTAGTTAGTACTTCTCTCACATCATTTGACCTTGACCTTGTCTTTTCATAAAGTGGGTTTGAACATCGAATTCTATGGGCTGACGAACGATATTGATTAATTGGGCAATACCGGGTTTCGGCCGGCGCACCCTAGCCGCCAGATGCCACTAGCCCTGGCCGTTGGATATATAAAAAAAGAAAACGATTCGCCCGAGACATCATCTTCCTCCTGACGCATCTCGCCCTTGCGCATGTCCCTGTATTTCACCGTCTCGTGCAACTTTCCCCAGCGCCGCGCTCGCCTTTCACTTGCGCCGCCCGCGTTCGTCCTCGGCCTCATGCTCGCCGGCAACCCGCTCTCGCCGACGCATCCTTGGGCCGCCCGCGCTCGACCTCGGTCTCATGCTCGCCGGCAACGGGCTCTCGCCGACGCATCCTTGGCCGCCCCACGCTCGTTCTCGGCATCGTGTTCACCAGCAACCCACGCTCGCCGCCGCATCCTTGGGCGACCGTGCTTACCGGCCATGGCAACCCTGGTGGAGATGGCCGCAACACCCCGTCGTCGAGCTCGCGCCGTACCTCGCCCTCAATTTGCTGGTCACAACAAAATAAATCATGGGTCATAGCAAAAAATTAAGACAGTTCCAGCAAAAAATCACTTCACCTCACCGGTGATGCCCATCCCCCTCCATCGCCCTCCTGTAGAAACAAATGGCGACAACTCCGTGGTCTCGCAGCAAACGGCAGTTGTAGCAAAAATTGGGGCTGGTTCCAGCAAACCAAGAAACGGTAGTAGCAAAAATATCGGAAATTAGACGGCGTCCCAACAAACCAAACCCTGGTGGTAGCAAAAATTGAAGCTTGTTCTAGCAAACCAGAACACCGGTGGTAGCAAAGATGCAAAGTTGAGGGCTGGTTCCAGCAAATCAAAAAGGCGATGGTAGCAAAAATCGACGCTGGTTCCAGCAAAATACAAAAGGGTGGTAGAAAAAAATACAAAAGACGACGCTAGTTTCAGTAAAACCAAAACACCGATGGAAGCAAAAAATTGTGCGGGTTCCAGCATCTGGCCACCATGGTGGTAGCAAAGATGCAAAGTCGAGGGCTGGTTCCAGCAAATCAAAAACGCGGTGGCAGCAAAAAAACGACGCTGGTTCCAGCAAAATACAAAACGGTGGTAGCAAAAACATACAGAACAGCGCTAGTTTCAGCAAAAAAAAAACGCCGATTGAAGCAAAAATTTGTGCGGATTTCAGCACCTGGCCGCCATGGTTGTAGCTCTTGCCAGCATCCACAGGCTGCCGCTGTAGCTGGAAGCACCACACCTCCGCTCGCCGACAGTCATCCTCTACGCATCTCTGCATCTTCGTTTGTGCTCCTCCGGGGTCGCTCGCTCGCCACACACCTCTTCCGCCGCCGGCGAGCTGTTTATTTGGAGGTAGACCACAGGAGGGAGAGGACGTGGGGAAAGAATGGCTGTGTGGCTGGGAACGCAAGAGGATAAGAAAGAAAGGATAAGGAAGAGGAGTAGTTGGGTTCAGTAGATTAAAAAACGGTGGGGTCAGCAGATAAGGCCGCACACAGGCCAGACGATCTGCTGTAATCGAACGAACCGCGCGTGACCGGCGCAACAGTTCGTCCGGCGCCCCGGCCAGGAACGTTTCCCTGATTAATTTTGTAGAAACTACTAATAACTGATTAGTAGTTTTCTTGCGAGGCACTTGAGAGTCCGATTTTTCTCTCCTCTGCTAATTAATTAAGCTCTAGATAACTCCCTTCAAAAAAAAGATCTAGATAACTATACCATGTGGCTATGCCATATGCGGTGCCATTCTGAGTTCCCGAGTCGTTCCCCTCCCGTGTCGCCCTGCGCGCGACCGGGAGGAAACCCTAGCCGCCGCCGGACGGGCACCCCCTCTCCCCTCGCTGCCGCCAGAGGGCGCGGCCAGGCGAAGCCTGGTCGTCGCCGGCGACAGCGGGACGTCCCTGTCCCCTCACGTGTCGATCTCGGGGCGGGCTGGGGCTGGCGGGTCGGGGTGCCCCGCTAGTCGGTGGGCGCGGCAGCGCGGCGGCACGTCGGCGCAGTGCGACGGCGGCGTGGCGGCGGCGTGTCGAGCGTCGTGTGGGGGGCGTGCTTGGGACGGGATGCGGTGGCGCTCGGCCGGATCTGGCCTCCAGGCGGCGCAGGCCGTGGGCGGCGCGGCTGCGGGCGGCTGCCTCTGCCGTGGCCGTCATGGCTGGGGGAGGTGGTGGCGCAGGTGTGGTTGTGCGTGAGGCGGCGCAGATGGTGCAACCGGTGCGCTGGCCGATCTGGTGGCTGCGTGCCCGGCGGATTCAACGCCTGGAATCCGGCGGGCGGCGCGGGATGGGCAGTGGCCTGGTGTGGCTGCTGCTCCGGCCATGGAGGGATCCACGGTAGCTTGGCATGTCGGCTGCGTCGGCGGCTGACATGTTTCGGCGTCGGTTCGTCCGTAGGCGGCATGCGGCGGCCTTCGATTCCTCTCCCCGTCGCCCGCGCTCCACTTCCGTCGAAGGACTAGGCTTTTCTCAGCTGTGGTACATCGCCCGTCTCGCGCCCAGCAGCAGGACCGCGCCCGTCTCGCGCCCAGCAGCAGGACGGGCCGATGGCGGCCAGTTGGGGGCAGCTCAGGGGTGCGAAAGGCGGGGCCTTTCCACCCGTCTCTATAGGTGGCGTGGCGCTGGGTAACTGGTGAGGTGGCGTCGTGGTCTTGGATGCCGGGGCGGCGGTCCTGGTGGTGGTGTCGCGGTGCTCATGGGCAAAGCCTGTGCTTTGGTGCTGCCCAGTGACCATGGTCGTGTGGGCGGCATGGTCGCCGGGGTGTGGCGTTCGGTGGCGGTGAGTATGGGCCGGGGTGAAAACCTGTTCTATCTTCGGATGGACCGGCGGCGGTGAAGCTTGCTCCCTTCCTGAAGGCGTCGTCGCGGCCATCATTGCTCGTCGTGTTGCTCTAGGGGAAACTCTGACTCTCGGGTCGGACGGTGGCGGCGCTCCGGTGCGTATCCTTCCTAAAGGCATTGCGTTGGAGTCCACGGTTCGTCATATGCGGCTTCATCTCTTCACGGTGGCGTGTTCACGGTCGAGGACCCGGCTGCTCTTGTAGTGCTTGGGGTGGTGTTGCTGCGCTCAGCGCTTATGTATCTTGCTTTGGGTGTGTGCGTGTGTTGTGATGGCGTGAGTTTGTACTGGGTTGTTGTTGGTCGATGCTTTATATATAAAATGGGACGAAAGGCTTTTTCGCTATGCCATATTCCGTGCACATCTCACCCAGCGCGTCGGCGCCGTCGACTGCTGTTTCACATCGCGGCGGTGCTGGCCGGCCGTTGACGTCCGCGTTGCCGAGCTTCATTATTCGCCATCTCATATCCATTAATCCACGTGCTGTCATTGTTTCACGTTGTATGGGAGCATTTGACCCTTGGACATAAAACATGATATCGTGGTGCTTAATTAATTGACTCAAGGAATAGAGGTCGACGCATGCACCATACTACCTCCATGATCGATGACAAACTTCTGCAAGGGACCTGTACGCGTACAAAACACGGAGGATCCAAATGTGTGTGCTGCACCAAAATGACGCGGAAACTAAGGCGTCGTTGCTGACACATTTCTCCATCGCTGCCAACATGTTGTCTTGTGTTCGCACGCCGCGTATATATACACCCACCACGCGCGCCATATTATCCGTCAACCGTATCAAAGTTTTTGTAACGACACAAATCAAGTTGCTAGCTCCCATTTCAGCTGGTGATACCTGCAAATTTGGTGATAAGGTAGCTAGGTGATGAATAGTCACTCGATCATGGTGGTACCGTCGGTGTTCGCCGCCTTCGACAAGGACGGCGACGGCAAGGTGTCCGTGTCCGAGCTGCGCTGCTGCATGGCGGCGTCCTTGGGCGAGGACATATCCGAGGAGGAGGCGGCCGTGGTCCTGGCGGCGGTGGATGCCGACGGTGACGGGCTGCTAAACCAAGAAGAGTTCTCGAGGCTAGCCGCCGGTGCCCACGAAGAGGACGACGTGAGGCGAAGATGCCTGAGGGAGGCGTTCGGGATGTACGCGTCGTCCTCCACGGAAGACACGACGACAACGATGATTACGCCGGCGAGCCTGAGGCGGACCCTGAGCAGACTGGGGTCGCACGAGCTCGGCGTGGAGGAGTGCAGGGCAATGATCTGCAGGTTCGATCTCGACGGCGACGGCAAACTCTCGTTCGACGAGTTCCGGGTCATGATGATGGCCTGATCATCGACTCTCTTCTTGGCATTTTTCTAGACAGATATAATGTTCAATTAATTCATCGATCGATCACATATGTATGTACAGTCATGTGTTCATTCATTCATTGTTTTGCCCGGAGATCGCTAGTAGGAGTATGTTATAGTAGTAGTTGTCCAGATGAAAAGATGATATATGTGCAATCTCCTCGAAATAAGTTTTCGTCCCGCTTTATAAATAAAAAAATTGTTTATACTTTTTTTTAAAAGGAGGAGGATCCCCGCCTCTGCATCTGAGCGATGCATACGGCCACTTTATTAATTATTCTCACAAGACCTTACAAAGTTATACAACAGTATCACTAAAGCCACCGTCTAAACAACAACTGTCGCTACTCCTATCCAATTGACGAGGGGGCGCTGATAGCCTGGGCCTAATACCAAACAGACATCGCAGCCAAACCTAAACATCTAAAACCTGAGGTCTCAACCAGAACGCCTGCCGGGTATGGGGCACCTACCAGTCCGGCGCACTCCTCAACCAGGACGCCTGCCGGGTATGAGGCCGCCGCAGCCACCTGCCACCAATCCATCTTCAGTGATGTACTGTTGCATCCACCTTGCCCGGCCTCTCTGCCATCGACGCCACCACGACGCCTAATAACGTCACCCTCCTGCGCGAGTCCCTCGCCACACATCGGGCGCCAAGTCTCCACTGCGCCACGCCGCCGAGATACGCCACCATTAATGTGTAGGATGAATCACCGCTCCACCAAATATTCCGTCCACTGGTCCCTCGAGCCCGTGTACACCTCCAAGAATGACGCCACAAGAGGGAAATGACACAATAATGCCGCCGTCATCCGATCTACTGATCTAGAGTTTCCCCCGGAGGTAGCAGATAGTGGCCTGGAACTTCTCAACAGCGATGCCTTCAACAAGGGAACGGCACCGAATAGTGCTGCCATCGCCGGCCTCGGCAGCAGACGCGAGCAGGTCTTCACCCAGATCTGTTCCAGTGGCCTCCTTCAAGCGTCTTGTGCACGGATCGTCCACCACCGCGGCTGCCGCGTCGCCCGTCGCGAGACCACAGCCGCCGACACATCCTCCGCCGTCCGGGGCCGCCGCCCCGGGATCCAGCCCTCGCTGGCCGCCGGATCTCACAGCCCCACCAGAAGCCACCGAGCCCCACCTCGCTGTCGAACGCCACCCGCCGCAGATCAACGTCCACGACCCCACCATGGAGTCGCTGAGCACTGTCCGTCAACACGGCACGCACCACATCAAGGGCGGCCAACGGGGCGGAGAAGCTAGATCCAGCCAAGCCCAGCCAGGATCCGGCCTCCCCCGCACTGAAGCCACTCCCGCGGCCCTGCATCTCACCCGCGCCCCAGGCGACGCAGGCAGCGCATGCGCGCGCAACGCCGCGGAGAGGGGAAACGCCCCGCCGCCACCTTCCCTGGGGCGCACGCGGACTTCGCCGGCGGCCCCTCCAGCGGCGACGAAGCGAGGGAGGGGGCGAGGGGGACCTGGCAGTGGCGGCGCTAGGGTTCCCCCGTGTCGCCCGGGGCGACATGGGGGCGAGGGGGGACCGATTGATCTCTGATCTCCCTCCAGAAATTGTTTATACAACCAGCATCCAAATCTCTGATCAAAAATGACGGCTGGGGCAACAGTACAATCATGCCCAAAAACACAAGAGAAATAATAAAAAGAAAAACATGTAGTGGCTACCGCCAAGTGGCCCTACGAAGACGACAGTCAACGCGCTGTAGCCAGAAGCGCATCCATCATGAGGCCGAGGCGATCGCGGTTACGCTGCCTCGAGAGCGGGTGCCAGTGCTACCGAAAAGCAAGGAATTTGAAGGAGTCAGACGCCTGCCTCGGTAGGATCTTCTCAATCACCATCTTATTACGTGTCGTCGACAAAGTCCATGACATCTCCGCAAAGATAAGCCAAAATAAGTTGCGATGTCTTGTATGGTTTGTGGCCCCGATTTGGAGGAACTCTGCGAGGTCCAGGGCCTCCCAATCAGCCCCAGCACCTCGCGAACAAACGTCCAGAGGACCCGCACTGCTGTACAGGAGAATAGGATATGTGTCCCGGTCTCCGGTATCACGCGTAAGGGGCACAAGCCATCACCTGGGCCATGCCACTTAAGTACCTCGGTCCCGAAGGGATGCGGTTGCGTAATAGCTGCCACACAAAGATCTTAATCTTCAAGGTCAAAGGGCCTTTCCACAGGGAAGAAAGACATGGGGTGGCAGATGACTGGCATAAAGCATGGTATGCCATGCTCACTGAAAACTCCGCCTTCGGAGATAGCCACCAAGACATGGTGTCCGATAGTCCGGTAACACCAGTGGTAGGTACGCTCGAAACTAGTCCATCGTCACTCTCTGCCTGTCCAAAAGTCCGACGAAACCGAATATTCCACTGTCCAGAACGGAAGGCCGTGGACACAATTAATAGCAGGTCCGCATAGATCGAGAACAAGTTAGGGAAGCTCACCCTCAGTGGCTCGTTACCCAACCAGGGGTCCAGCAAAAATTGGGTCCCATCCCCATTTCCTGTGGAGAAGGATATCCCTAGACGGATGTCCTCGTTGATCCTTTGGATGGATCGCCAGAACTGTGACCCTCTTGAGCGGGAGCACACCATGAGAAGCTCACCCCTAAGGTATTTTGCCAGAATGAGCTGTAACCATAGGCCGCCCCCACCGCGTAGTATCCGCCAGACCGAGCGCAGTATTAGCGCGACGTTCATGCGGCGGGAAGCCATAATGCCCAGGCCACCATGGTCCTTGGGCATACATATGTCCGCCCACTTGACCATGTGATACTTCTGGCGTCCATTAGCGGCCTGCCAGAAGAACCTAGCGAGCTCCTCGTCGAAAGAGCTATGAACGCCCTCTGGCAATATATACAGCCCCATCATGTACATGGGGAGGCTCGCTAGGTTAGCACTGATAAGGACCGATTTGCTCCCTTTGGAGGCAAACCACCTACGCCAAGGCTCGGCCCAGGATGCTACTTGTCCCACTAGCGGGTCAAAGGCACTCATCAATATCTTCGAGTCAGCCATCGGCATTCCCAAGTATGTTACAGGGAATGAGGTTTTTTTTGGGAACATAGACGCTAGAAGCGTCCGGCTTTAACTTAATAAAGCCACTAGGCAGCATCCACACATAAAGTCTTACAAACCGAATAAAAACAGTCAACGAGCCCATGACTCAGGATATAACTAAGTAGAACGCAGCCACAAGTTCAATATCTCAAACGCGGAGCATCAAGGCAAAAGCTAGCAAAAAGAAGAGGTCTCAAGCTGCAGCCATCATCCCTTGCCGAGCCTTCACCATGGTTGTCTTGATCAGCTCCAAAGTCTCGTTCATGCGATCGACGTCACGCTTCTTCCCCAGCGGTGCCCGTACCTGAAGGAAAATATGACATTTGAAGATAATATCAGCGGGGTGGGCCGGGAACTTGTGTTCAATCGTAATTTTGTTCCGAACCGTCCAGAGGGACCAAAGTAGCGCCCCAACGCATCTCCAAACAATCCTAGCATTGGCCCCTCTTTGCGACATTAAGATAGACAGGACGTCGTGACTAGACTGTGGATTCCAATTTTGTTTGAAGGCGTCCCTCACCGCACTCCACGCAAATCTAGCGAGCACACAGCCAAAGAACACATGGTTCGCGTTTTCCCCTAAACCGCGAGTGGTGCACGTTCGTCCGCCGGCCCATTTCGTTTGGCAACGTTATCCGACGTAGGTAAGCGGTTGCGAAACATTTGCCATAGGAAAATCTTGATTTTGAGAGGAATGCCAGCCTTCCATAGCCCCCTAGCTATATCTAGCGTAGTACCCTCGGAGAGCTTGTCGTATAGGGACTTGACCGTAAATCTATTTGAGGCGGTCAACTTCCACGAGATCGTATCCGCCCCATTACTACGAGTCAGCCCTCCCAAGTTAGCCGACAAAGCGTCCCAGCTAGCGGCCTCCGTAGTCTCTAGAGTCCTAATGAAAGAGATGGCTGGAGGTTGGACGCGCATAGCATCGGCCACCATAATGTTGGTGTTCGTTGCCAATTGGTACAGTTCCGGGTGTGATTGCCATAACGGCTCCTGACCCCACCAATGGTCGAGCCAGAAACGTGTGGACTTGCCATCGTTTACCCGGAACTGCGCACCCACTGTAAACGCCGGTCGGACCGCTTGGATCCCGTTCCAAAAGGCCGAACCGTTGATTTTAGCCTTGAACAAATTCCCCTCCGGGAAATATTTAGCTCGGAGGATGTCTGCCCAGAGTCCCGACTCGTTTTGGGCGAGACGCCACCACCACTTAGTAAGCAGGGCCACGTTCATGAGTTTAGAGTTCGTAATACCTAGGCCGCCAAATTTTTTTGGCCTACACGCCGCTGCCCATTTCACTAAGTGGTACTTGCGCTTGGTCCCAGCTCCTTCCCAAAAGAACCGGGAACGCGGAGTATCGAGTCTTGCGTGAACCCCATCCGCAAGTAGGAACATTCCCATTGTGAATATAGGAAGGGAAGATAAGCTGGAGTTGGTGAGGATGAGCCTCGCCGCCGAGGACATAAACCTACCCCTCCAAGGGCTCACTCTGTTAGCGACTTTCCCATACAGCGGTTCCCATTCCGCTATGGTAAGTTTCTTGGTCGAGATCGGGAGGCCCAAGTATTTAATCGGGAAGCTCCCTAGCTTGCAATTAAGTAGATTCGCAATCCAAGTGCTAGCTAGATCATCCATCCCAATGGTGATCACTTCGCTCTTCAGAAAGTTGATCTTAAGTCCAGATAAAATCTCGAACGCAAGTAGAAGTAGCTTGGTAGTAGCTATGCTGTGGTCGTCGGGTTCGAATAAGAGCATCGTATCGTCCGCGTATTGCAGATGCGTGACCCCACCCGGAATAAGGTGGGCTACCAGCCCTTTAATGTGCCCCGCTACCCTTGCTTTATTAATCATGGCCGCTAGGGCATCCGCAACAAAGTTAAAAATGAGCGGCGAGCTTGGGTCTCCCTGACGGAGACCATGTTTGTTACGGAAGAACTTGCCCATTGTGCCATTGATATTGACCGCCGTGTGCCCACTACACACGAGGTGCATGATGCGATGTACGAATCCTGCCTCAAAACCCTTTTTGAGGAAGACCTCTCGCACAAACTCCCAGTTCACGCGATCGTACGCTTTCTCGAGGTCTAATTTGAGCAGCACTCCCTGTGCCTTGGTCCGTCTCAACTCGTGAACGATCTCTTGTAACGCAATTGGTCCCTCGAGGATGTTGCGGTGCTTGAGGAAACCCGTTTGACTAGAGCTAATAACTCGTTGAGCGACCGGAGCCAAGCGCGAGGCATAAGCTTCCGCGCAGATTTTGAACGGGACGTTGATCAAGGTAATGGGTCTAAAAAGCTTAATGTTATCCGCCCCTTGCACCTTAGGTATAAGGCTAATGGCTCCATAGTTCAAACGGGATAGGTCCACCGTGCCTAAAGCGAAGCCGTTGACAATATCATAAAACAAGTGCTTAAGGTAGGGCCAAAACTTCTTAAAGAACTCAACAGGCCAGCCGTCCGGCCCAGGCGCCGTGCTCGTTTTCATGCCGTGTAAGGCCTGGTCTATTTCCTTAGGTAGGAAAGCAAGGGCTAGCCTGTCGTTCTCCTCCTGCGAGACACGCTCCGCGGTATCCCACAGATCTCCGCGCAAGCGTAAAGGTTTTTCAACGGCCGTCCCCAAAAGACCTATGAAAAACTCGTAGATATGAGCCACAATTTGTTCCTGCGCCAACAGGATACCGTGGTCTGTTTGGAGACGCAGAATGGTGCACTTTCTTTTTCGCCCGTTCGCGTAGGCATGGAAATATCATGTGTTTGCGTCTCCTTTCGTGACCCATTTGACTCCGCCCCTGCGTCGCCAATATTCCTCTTCCGCGCGCAAAATCGCCGTCACTTGATTTTCTAATGCGTATCTATGTGCCCACTCGGCCTCCGAGAAGGGACAGCGATCTGCCTCCGCATCTAACAGCGCAATAGTCTCTACAATGCGCGCGCGCTCTTTCTTGGACTCGCTACCGTGGTTAGCGCCCCACCCGCGAAGGAAGGCCCGCAGCTTGCCGGCAGCCGCGTTCCAGCTCTCTGCTGGACCGCATTGGGGCCCCAGGTGAGAGCAAATCTCACCCCAACGCTCTACCACCATCTGGTGAAATCCCTCCGCTTCGAACCAAGCCGTTTCGAAGTAGAACCTAGGGCTACGACGGATGAGATCCTCCCCTGAGGAAAATATAAGCGGAACATGATCTGATCCAATGCGCGTCTCCGCCACTAGAGAGCACATGGGAAACAGCACCTTCCACTCAGGCGTAAAAAAGACCCTATCCAGCACGCTACGGACCGGCTGCGTTTGTTTGTTAGTCCAGGTATATCTGGCACCAGTCCGTGCTGCTTCCCGCAATGCTGCTGCCGCAATGGCATTATTGAATAAGGACACCCTCGTCCAATCAATGTTAGCATTATTCTTATCCGCCCCCGAGCGGATCAAGTTAAAATCACCCCCTACCACCACAGGGAGGTTGATTGCCCTTTTGGCCCCAACCAGGTTGGTCAGTTCTAGCAGGAACGCCGGCGATCTGGAGTGGTCGGCAGGCCCATAAACACAAACGACCACCCACGACAAACCAGATACGCGATGTTTAATAGTAGCAGATAAAAGGAAAACACCAACATCCCAATGCAGAACATCACATACATCCTTATTACAACCCAACAGAATGCCACCAGAATGACCGACAGAGGGAACCCAATGCCAATCAAAACGTTGAAGGGGGTCATAAGCAAGCAATTCTCTGAAGGTAAAATCAGTTTTAATCGTCTCTTGTAGCGCTACCATGTCAATATGTTCTTTGGCCATGTATTCTTTAAGCTGCGTGCGCCGGCCACCGTGGCCACAGCCACGGATATTCCAGAACATGTATCTCATCTAAATCACCCTGTTACGTAGGCGCACACCCCTAGAGGTCACCGCCTTCGCCACTCTCTTCCTAGCCGTCACTCGGCCATTAGAAGGAAGGACACCAGCTTCCCTAGCTTGTGTCACCTCGTCGGGCACTCTCTCGTCACCAGCCTCTACTGGCACAATGGCTAACTCGTTGTTGTTAGCGCAGCGCACGGCGGCGGCCGCCAGCGCAGCCTGCGCCTCTTCCCTAGCATGCACAAGTGATATAATTTCGGACTGGGACCCTCGGGTCTCCACACCGCAGTCGTCTAGAATGCTAACCAGGTGCTCATCCGAGAAGGCATTTAGAATGCGGAAATATGGCAAGGGATTACCTGCGGCGTCCATGTTCTTGTCGGCGATGCGGAGTTTGGCGCTCTCCAAGGAAGAGAGATCGCCGAGCTTGGCCTTGGCCCGAACGCTAGGAGCGCGCTGCACCACCGGAATTGCCTTGGTGCGCCTGGCCTTGTTGTTAGTTCCCGTCGCCCCCAGCGCCGCCCCCAACTCACCACCAAGGTCAGAAGTCTCCACCTCCGCCACCACCATCGCCTGCTTGTTAGCCAGTTTCCTCCCCGCCGTTTTCTTAGGTTGCCTGCCACCGCTGTTGGAGCCCCGACGCGGAGCAGGCGTAAGGTCAGCACCCTCGATCACCACGCAACCAGAGTCCGTCCCCACGGCCACTGGAGAGGAAGAGGCTGGAAGAGAGGCAGCAGAGGAGACCCCGCCCGCGCCATTCAGAGTCGCCGCCACCTGGGTCGGGGCAAGGTTGGTCCCGTACTCGTTGAAGGAAAGCTCCAGCGACCTGGCTAGCGGAGGCACGCTCACCACGGTGTCCTGAGTCGCCAACCCCATGGCACCAGTCTCAGCCGACAACGCACCCAGCTTATTCCAAGTTTCTGTGTCGATGGATGTGTCCTGGATGCTGTCATCTTGATCCTCTCCCCTGTCTTGCATCTTGGTGTCCTGGTTCACCGCACCAGTAGGGCCGCCCTCGCACCCATGCGGCTCAATGCCTGGTTCAGCCCTGCCCTGTTTGTCATTGCCCAGCGTCCAAGCGCCCGGATTTGTGTCCTTGGCAGGAGGATTGGAAGGGCCGGCTCCCAACACGGCCCGCTCACCACCCCTTTTGGGCAAGGTCTCGCGCTCCACCTTGATTTGATATCCCTCGTGGTTGAACCACACCTCGACGACACCATTCAGCTTCTCCGGGGCTTTGCAAGCAAGCTTCATCCGAACATGCCCCAACCTGATCAGAGATAGTTCATCAACCATGATTGGCCGGCCCAGCATCCGGAACCCCTCCCTGATGCGGTCTTCACGCCTATGCTTCTTTGGGATGCCATGGAGCCGCACCCAAGTCTCCGGCATCACCATGGGCTGGACCTCCTCGTGTAGCATGTCGTGCACACGTGCAGTAATGTCATTGATGGACAAAAACAACTTACCACTTGACTTCGCCATATGTAACAGATCTGCAGAAGGAAAGACCACCACGAAATCGTCATCGCCCACTTGTGTTACCTGCCAATCCCAGTCTCCTGTCACCATGTGCTTCAGTTCTTGTTTGAGAATCCGAAGATTAAGCTTCCCCGGCTCCGCAGATAAGATGGCCGCGTTCTTGATGCGAGCATCGATGGGGGCTTCGGTCTCGTCCGCGTCCTCGAACTCTAGGCAGAAAAATCCTTCCCCACATACGGCACTTCCCAAGATTTGAAGGTGAAGCTGCCGGCCCCTCGTCGGACAGTGAGCGGACGCGTGCCCTTCTTCCTTGCAGAGCACACAAAGGGGCAAGAACTTGCACTTGGATTGGAAGTGGCCGAGGCGCCCACACTTGAAGCACTCCACGTCCGGTGCCTCCTCCACTGGGATGGGTTCCTCCGTCGTACCCTTAGATGCAGAGGGAAGCGCCGCCGCCAGTGGATCTGCACGCGGCTTCTTGGCCATTGGGTCCCCGTGGCCCCCACCACAGTTGGGATGCGTCTCATGCTTCCTCTCAAGCTCGCGACGCCGCTGTTGAACCTTCTTTTTCTTCTTGCGCTCCTGCTGCTGGATCCACCACGGGGGAGGAGGACCCCAATCCCCCTCACGCCCGCCATGGTCGCGAGATCCGCCACGTTCTTCTCTGGCCTCGCGGCCACCAGAACGCTCGCGCTTCGCCTTGTCGCGCAGCTCCCGCTCCCTACGCCATTCCGCCTCCGGATCTGACACCTCCATCGGCCTCTTGTCCGCACGCCGATCTCCCATCACCACCGCCGCAAAAGATTGGAGGAGGGGGCAGGAGGGGGCAGATCTTGATCGTGCGGGCGGAGTGAGCAAGGCGCTGCACCTCGCGAGTGGTGGCTGGAAACCCTAAAAGGGGATCCAGGCAACCCCTCCTCACCCACTTATAGCCAGTGGTCGGGCGAGTGGCGGGCCGAGGCGCGTTGGGCCGCTGTGGCACTTGAGGCCGCGAGTCCGAGGCCGTCTCCAGGCCCAGCCCCACTGGAGGGTCAGAAAAGGCCCCAAACTGTCCCCCCAGCCCAGGCCCAGAACCCTCATCCAGCCCCACACCCGACGTCAGCCCAGGAAGGGCCCCCACCGTCGGCCCATCCGGCCCAACCCTAGGGCGCATCGTCTCCAGACCGCACGGCACCCCCGCCGCCTCCGCCGCCGCCACCACAGGGGGCGCCGGCAGGCACGGCCAGTCCTCCCTGGTCCACTCCGTCTGCTCCACCATCAGGCTCGCCGCCGCCTTGGCTCGAATAAGCTTCGCCGCCCCCGACGAACCGCCAGCACCCGAGCCCGAGCTGCACCCCCTCGACGGCAGCCAGATGCGTGAGGCCATGGATCTGGAGCCACGGCCGCCCGGCGCGAAGCGTCTCCCACGCCCCGAGCTCGAAGCCACACCGCTCTGCTTCGCCGCAAAGGCCACGAAATCTCCAATCGACGGCCCTGCAGGCACCGCGCACAGGCCCCGCTCCGGATCCAGCTCCCCGCCATCGTCCTCCTCCTCCGAGTCCTCCGCCGCCAGCGCCCAGAAACGGTTGTGGCGGCCGCCGTCCCCCGCTGCAGGCGAGCCGGCGCAGCCCTCCCCGCCGCTCACCCGGTATTCGCTCGCGCTGCGCCGGACCACAGACCAGCCCGCCGTCCCCGCCGCGGATGGCTGCCACACCGCAGCAGGCGCGTCGCCCGTGCTGTCGCCCGCGTGGTCGCCTACCTTAGACATCTTTTTTCTCCCTCCCAGTCAGGATCACCGGGAATGAGGTCAATCTACAGTTTAGGTTGTCCGCAATCCGTTGTTGTTCCTCCACTGAAAATCCCAAGACGACGACCTCACTCGATCTTATCAAAGTTAATCTTTAGTCCCGACATAGCCTCAAAATAGAGGAGTAGGAACTTAAGATTCACGATGTCCAGATCTGACCCCCTCCACCATAATCATGCTGTCGTCAGCATATTGTAAGTGGGTGACCCCTCCACCAAGGATTAGGTGACCAACTACCCCGGAGAGGTGACCTGCCATCCTAACTTTATCCAGGATGACCGCTAACGCATCCACGATGAGGTTGAAGAGAAGTGGGGAAATCGATCCCCTTGCTTCACTCTTGCACAGGACGTAAAGAATGGTCCCACCTCGCCATTAATATTTATATTATTTTTGCTACATATAATTTATATAACTTATATTTTAATAGTTAAAATTATGGTCAGAATATGACCTAAAATACGTGGGAACTAAACCAGGACGTAGATAGGACTGAGCAGAGATGAACATGGAGGTGACCAATGTGTGATGTATTAATATCATCGTATTGTAGCACATGTAAAATGCTCATCAAATTAAGTGAGAACTAGTTACTCCAAATACGTGTAAAATGGAATCTCGGTCCACCTTCTGAAACATATCTCACGCATACTTGAAAGACCCAGACGAAGACCGGAAAATAATTACATTGGAGCAAAAAATAATTTCATGAAAGCACCTCACGAAATTTATTTATCTATACGTATAGAGGTAGAAATAATTTTTTTGGTTTTCACTCGTTTGTCATTCACAGATACATCAAACAATAGGATTATTTGACATAACCACCTACCTACCATGTCAAGTAGGCTATGAAATAATGATGATCAATTCTAATCCACATGAGGCGCACGTTCCGTCGGGAATAGAAATGAGAAGATAACACAATGCCGCGTCATATCCATGTGAGATTACGAGAATCCCACATGAGAGCAATCATCTTAGTTGACAGAAATGACATGGAAATAATATGCTTGTCCTTGCTGGAAAGAACATGGAAATAAGCCATCGATGAGTAAGTCAAAAAGGTAGAGGAGGTAAAATGGGCAGTTGGTCGGATCTAGTATGGATTATACATGGACGATAGTTGGAGTCAGCGGCTCTCCTAGGCTTCCCCGGGAGTAACCGGACCTGCCTACGGACCGGCGTTTACTACTTCCTCCGTTCAGAAATATAATATGTTCTAAATTTTTGTAATCAGATGTATATAGACATGTCTTAGTGTGTTTATTCACTTATTTTATTCTTTACGTAGTTCATATTGAAATATTCAAAACATCTTATGTTTGTAAACGGAGGGAGTATAGGTATAGGATCTAGTATCCAGGGTTTCACCATGTAGCGCCTGGGTCATAATGAATAAGCTTGTTCCAAATTTGTCCCCAGCACAACGATCTCCTTCAAGATTAGTGATGGATTTGGGGTTTTGGGTTTCAGCAAATAAGTTTGCTCCGGATCTTGCCCCGGCGTGACAGACTCCTTCCAGGTCGGTAATGGATTTGAGAGTTAAGGGTTTTGACCAAAGGTGGTGTGGCGCCGGTGGTGCTCTCGGTGCGGATTTTTATCCTCCGTCTTCACTGTCGCGGTGGTGCGCTTCGGTGCCGCTACGGAACCTAGGAGATTGAAGGTGGTGAGATGGAAGGCAGAGGGACAAGAGCTCAGAACATGCAAATCTGGATCCTTCTGATTCGACGACACGGATACAGCCTGGTAAAGATCGGTGACTTCTCGTTGTGCATCTACTTTGTTGTTCCAGTAGTGGCGTGCAACTCTAGCGAGTGAAATATCGGCGCATCATCGTCATATGGGGGATGAAGATATAGGAATCCCAAGGGCGGGTCTGTGATTTTCATTTACCTGGACGGTTTTTTTTTGTAATATTGATATTCATGGATGACGATTTGGAGCTCTCGGGTGCTCCAACCCCCTATATGAATATAGGATTCGGAAAAATACTTGAAATTTGTTTTAAAAAAATCTAGAATTTTGCGATATCAAACATGGGTGCCCGATCTACTTCCATGTGAAGGTTCGTGAAGAAATGGCATCTGTGGTATTCTCAGTAAATAAATCAAATAATTTCTATGTATAGGAAAAAAACTATTTGAATGGACCGTAGATCGGACGGTATTTTCTTTGCTACGGATACCATGTATGCTATTCTTAATGAAACTAAACACGGGAGTAGAATGGGCACCCAGGTTTTATGTCCCAAAAATCCAGTGTTTTTTAAGTTTTCTGGTATTTTTTGAATTTAATATTTACATAGGGGGTGTAGCACCAGAAGCTCATGTGTATTTTTCCTCGTATTCATCTATTAATATATAGTTTTTGCTTTGTCACACACCATTTTTTTAGAGAAAAAAGTCACACACCATTGGCCTTGACCTTGCATTTACTTTCGTCACATAAGAAACACGATATTGATCGATTCATAAGTCTAATGGGCTGACGTGCAATGCATGACATCCCTTGAGGCGTCATTAGTAAATTCTCTAGAAGCGGTAATCACCAAATTCCTTGTATAAACAAAAGCGAGCAAGCCTAGGTTCTCTATGGTAGAACCAGCCCATCGAAAATCAAGTCGTAGATCTCACACTAGTGCTCGAATATTTTCAGGATTTATTTTAGACTTTCCAATGCTATTTTTCAATAGTATGGCTGGCTAGTCGACTATGAGATGCACATGACGACTTTATCAATCTCAAGATCTGCTGACTCGGTGTCTCCAAAGTGCTAATAAAGGTAGAGTTTGCGTGCTTTTATTCATAAGAGTGAGAGAGTGTGGTGCATGTTGTGAGCATATATGTATATGCTGTGTTTTTTTAAATGAAGTAAATTTCTTGTAAGGTAGCTGACGCACAAAAGAATTTTCGGTGTCATGACTCTTAAAACTTGATTCATTTTATTAAAATGAATAATATAATTGTTTGATTAATTAGCAGAAAACCAGAGAAATTTGTTACAACACGTCCGTAAGACAGGCATTCGGCCGACCTGACTAGCCACAAGATCCACACACATTGTCATGGAGAATAACGCCGTCGAGGTTGCCTGCAAACTGTCATTATCATTATTTCTCTCCAAACAAGCGACTCGGACTTCACGGCGGACGACCAACCAAGAGTGTGCCAAACAATCGAGCGTGTCCAGAATTAGGCGGTTCTTACTTTGGAACATTGCATGGCATATTTGTCGCCATGTCACCCGGAGACGCTATAGCTCCGACTTCACATTTAGGGACACGCTAGGCGGCTAACGATGAAGGACATGTCGTGACCGCGCTCTACTTGCCACCATCATCAGTGTCGCAAGAGTCATAACTTGAGTGGATGTGAGGCAGACGCTTTTACATTAGTACTTGCGTCACCCGCCATGCACCTACCAACCACAAATATTGTGGGCGTCCATACCCTCAAGAGTGCGAACGAGATCACTGGTCTTCAAGACTACAACCCAAAGGGGGGAAACATTGCAGGGACGCCGTCATCGCTTGACCTAGCCGGGTCTTAGTCTTTCGCCAGAAGAACGAGATCCTAAGGTGAAAGGGTCAAAGATGCACCACGGTGGCGCATCCAAGGAGGACAATGACACCCGTAGGCGCCTCCATCGTCTGCTGGCAAGAGCCAAGCAAGCTTCCACCTAGAGCATCTCCACCGTTAACGGATGGCCAACATTATCTGATGCAGAGCATCCTACGGTCATCCTCATGGACATGCCATCATCACCCAACACACCAAGTGGACCGATGACGAGAGCTCGTATAAGAGCTATAAAACCGATGTTAACTATATCCTTGTTCAACTTCCCTCTGAATCACATGAGACATGGCTACTACCTCAAATGGAGACACTTTTTGTGCTCAGGTACCAAGGAACCAGTCATGGAGAAGCTAAGGAGCAAGTCCAAGCAATGGCAGAGAAATATCGCCAAGGAGAAGAAGAAAATGGGACAAGCCTGCACTTGCCCAGAGATCCGGATCGTGGTCTGGACGATCCGGCCGATGCCCGAATGATCCGGCTACGCATCCCGAAGACACCTCAAGGCCGAGCCCGAAGCCGGATCATCCGGAAGAAGCCCGAACATCTGTATGACGTCTCGGACATCTGGCCTAAAGATTGCTGTAACGACCCTGTCGAACCATTGGGGTGACTACCCAGATCATCCGGACAATGCCCGGATGTCCGGCCTTGCCTACGCGCAAACCGGCCATGTGCCCTTGTATCTTCTCACATACCTCTCTATTCCGCCCTGAACTATAAATAGACCTTCCCCTCCTCTTTCTAGGGTTAGCAAAGCATATGAGATGAACTAGAGAGCTTTGCCCCTTGCCTACCTCTCCCATGGAGATCAAGACCTCCATGCCAGAAGATCCCTAGAGGATTCAAGGCCCCTCTAAGTGAAGATCCATATTGGATTCAAGGCCCCTCTCTCCTAGAGATTGGGAAGAACTATCTTAATCTTTTACTTTCCTCTTATTAGATTTAGATCTTGAATTTTGTATGTGCATGTCGATTTAGTGAATGTGTGGCTTGGATCTTGTCTTAAGTGTTTCTCTCTTTGTGTTTTGCTCTTGGTTTCTCCTTCCCCATCTCCAAGTGTGAAGAAGATCGCCACCTAGGGTTTTACCCTACATCATCATCCTACACCTCGACCGAACGACACACGCCTACGCTGTGAAAGCGTTGTCGCCACGCAAAGACCACCTTAACACCTCATCCCTGGCGAAGCACGAAGGTGAGAGCGCACAGCAAGTCGCCAACGAGCTACATTTGGTCAGAAACTAACCAGATCTAGCGACCCAACGCCACTAAAGCTTCGCAGTCTGCCAACGCCGAAGGCCGCCGTCTCTAGGAACCATCGACCTCGCTAACGAACATCATACTGTCGTGGTGGCATCCTCCTTGCCACTGCAAACTGCCGAGCATGGGTAAGCCAGATCTGGCGCCCCCTCCCCCACACCTCACCACAGCTTAGCCATGGCTCCACCTATCGTCGAGTTAGCACTGCCACGTCCACTATACACCAAGGACCATTCAGCCAGTTGTCTCCGCACTTTCTGTGACGCCCCCGATTCAACCGTACACTAATCATGCACGCAAATGTGTACGATCAAGATCAGGGACTCACGGGAAGATATCGCAACACAACTCTACAACATAAATAAGTCATACAAGCATCATAATACAAGCCAGGGGCCTCGAGGGCTCGAATACAAGTGCTCGATCATAGACGAGTTAGCGGAAGCAACAATATCTTAGTACAGACATAAGTTAAACAAGTTTGCCTTAAGAAGGCTAGCACAAAAGTAGCAACGATCGAAAAGGCAAGGCCTCCTGCCTGGGACCTCCTAACTACTCCTCGAAGCCGAACTCCATGTAGAATCATCCTCGGGATCTCTAGCTCCTGGACTCCAGCATCTGGATGCGACAACCAGGTATAGAAAGGGGAAAAGAGGGAGAAAAGCAACCGTGAGTACTCATCCAAAGAACTCGCAAGCAAGGAGCTACACTACATATGCATGGGTATATGTGTAAAGGGCCATATCGGTGGACTGAACTGCAGAATGCCAGAATAAGAGGGGGATAGCTAATCCTGTCGAAGACAACGCTTCTGGCCACCTCCATCTTGCAGCATGTAGAAGAGAGTAGATGGTAAGTTCACCAAGTAGCATCGCATAGCATAATCCTACCCGGCGATCCCCTCCTCGTCGCCCTGTTAGAGAGCGATCACCGGGTTGTATCTGGCACTTGGAAGGGTGTGTTTTATTAAGTATCCGGTTCTAGTTGTCATAAGGTCGAGGTACAACTTCGGGTCGTCCTTTTACCGAGGGACACGACTATTCGAATAGATAAACTTTCCTGTAGGGGTGCACCACATAACCCAACACGCTCGATCCCATTTGGCCGGACACACTTTTCTGGGTCATGCCCGGCCTCGGAAGATCAACACGTCGCAGCCCCACCTAGGCTCAACAGAGGGGTCAGCACGCCGGTCTAAATCCTATGCGCGCAGGGGTCTGAGCCCATCGCCCATTGCACACCTGCACGTTGCATACGCGGCCGGAAGCAGACCTAGCCTAGCAGGCGTTCCAGTCCAATCCGGCGCGCCGCTCCGTCGCTGACGTCACGAAGGCTTCGGCTGATACCACGACGTCAAGTGCCCATAACTGTTCCCGCGTAGTTGGTTAGTGCGTATAGACCAAATGGCCAGACTCAGATCAAATACCAAGATCTCGTTAAGCATGTTAAGTATCTGCGAACACCGACCAGGGCCAGGCCCACCTCTCTCCTAGGTGGTCTCAACCTGCCCTGCCGCTCCGCCAGAAAGTAACAGTCGGGGGCCGTCAGGAACCCAGGCCCACCTCTACCGGGATGGAGCCACCTGTCCTTTCAGCCCCCTCATCAGAATCACTTGCGGGTACTCAACGATCCGACCTGACTTTAGTCACCACATGTGTCATGTATATAAAGTATATAGTATATACCCGTGATCACCTCCCGAAGTGATCACGGCCCAGTAGTATAGCATGGCAGACGGACAAGAGTGTAGGGCCACTGATGGAACACTAGCATCCTATACTAAGCAGTAGGATAGCAGGTAAGGGTAACAACTGTAGCAACAATGACAGGCTATGCAACAGAATAGGATTAACCGAAATCAGTAAGATGCTACACTACTCTAATGCAAGCAGTATAGAGAAGAATAGGCGATATCTGGTGATCAAGGGGGGGGCTTGCCTGGAAGCTCAGCCGAGAAGGAGGGGTCGTCAACACCGTAGTCGTACTGGGTAGGAACGGCGTCAGTCTCGGTGTCTAACGAGAGAAGAGGGGGAAGAAACAATAAATATAATGCAAACATAAGCATGACGGTGCATGACAAGACAATGCGCAGTGCTAGGTGTGCCCTAACACGGTAGGCGGTGATACCGACGAAGGGGGAAACATCCAGGAAAGTATCCCCGGTGTTTCGCGTTTTCGGACAAATGAACCGGAGGGGGAAATTTGCGAGTTTGCTATGCTAGGGATGTGTGGCGGATGAACGGGTTGCGTATCCGGATTCGTCTCGTCGTTCTGAGCAACTTTCATGTACAAGGTATTTTCATCCGAGTTACAGATTATTTTATATTAATTTCTAAAGTTTTAAATCATTTTCTAGAATTAGCAGATTATTTTAATTCAAAATTGCATTTATGACGTCAGCATGACATCAGCGATCAGTTTGACCGTTGACCAGTCAAGCTGACGGGTGGGTCCCACTATCATAGACCGTTTATCTAATCAAATAATTATGGTTAATTAACAGGGTTAATTAGATTAATTAACATGATTAATTAAGTTAATTAATTAATTAATTATATTATTATTATTATTTTCTTTTTAATCCATTTTGTTCTGGGGCTGGGCCCACATGTCATTGGCCCTGGGGGCCTTAGCGGGTTAGGGCGGCAGTTAACGGGGCGGGCGCTGGGTGCAGGCGCTCGTGCCCGAGGCCACAGCAGCAGGCCGAGCACGGCGGCAGAGGAGCACGGCGCGGGGAGGCCGCAGGGCACGCGCGCGGGCCGCAGCAGCGGCGGACAGAGCACCGCCGGCGGCCGCCGGCGCACACACTGGGTGCGGCCGGTGCGCGGGTCATGCGCGCGGGGACGCACGGGAGCGCACTGGGGCATGGCCAGGGCGCGGCCCGGCCATGGTGAGTGCGGGGCCGGAGCGTGAGAGGCGGGCGCGGTCAGATCCAGCGACGGAAGCAGAGGGGGAGAGGAGAGGGGTGAGGCTCACGAGCGGTGCAGGGGAACGGCAGCATGCTCGAGGAGGAGGAGACGACGACGGTGGGTGGCTCCGACGAAGCAGTGGCGGGACGAGGCGGCGACGGTGTGCGGCGGCGGCGTGCGTGGACGGCGTCCGGCGAAGAGGGGGGCGAGGACGAGCGACGGAGACGGGGAGGCGGCACCGACAACGGCAGGTGGCGGGGCGGCTGCGACGAGGGTTCCGAGCGGCGGCGGCGAACGCCCCTGATCTGATCTGGAACGGGGAGGGGCAGAGGGGGAGTGGAACGAGTCGGGGGAGTGGAGCAACTGGGGGAGGGGGTTAGGGTTTCGGGGTGAGAGGCCGTATAGGCCAAGGCTGGGCCAGCCTGCCCAGGGTGGCTGTGGCCAGCCGGCTGAGCCGAGGCCCAGTTGGCCACCGGGGGGGTTCTTTTACCTTTTTTTTGTTGGTCTTGTTTTTTTATTTTTATTTTTTTTATTTTCATACTCTGTTTTAATTCAACTTAAACTATTTATGCATTTGTAAAAGTGTGGTACCTTCACCTTAAATACCTAGGCATTATTTGGCACACTCCGAACAGTTTTGTTTTAATGTTTGAAAATTTTTATTGTTTGACTTTATTCTAAATTTGAATTTGAACGGGTTTTGAATCAACACGAGGTTATCAACAGTAACTGAGGTGACGTCGCATCATTAGCAGGGAATTACTGTAGCTTAATTATTCGGGCGTCACAATTCTCCTCGACTACAAGAAATCTCGTCCCGAGATTTAAGAGGTAGAGAAGGGGGAAAGGTCTGGTTACGAAATTCTAATGGATCTTCTCGGCCTTGGTTGCTCTTCTCGAAGAGGTCGATCCCTTACATTGACGTCTTCATTACTTTGCTTCAGGTCATCATGGTGAAGTCGTCCTTTTCTTCGGGAACTCCAACGTACTTACGAATAGGTAAGGGGCAGCTCGGCAACGATAGAAGGCTATAAGGGGTAATCATCGAGGGTTATCCCATGAATGAACACATGGGTATCTCTCGAGTTCACTACAGGAATCAGCTATTTTGCCGTTTGCCACGGCGGACGGCAAAGGCATGAACGGCGGACGGCAAAGGCCTTTGCCGTCAGCCGCGGACGCCAAAAGGCTCCGGCAAAGTAGGCTACGGTAAACAGCTACTTTGCCGTCTGCTTCCGGGCGGCTTACGGCAAAGGCCCTTTGCCGTCTGCCGCGGATGGCAAAGAGAGCGGACGGCAATAATTGCGCTGTCAGTCCGTTAAGTGGCTAACGGCAGGCCTTTGTCGTCCGCGGCAGATGGCAAACTTTCTAGTGTCTTTGCCGTCCGCCTTATGATGTCATCTACATGTCACTACATGGCAGGCCTTTGCCGTCCGCCGCTGACGGCAAAATTGTTTACTCTTTGCCGTCTGCCACTGTAGGCAAACTGACCAAATGGGTCAGCTCCCAGGAAGCACAGTTGGCTGCCACGTGGCTTCTTTGCCGTCCGCGGCAGACGGCAAAGAGCCCGTTGCCGTCGGTGGCAGACGGCAAAGAGCCTGCATATTGGCTCTTTTTCTGTTTTTTATTAAATCCAACAATTTTCACAGCAAATATATATGACATATATAGATATATTTCACAGGCATTCATATCACATATATCCAGCACATAAGTTCCATACATTCATACATAAGCAAGTTCAATCCATTCATACATAAGCAACTTCCATCCATACATATTACATAAGCAAGTTCCATCCATTAATTCATACATAAACAAGTTCCATCCATACATAAACAAGAAGACTAGAACAAGAAGACTAGAACAAGAAGAGTAGCTTCCATGAAGTGAATGAAATCTGCAAAATGGCAAAATAAGGAAGTTAGAAATAGGTGACTAGAATAAGAAGACTAGAACAAGAAGAGTAGAACAAGAAGAAGACTAGAACAAGAAGACTAGAATAAGAAGAAGACTAGAACAAGAAGAGTATGTCATTTATGAGCTAACTTACGTGAAATGGATCATATATGAGCTAACTAAGTTGAAATGGGTCGTTTATGAGCTAGCTAAGGTGAAATGGATCATTTATGAGCTAACTTACTTGAAATGGGTCGTTTATGAGCTAACTAAGGTCAAATGGATCGTTTTTGAGGTAACTAAGGTGAAATGGATCTTTTTTAGCTAACTTAGGTGAAATGGATCATTTATGAGCTAACTTAGTTGAAATGGATCGTTTTTGAGCTAACTTAGGTGAAATGCATCATTTATGAGCTAATTTAGTTGAAATGGATCTTTTTGAGCTAACTTAGGTGAAATGGATCATTTAAGAGCTAATTTAGGTGAAATGGATCGTTTTTTAGCTAACTTGGTGAAATGGATCGTTTATGAGCTAAATTAGTTGAAATGGATCGTTTATGAGATAACCTAGGTAAGATGGGTCATTTTGGAGTTAACCTAGGTGAAATGGGTCATTTTAAAGCTAACGTAGGTAAAATGGATCATTTAGGAGCTAATCTAGGTAAAATGGGTCATTTTTTAGCTAACTTGGATGAACTGGATCATTTATAAGCTAACCAAGGTAAAATGGGTCATTTTAGAGCTAACTTAGGTAAAATGGATCGTTTATGAGCTAACTAAGCTAATTATGCAATTTTGACATAAGTAAGCTAAGTACAGATCGTTTTAGAGCTAACTTAGGTAAAATGGATGGTTTTGGAGGTCAGTAAGCTTATTAAGTCATTTTGGAGGAGAAGAAGCTAAGTCTAGGTCATTATGGTAAGCATTGGAGGAAATAAAGCTAAGTCTAGGTCTTTATGCATGTGTTAAGCAAAACACTAGATAAACTTACCATGATCCAGGAGGTGTAGGAGCGGGCTGGCTCGTGTCGGTAGCTGGAGAAGGATCGTGCGATGCTTGTCTGGAGTTACGCTGCACCAAAGATCATTTCCAATGTCTTGTTAGCATATGACACTCAAATGTTAAGACTAGCAAGTAATGTCCATTCAAATTAAACTCACCGTGGTCCCAGGAGCAATCACTGGCATCGGCGGAGCGGTCTGACCGGTCTTCTCGCACACAGACTGCACATTTGGTTTTGACGACTCAGTCATACTAGTTAGTAATGAGACAAACACTACATGAATGTTTTGGCTAATCTGCAGAAGAAACTTACCACAAGGAGCTCGTACATGGCCCTTGCCTGCATGTCATTCCATGCCCTCTCCTCCTCCATCATCTTTGTCGTCCTCTCCTCCAACTCCCGCTGCCTCTCCGCCGCCTCCGCCAGAAGTTTCTCCGTTCTATCTCTCTCACTCTGTATAGCAGCCTGCAACACCACTCACATGACCATTTGTAATCATTGATGGAAGCGCACACAATGTAATGGAGAAAGATAGCTGATACGTATCACTAACCTTGATGGCGAGTTGCACTGGCCGTTCACGAGGCCTTATCTCAGGAGCGG
Organism: Aegilops tauschii subsp. strangulata; assembly: GCF_002575655.3. NCBI lineage: Eukaryota > Viridiplantae > Streptophyta > Magnoliopsida > Poales > Poaceae > Aegilops > Aegilops tauschii. The sequence continues at coordinate 122,398,964 of NC_053038.3, read as the reverse complement.
AGCTCGACTGGCGCGCCTTGATCTCCGGGAGAGTGCTAGGACAACGGATAAGTCCATCTCCAATGGCTATGGAGCCATGGGACCTCCCGCCACCAGATATCATCACCAGCTCTGGATCAATGGGACCCTGGCTCGGGTTAAAGTCCTCCCCTTTCCTCGCCTTCCCCTCATCTCTATATCTCACGAGCTTGTTGTGGGAGGAGATGTTGGTGAAGTTGTTTGCATCATCGAGGTCAGACTGAGAGAAAGCCTTGACTTTCTTGAAAGAGGCAGTGTGGGCCATGGCATACAGGTCGTACACCTCTGGCACCTTATCCACCTTATTGTGGCGTGCCTGAAAGAGAGAAATAATGTAAATTAGTAATAAAGGGCTCAAGCTAGCATGATGAATGAATTGCATGAATCATGAAGCAAACCACATACCCAGTTCCGCCCGAACTGATACAAGTTGGAGCTGCCTTGATGGTGTGGCACACCTTCCATTTGGGCACGTTTGTCCTTGGCCTCGTTGTGGAGGGCTAGCCATTCTTTCGAGCACCACTCATTGACCAACACCTCCCAACAATCCATCCGATCCGCACACCATCTCGGAGGCGCCTAAGTTAGCAAATAGAAACTTGAGCGCTACGGCTAAGAATTACTAAATGAAGGAACTTAAGTAGAAGGCCTTAAGAATTACCTTCATGTACTGCTCCTTACTCAGGAACTTATCGCGGCACGCCGGCTTGGTCTTCTTGATACCACGCAAGGCGTAGTAGTCTCGAACAGCCTGCACCCGAGCCTCGTGCCGTAAGTTCTGTAGTAGGCGCTTGCAGACGTTCTCGATAACATATGTCGCGTCCTCCTCGTATCCCTCCTCACACCTGTAGAATGTCTGCAATCAAATGAGACAATATTGATTAGTACAATTAATAACTAGCTAGTTGAAGATTTTTAAATGTGTAAAGGAGAAACTACCCAGAACTTTCTGATCACCATGTCTGCCCTCGTGTCGCACAAGACACCGTCGATAATCTCATCCGGCGGGGCCGGGGCAGCCAAGTAGTGCTCCCAGCTCAATCCAAGCTCTGGAAGCCGACCCTCACCAGGCAACGTGACAAACCCCGGGAAGTTTTGCCGGCAAAGAACTCCAAGGACGGAGTTGGGCCGGCGGACACTATGATGGTGGTCCCAACCCCTGCAGCATGACAAGGCCAACGCATTAGTTATTTGAAGAAACGTGAATGCAGAAGGTACAAAAATATTAAATGCACTTACGTACCTCTCCCCATCAGGGAAAATCAACCACCTCTGCTCGCGGGTCGCCGGCACGGACGGGAGCCGTGTAGCACCACGCTGGTAGACGGTGCCCCCCTCCTCCTCAATATCAGTCGGCTCCCCGCCATCATCAGCATGGCCACTCGGCTCCTCGGGCTGATCCGGCCAGGTACCCCATCCGGACGTGTGCTCCTCCGGGGTCTCGTGGGCCGAAGGCCAGTCGACCCGAGGCTCGTGGGCCCAAGACCCGTGGACCGGAGTCCGTGTAGCCTCCTCCTCGGACGAGTCCACCCTAGCAGTCACGTGCTCGGGTGAAACAGCTGGGGGTGGCGGCGAGGAAGGCGCCGTAGCAGTCACCCTACCTCCTCTCCCGCGACCACGTGCCCCACCTCCTCTCTTCCTACCTCGTCCCCTGCTGGGCACCGCGGTCGACGAAGAAGGGCCCGGAGGTGTCGCCATACTGTCCAGCAATGCTCGGCGGAGAGGTGCGTCTGGAATGGAAGACCTCAGACCACGCGCCGACGAAGAAGGGGCCTTGGCGCGCTCCCGACCAGCGCCCACCATCTTTCAACACCTGCCATGACAAACAGTAAACGAAATTAGTACAACATAAAAAAAGACCGACATGAATAATAATATGTGTATCACTTAAGTGTATCATCATCAAGTACAACATAAAAAAATTTAATACCTGACACTACTAATAATCTCTATCAGTATCATCAATAAATGCATAATCATCATCATCACTATAATCAATGACGGGCTCATAGGGTTCAGTGGCATCAACATGTGGAAGGCCACCTTGACGTAATCGGTCAAGTAATGACAGGTCATCCGCAGCAGTAACCTCTTCTTGTTCCGGCTCTTCTTGTTCCTCCTCTGGGGTGATGTCGGATTCACTGTCGCTGTCTACTTCAATGTTTTGGGGTGAAGTATAGCGGTTCTTGAAACGCTTTTTGGAAAGACGTGTCTCTTGGAAGAATTCTCCTTCATATGTGTCTGGGTTAATGTGAGGTTCATAATCCTCTTCCTTTGGGGGAGATAGTCTAGCACGTGGCGGCACTTCATAAACGACATCCCAACCTTTCAGATTTGGATTAGTTTGGCAGGCCCACGGTAGATAGAATACTTGGGTCGCCTGTTGAGCCGTAATATAGACATCAGGAACATCTAAATGGGTGCTTTGGTTGATTTCAACTAGCCCTATATGTTCATGAGTCCTTCTAGTCTCCTTTGGCTGAAACCAATAACATTTGAAGACTACGACATTCGGTGGGTTTTCACCATAGAATAGAAGTTCATAAATTGCTTCAACTCTCCCATAATACTCGGTACCTCCTTCGCCGATAGCAGATACACAACAATTTGTAGACTTTCGGTCGGCCATAGATAGCTCTTTGCCATAGGTACGAAAGCGATACCCGTTGATGTCGTATTTGTCAAATGAACGGACCTTATAGTCAAAACCATTAGCGACTTGTCTCAATTCGGCGTCCATAGACTCTAAATTAGCCTACAAGTTTAATATGAAAGGATTGTTGCATTACGCACAAATTAGCGAATGAAATGAAATTGTCTAATAGAAATTACCGTTTGTTTGAACCAAGAGATGAAACCGGGATAGCCGCCTCCTTGCTTTGCGAGAAGCTCATACTCTTCGACAGAATCCTTTTGGATCACCGCTCCATACGAGAATAAGGCGACGTATCGACTGTATGAAATATCCAGGAATAAGAGCAGTTCAAACGAAATAGAAGTTGCGAAACTATGTACCGAGAACTTACTCGATGTACGGCCGCACTTCTATCAGGTTGTTGAAGATATACAACGAAATGGTCCGCCATTGTTCGTTATCCAAAGATACTGGATTTGAAACACTGGCTGGTGCGAGATTCCCTTTGAATAGGCTAAGGTTGGATCCACCCTTTTTAGGGTCGTCAACATTGTACCGAGGCTTCGGATTATGCAAATGACGATTTTTGGCTTCGTAGTGTGCTGTCACGAAGTTTGCCGCCTCCTCAGTGATGAATGCCTCAGCCATCGATGCTTCAATTCTACGTTTATTTTTACATTTTTGTCGAAGCGTCTTCTGCATCCTCTCAGTTGGGTAGCACCAACGATTTTGCACGGGCCCCCCCCAATCTTGCCTCGGTCGGGAGATGCAAAATCAAATGTTGCATTGGATTAAAGAAGCCCGGTGGAAAGATCTTCTCTAACTTGCAGATCAACTCCGGCGCCAACTCTTCCATTTCTTCTAGCATGCCAGGCGATAGTTCTTTCGCACAAAGAACACGGAAAAAATAGCTGAGTTCTGCCAGTACTAGCCATTCATCCTCAGGGATGAAGCCACGCAACATCACCGGCATTACCCGCTCAATCCATATGTGCCAATCATGACTCTTGAGACCAAATATCTTCAATTTATCAAGACTGGCTCCCCTCTTTAGATTCGCTGCATACCCATCGGGGAACATCAACTGCATTTTCACCCACAAGATAATTTCCCTCATAGCTGGCCTTCCAAGATTGAACCATGCCTTTGGCTTCGTCCAGTTCTGCTTTCCTTTCGGTTCTTTCATGTTTTGTAACGGCCTATCACATAGCGCCTCCAGATCGACTCTAGCCTTAGTATTATCCTTTGACTTCCCATCTATGCCGAACAATGTACCAAAAAGTGCCTCGGCGATATTCTTCTCAGTGTGCATCACGTCGATGTTGTGTGGGCAAAGGAGGTCTTTGAAGTAAGGCAGATCCCATAAGCATGTTTTGTGAGTCCAGGCGTGCTTAGAATTATACCCCTTGAAGTACCCTGGATGCTCTGGATCTGGCTCGAGAGCGTTTAACTGATCCAGGGTCTGTTGGCCTGTCAATGCAGGTGGTGCAGAGTTTTTGACAACTCTACCTCTGATGAAGTTCTTCTTGTCTTTCCTGAACTTATGGCGAGGATTCAGGAACTGTCTATGCATGTCGAAGCAAGAAAACTTGCGACCGGCCTGAAGCCAACGAAACTCAAGAGCTCCCTTGCATGTGGGGCACGGGAACCTTCCATGCACACACCAGCCAACGAATAGCGCATACGCCGGCAAGTCATGCGTCGAGTACATGTACCAGACACGCATTATGAAGTTCCGTTTGCTATAGGCGTCGTATGTCTTGAACCCATTATCCCAGGCTTCTTGCAATTCGTCCTTAAGCGGCTGCATGTACACATTCATATTTTTCCCCGGATAGTTGGGCCCTGGAATTATCAACGTCGGGAAAATGTTCTTTCTTTGCATAATCTGTCCGGGGGGAGATTGAGTGGAAAGACAAATACGGGCCAACAACTGTATTGGGTTGCCGTCATACCAAACACACTGAACCCATCCGTGCTGATGCCGACTCGAGGATGCCTCGGATCTGCCGCTTTGTCACCATGTAATTCATCAAACTTTTTCCATGCAACACCATCCGATGTGTGTACAATCATCAGATTCCCATCTGCATCTAGTTCGGTTCTTTTGCCCGTTCTGTGCCATGTCATCTGTCTGGCCGTCTCTTCGACCATGAAAAGACGTTGAAGTCTTGGTACGATTGGCATATACCGAAGAACACTAACGGGGATTTTGGTATGTGTCTTCTCACCCATACCGTTGTCTACCACAACATACCTGGAAGACTTGCAAATGGGACAATAGTTCAAGTCCGCATAGTCAAGCCTAAACAAGACACATCCTTTCTCACAGGCATGTATCTTATCATAGGGCATCTTCAGTGCACGGAGGATTTTGTCCGACTGGTACAGGTTTGCAGGCATTACATGGCCTTTGGGTAGAAAGCGTCCAAATACTGTCATCATTGCATCGTAGCATTCTCTGCCCAAGTTGAACTGAGCCTTCAGAGCCATTACTTGTGAGATGGCATCCAACTGACAAAGCTCAGTGTGCTCATGGAGCGGACGTTTTGAAGACTCCAACATTTCATTGAAGGCCTTTGCAGATTCCTCCATCTCCTTGTCCGAATCTCGAGCATCATCGAAGTCTTGCACCATGTTTTCCATCCCGGTACCATGCTCGTCGGTGCGACAACGATCCACCTCAGCTCGGTCACGTTGGGCAGACTCACCATGAAATGTCCACACCGTATAATCGGGCGTAAAACCACTCTTCTACAGGTGTTTGCCCATTTCAGCCTCTGTCCACTTTTCCCAATTGTCGCACCGTAAACAGGGGCACCAGGTTTTCCTCTGGCCATTTGCAAATGCGGCTCGCACAAACCCCTTGGTTTTTGTGAACCATTCAGTGCTCCATTTGTTCTGACCAGTGTGACCGGTGTACATCCACGCACGATCACTCATCTTGACTTTCAGAGCTACTAGACACACAACAAATATATATATATATATATAATTCACCATGTATATATTCATCAGTTGATCTACTTTGTCAATTTTATTACGTCCATGCAACCTACACTCTAATAGGTAATGATAGGTCCTAATCCCACCCGAGTATGTTTAGATTGGGTTCATTTTCCCATGCTATGCTCCGAATCCTACGCAAAATTTCGGCATCACCTCCCCGCTGTTCTCCCGATACACGTCTCTGCAATAAACAGAGAGGATGTGTACCCGGAGAAGAACAGGGGAGGCACTGACGAAATTTATGCGTCGGATCCGGAGCAAAGCATATGGGAAAATGAACCCAATCTAAACATACTCGGGCTGTCCATGGATAACGTTGGACAATTCGAAAGAATCAAGGTTATAAATATGCAAATGCATGCATATTTATAAGTATGACGCTTTCGAACGGGAGACACATATTGGTTACGCATACTGATGATTCAATCCACATATATAGCTAGCTATCAAGTTTCATCGAAATAGATCAAATAATTAATGGGGGAGGAGGACATGTCATTTGTGCTCACAACGAACGAAGGGGCAGAGCTCGTCAAACGCACGGCGAGGTCGTCGAACACCAAACCTCGCAGCGATGAAACAACTGCACATTTAAAACTACCCGATCAACACAATTATATATGATGTTTTTCATAACAAAATCGAAAAATATATGACCTAACTAATAATTCACAAATATATGACCCCGTCGGCCTCTGGAAGGCCAAAGAACACCTTTTCGAGAGGTGTCGGGGGTCGGGGTGTCGTGTCAGTGTCGGGGTGCCGTGTCGGGGTCGGGGTCGGGGTCTCGGGGTCGGTGTGTCGGGTCGGGGTGCCGGGTCGGGGTCGGGGTGCCGTGTCGGTGTCGGGGTCGGGGTGTCGGGTCAGGCTCGGGGTCGGGGTGTCGGGGTCGGGGTCAGGGTGTCGGGGGTCGGGGGTCGGGGTCTAGGGGTCGGGGTGTCGTGTCGGGGTGCCGGGTCGGGGTCGGAGTGCCGTGTCGGGTCGGGTTTTTTTTCCTCTTTTTTCCTTTTCTTCTTCTTCCTCTTCTTCCTTTTCTTCCTTTTCTTCCTTTTTTTCCTTCTTCTTCTTCTTCTTCTTCCTCCTTTCCTTTTTCCTCTTCTTCTTCTCCTCCTCTCCTCTTTTTTCTTCTTCTTCTTCCTCTTCTTCTTTTTTCTTCTCCTCCTCTTCTTCTTCTTCCTTTCCTTTTTCCTCTTCTTCTTCTCCTCCTCTCCTCTTTTTTTTTTCTTCTTCTTCTTTCCTCAAACTAAACTAAACCTAAAACTAAACCTAAAACTAAACCTAAAACTAAAACTAAATCTAAACTAAACATAAACCTAAAACTAAAAAAAAAAAAAAAAAAAGGAAAAAACTAAATCTAAACCTAAAACTAAACTAAAACTAAACCTAAAACTAAAACTAAAACTAAATCTAAACTAAACATAAACCTAAAACTAAAAAAAAGAAAAAAAAAGGAAAAAAAAGAGGAGGTAGAGCTCACCTGGGGCAGGGCCGGTGGAGGAGGTGGCCGGTGGAGGAGGGGGGCGGGGCGGCGGCGCCGGGCCCGGGGCGGTGGGGCGCGGGGGGGCCGGGGCGCGGCGGCGCCGAGACGGTAGGGCGGCGGGGGCGACGGGGCGGGGCCGGTGGGGGAGGTAGCCGGTGGAGGAGGGGGGCGGGGCAGCCTGGGGCGGCGGCGCCGGGCCTGGGGCGGTGGGGCGCGGGGGGGCGGGGCGCGGCGGCGCCGAGACGGTAGGGCGGCGGGGGCTACGGGGCGGGGGGGCGGTGGGGCGCCGGGTGGTGGGGCGACGGCGCCGGGCGGCAGTGGCGACGGGGCGGGGGGGCGGTGGGGCGCCGGGTGGTGGGGCGACGGCGCCGGGCGGCAGTGGCGACGGGGCGGGGGGCCGGTGGGCGGCGGGGTGGTGGGGCGACCGGGCGGCGGCGAGTGGTGGGGGCGGCGGCGCGCGTGTGAAGAGCAGGGAGAGAAACAGGGCGGGGTGGGGCGCGGCTGTTAGATATGTTAAATCTTTGCCGTCCGCCCCCTTTGTCGTCCGCTTTTTTGCTCTTTGCCGTCTGCTAGCAGACGGCAAAGAGGGGGGCCGTTAAGTTTTTTTTAAGCAGCTCGTCAGTGGGGCCCCCTCCCTCTTTGCCGTCAGCTAGCCGACGGCAAAGAATCTTTGCCGTCAGCTAGCCGACGGCAAAGAACTGGCTGATGGCAAAGAAAGTCTTTGCCATCAGCCAGTTCTTTGCCGTCAGCTTTTGGGTAGCTAATGGCAAAGAGCTTCTTTGCCGTCTGCTAGCTGACGGCAAAGAGCTGGCAGATGGCAAAGTAGCTGATTCCAGTAGTGGTTGGTTAAATGAAACATATCGAGAGCAAAGTAAGAAGGTACAATAAGAAGTTTCAAACGGATAGATAATCGTTCGATGCCTGAACCAAAGTGTGATAGGAGTCTAGAGCAACGAGAATAAGTATTGCGTCTGAAACCAGAATGGATCACTAGGAAGATGACCCATGAATTACATACGAAATCAAGCGCGAGGAATAACTTTGGCAACAAGGTGTACAGGAGAGTCAGGTTTCGATCATGTGGAACTGTGGGTTATGGGCCCACTATGTGGGTTAAAAGTAGGAAGGGTTATGACGTCTTGCACGATCATGTAAGCAAGGCATGTCAGAGGATAGCCAATCAGTTATGTCGGCAACAACATCGGTACCAAGGGCGAGGGACGAAGAGAACCATTTTCCTGCTCGTTGAACGAGGCGGACCAATAGGCAAAGTTCTCGTCCATCGGTGGCTACCGGAGTGTCATCAACAATAGTAACAGGGTCTTGCTGACAGAATTGTACACCGAGGTGTTTACATAGGCAGGAGAATATTACTGCTTAGATCATACATATCACAAGAAAGGTTAAACCAAACAATGGAAAGGAAAATATGATTATCAGATTAAACAGAACAATGGAAAGGAAAGTGTGTTTAAAACACATATTTCAAGGGTATATCCTTCCCAAGGACAAGCAGAGCATGATATCCATAACAGGATATAATGTAGAAAACTCTTTAGGTAAGGGAAGAGAAATTTCATGACATTACCCATACAGCGGTGTTTGGATAATTGAGCAGCAAACATTTAGCATTGGGCTTCAAATGTTCTTGTTAAAAAACGGAGTACCATAGACATGCTTCGAGATAGCATTGACATGGTCAACAGGTGAAAATCAGACTTTGGGAACAAAAAGGATCCATCAGGAACAACTTATAGAATAAGTCTTACAATTTCCTCACGGAAGAATGACTAACCTTGCCAAAAAGGAAACTATAACAATAGGTCCTCCGGCCAGGTGTGTTAGGCATGACATCACCTTACCGGGTCATAAATAGACCAATGTTATAACTCTTGGAAATATGTTCCAACCATCATATCTGACCGAGATTCAGATCTGATTGGTGTCAGGATAACTCAGACTCAGGATGCCTGAGAAGAAAGGTGCAACACAAATTGTCAAAACGACATCGAAGATTCTCGGGAGATGAACTATGGAAGCGAGTTCCGAACAAGGGTTCATCATTAAGTCAAGGAGAGGTGAGGAGGTGACTGATTGACTCAGCGACAATCCATTGAGATTTCCAAAAGATGGATTTCCACAACTATGTGAACAAGGAGATAACATTAGCTAGATCGAATGACTTAATGATGTATGCTCGAGGAAAACATACACAATTAAACATTGGTTGAAAGGTGCACCCGAATATGGGCTTAGGTAGCATGATCAATGTTAGAATGGTGATTCGATAACCAATACACAAGGAATGAAACTATCGTTCATTAACTTACAAGCAATAGGGTTGCTGGAAGTTTTGAATTTTACACATCACAGTTCATTTGTGGGTACTTCGGTTAAAATCAACATGGGGACCAAGAACTGAATGTAGACGGCAAGATGTATTACTATATCAAGAATTCTTAAGAGGTGGTGAAATTCTCACGACATTCTTGATATAAAAGATGGTAATACTCCAAAGTAAAGAAGAACAAATGCTGGATAGCAAGGATCTCAAGGTATAACACAAAACATGAACAAGTTTGTGTTGGGGGGAGGCAAGAATGTTGTCGATGATAACACAATTCATCGAGGGGCAAGGATGGTATTTCTCATCCTGAATTTCGACACACAACTTGGAAGAAGTCAAACTGTTGACAATGATCACGACAAATTTGTCGAGAGGTTTTCAAGAAGATGTAATTGATCGACGATGACATCAAGTCAAAGGAATGATGAAAGCGAAAGGTTATTGGAACCACGGGTAGGACACAAACTCGAAATCAAGGTTGCTGTTCAAGGAGAAGTGATATGACGAGGAAGATCGACGCAAGATTAGCTCACTGTCGAAATTTGTGCGCTGGGAAGGACCAGGTAGCACAGTTAAAATCGGCACGATAATGACATAGCCGAGCAGGCTAGGGATGACGTGATCGAGTACGAACTCGTAAGCAAAGGATATTACTAAGAGTTGTTTAATCGTGATGCGGACTCGATTCAGTTATCGATGTCCTTGAGTGTTTAATAACTCGGAGCCCGTGAAAAAATGGAATCAATGAGAATGTAATACTTGATGGAGAACTCATAAGAAGTTATGCAGTTCCGTGATAATCTCGAGATACCAGGGGGGTAATACTCGACGACAAACCAAAGTAGAGGTTGGACTGGGGTATTGCTCTTATAGAAGACAAGTGCTTAAACTTGTACGAGAAATGATATTTAAAGGAGAACATGGTCGGAACCACGATTGCAAAAGGCCAGATCCCAGATATAAGATGAACTTATACCGAGGGAATAATTAACTTAAGAGAAGCTTTAATGATAAGATCTACATCGTGTCCATGGGCATGAACACAAAGTTCAAGGTCGACCCCCACTTCTCCAATGCATAACCTTTTATCCACTTCTCGTTATCGAAGTTGTAGTGTTGAAAAGTTATCTGGCGAAGCACCAGAAGAGTATGACTCGTGAAAACTTCCGGGTTCACACGGTTTTAGAGAAGGTATAGGTTCAACCCATCGGGGCATCTTAGAAACATATACCACAAGCTTCAAGAGTAAATATCACCAGCTCGAAAGCAGAGCAAGGTTGAGAAAGCAGAGGATACAATTTACCAAAGGCATTATGTATCCGAGGGAAGGCTCGCAAGGTTATTGAATATGAAGGACGCTGTCGGATAAAATCCATTAAAGGATCTGCCGGTACATAACAGAGCTGATGTGAGCATCGACACACAACCAGAGGAAGTAACAATGCAAAGGCATTGGATTATAGAAACAACTGACTAATCCAGAGCTCAAATGCAAAGGAATTATGATTTTCAAATCAAGGGATCAGAAGCAATGTTCTGATTAGGGATGGATAAGTTGAATAGTCTTAGGGATACAATCGACGGTAATTTGATTAGTCGAGAACCAGCTCATGTTAAAAAAATGGCGTCTGAGCCGGAAGGATGAATTCTAGGATATGATTGAGGATTGCGAGCATTCGCAACATATTGAATCAATGGACTCAAAATGATATTTGACAAAGGATGCCAATAAGATTACCAGACTTAAGGGATTAACCATAATGCAAGCAAGCAAGAATTTTAAGAGCAAGAGGATGCTCAGGATTTTTGGAAGATCGAATGGTATTTCGAAAACTTTTGTGAAACACATGAACAACTGGGAAAGAGCGGATACTCGATAAGCGTGAGGAATTATCCGTAAGGGTATTCATGAGGCAAGAACTGTATAGCAGTAAGCTCAAAGGATTCTTGGAACAACGGAGAGCGGTTCGGGGCTTCTTGTATTAACAAGATCAACTTGGAATAGAATTAAGAACGACGGTTGTAAGTATTTATCCATAGGGATAG